>NC_090933.1:448308929-448611959 GCF_040938575.1 Ambystoma mexicanum | reverse complement strand
ACCTTGGTCCTCCGCCTACCGTGTAATGAGGCCCTATGTCTCAAAATCAGGCTGTCTTGGCCAAGCCTAAGAGAAAGCCTAGGCTTAAGGGGAAACCCATGGCCAGTGGAGTCAGAAAAACAGGCAGAGGAAAGGAAAATATTCCTCCTGCCTTACCTACAACTGATGTTGAGGTAGTTGGAGGTGTCTCCACTCCTAGTTTGGAAGTGGGACCCCCAGAAAGACTTGCATCCTATATGCCTCCTCAGCTGCCTAGGATACAGGTAGAGGAGAGTCCTAGGAGAACAAGACGTATGGGCCAACAGAATAGGAAACCATCATGGTTAGGCCTATGGAGAAAGGTCTGCTTCCAATTGGAGGATTCTCCTCCAGTGAAGCAAAGAATTCACCAGGAAGGTGGGTTACTGCAAAATAAGCCCACATAGCCCACCAGAGGAAACCTTGAGAGGTTGGAGGTTACTCAGGTTGTGAGGCCCTTCCGCCTACAGTTGGTGTGTGACATTCCCCTTGTGATGCATCCTAGTGTCAGGATATCACATGTGTGGTCTAGCACACTTTCCTACTGGGCCATGATGGGGGTCCCAGAGGAAAACCAATGTAGGGGTCTCACTCTCTGTCACCAGGTTGACAGAAGTGAGACAGAAATTCGGTTACTCCAGAGTTCACTTTTGGGCGTGAACTCATTGTTACCAGAAACAAGGCCTAATTTTATTAGCACTTTGACTCTGGAGACCTCAGGCAGTAGGTTGCAATCAGGGATTACTGATCATAGTTCCATATGCCCTTATGCCAACCCACATGGAATGACTGACAAGTCAGTCATTGATACCATGCTGAATGACAGCTACAGAGGTAGCTCCTCTGCTGTCATCAGTAGTGGTCAGACCCAGTGGGGAGATGGTGAGGTGACCTGTCAAGTGTCACTGAGCTGTCATCCACAGGATGGTCAGAGAGAGAGAGCTGTCAGATTTCTCAGGAGTTTGATTGGAGCTCTCTGTGAGCCTCGGAGAAGGAGGTGGGACCTTCTCCTGTCAAATCTGTTCTACAAATCCCTGACTACCTGTCAGTGGTCTGGGCCTTGCCATGTTTCACATTTGGGCAAGGTGAACTATTCTCAAGGCTTTGGTAAACTTCGACAGGTTGCCATACAGTTTCCTGTGAATAGTATGGTGGATTTTATCTTGAGAGATAAAATTGGAGCCCTGCTTATGGCTATAGAGTGGGAGCCAGAGAAATCTGTGTGTCTCCCTACCCTGTGTCAAATGGCTGCAGTGAGGATGGCCTAGTGTCTCCTCTCCTGGCCCCACATAAGCAAGGTGAGCTGGAGAGTTTGCTGAGGCAATCTCCCCTCTTGTTGTCACTGACACCCCTTATAACAGGATGGTGGCAACAATATTGTATACTGGGAATAAGTGAACCCATCAAGATTGGTTGTTGTGGTGGTTCAGAACCAAGACAAAGTTCTGACAGTTGGTGTGAGATCCACCTTGTGTTGGAACAAAGAGTGTCTGAGCATTATAGCTGTCAAGAATTCACTTCTGAGGAACTGGAGGGATATACATGTAAAGCCAATTTTGGATTATGTATGGACACTAGAGCTCAGGGTTCTGTCCCCAAGACAGAAGCACACTCTTCACTAAAGGGTAACACCTTAGTGGGTCAGCTCTGTATTGAAAAGTACAGAGGCTGTTATGATCTCTCTGCAGAGTATGGCAACATATCCCTGTCAGTCTGTGCTGAGGAGGAGACAGCAGTTTCGGCCTTTTCAGAGCCATACTAAAGGGTAAGGTCTTCTGGATTGGTGGCTGCAACTGACACCTGTCAACTGAGCTGAGCCCCTGTTCTGAATGGGAAAACGGATCTCAGCAATACATGTCTGGATGACATGGCAGATTCAACTCCCACTTGGAAGGAACTGGGTCTGACTCAAGATACTGGGTGTCAGGACCTTCATCAGGCAGACTTGTTCAGAAAGACAGCCAAGTGTCAGAATGAGCAGGAGCCATTGGACTTCCTCATTCATGAAGTTGGCGTATGTGCGGACAAGATGCAATCTCTTGTCAGTCAAGTACTTCATGTACAAAACTGGGCAACCCCCACTACCCAACCCCAAGTGAGGACTTTCCTGTGCCTCACTGGGAGATACAGGAGTAAAGTGGCAGCCTATAGAAATATAGCTGTCCCTCTGACTGCCCTCACTACTCATAGGGGACCTAAAGAGTTCTTATGGACTCCTGAGTGTGAGAAGGCCTTCACTGGCCTGAAAGAAACCGTAGGTTAGGCCCCTGGTCTAAGACCACCTGATTGGAAGAGACCTTTCATAGTGCAGGCAGATGCCTATGACACTGGGATAGTTAGAATACTTTCACAGCTAAATGACAAAGGTGAGGAATACCCTATATGTCTAGTCAACTACCAGTTTAGGAGTGGAGAAGCCAGTTGGCTCCGGTGGAAAAGAGTTGCTTTTCCATTGTATGTTGCCTTAGGAAGTTGAGGTCCTACCTCTATGGGAGTCACTTCACTGTGTATGCTCCCCCTCAAAACTTGAAGTGGTTGATAGAAGTTAAGTGAGAGAATCCAAAGTGGCTCAGGTGGTTCATGAGTCTTCTGGCCTTGAACTTCACTATTGGGCATAGGCCAGATCCCAAATATAGCAATGTTGATGGGCTGTCCAACAGGGTTAACCGACTGGAACAGAGGACCCATCGAGGGGTGGATTAGTTCCCCCTGTCCCTTAGTTTGGGGGCAGGGGGGGTCGTGTGTTAGGAAAGATTCTCTTTACTGCACCTTTCCTTCCATCTTTATGGAACCCCCAAAAGTTTTGCTTTTATTTTTCAACCTGACCTGTACTTTTGCAGTGCAGTGAAGCCTTAAGCTTCACTGTACTGGCCTTTGCTCAAATGTTATGGGGAAACTGATATGTCCTTAAGGCTATCAGTACTGGGAAACAGTGTTTCCCTTAGTCTTGTGGCTGTGTTGCTTCTTGTGGTTACTTTTGTATCACATGTGGTAATTTTTTATCATTGCACAAAGCAGCTTACACTGCAGTGCAATAGGGTTCATTTTTGTTTTGCCCTAGACTAACACTCAAAGAATTCTTTGGTTATTCTGAGGTGCTTAAAAGATGGGCTGGTGGCAGCAGTGACTTTTTCCCACATTTTGGGGCATTTCGTTTTAGCTTAACCGTGTTTACTGCGTTTGGCTACTTACTGTGGCTACTGGTCAAACATAGCCGTGCCACAAGGTTTTTCGCCCATTCTTTTTGCAACTTGTTGTTTTGCCTTCTTACTGGCCTCAGAGACCAGTAAGGTAATTATAAGGACTTCCAGTGCCCGGGAAAGCGTCAGCTTTTGGCGGGTTACTGAAGGGCTTTGTGTGTTTGCAGGCAGGATGTGAGCTGCGTCAGTCTGACCCTAATACACATCCTGGTTTCTGTGTGTCTGAGTGGTATGCATGAGTGTTCCCGCCAGCGGTCCTGATTGGACCACTGTGGGGTGTGTGTGTGGGCTAGTTCTGCCATTGGCTAGAATCGTCCTTTGGCTGACCAGCTTTGTTTATGGGCTACAGGGTTATCTTCGTAGCCGTTCCAAGTTTCCGTCTGCAGTGACACTCTCTGCGGAATTTCGGCATCCTAGCACCAAGGGGACACGAGAAAGCCCGCAAAGTCCAACCGTGGCTACTGAGTCCTGCTGCATCGCTGTGCCCAGTGTGCACCATCCCAAAACCTGCTTTTCTGACCTGCCTCCTGTCCCGAGAAAGGTGCTGCATCATTTCTTTCTGCATTTCTTCAAGAGACCTTTCATCAGCAAAAGCTCCTAACCGGAGAATCACTCGAACTTGCAACCCGTGAAAATCGAGGAGCGTGGAAATTGGCGGGAAACGCAAGCCAGGACACCCTTCCTTTGTTCTGGAAAGTCTTGGGAAGATTCGGAGTGAGGAGGTAAATTACTGAGCTTTTAAAATACCCCTATACTCCCATTATAAGTCAATGGACTTATAATATCCTTTATCTTAAACCTATTAGCTTTGCCAATACTTGCCTTGGCAAGACTTCTAACTGTTGGGGGTAATTTTGGACACTTGTCTATCTTGAACCCTGGCTCTAAGAATCCATCACTGGACCCAAGAGACCCTACCTACATTTTCTCCTGCCCCCTGAGTGCTGTGTCTTTGTATCCTGAACAATAGGGCACAAGGCCCCAGGCAACTTAAGGTTGGACAATATTAGTTAGGGATTATCTCTGTGGACCTTTTTGTGTGTGATACTCACCTACTCATTCCCTTGCAGGAGTATTTTGATTTGTATTATGCACTTCAACCTGTGACTGTATATATGTAGTTTAGTTTGATGGTATTGGTTGTAAGTCTACCTGCTTGTACTCATTTTTCTTATAGTGTGTTTGGCCATAATTAAATAACTGTATTTTTATACATCCTGTCTAAGTGTCATTTGGGACTCCTATTGTGTGACCTCATTGTGGACCCTTTACACTCTCATCCCTCTGAAGATCTTAGCCTAAACTGCCTGTCACTGCTACCTTAAACTGGTTTGGCTACAGCTTCCCAGAGTTGTCCCTGTCACAATGTAGGTTGGCCTTCTATACATCTGTCCACCAAGCCAGAGTATAGGAAATCAGTATTAGCATAGGGTACTTAGGAGAAGACACAGTATTCAAGCTCTGGTTCCATAGTTCTCAATGAAGTTCCTGTAGTAACCTGGGAGTCCCAGAAAGGCTCTCACTTGTGTTTGACTAGTAGGAGTGGCCCAGTTTTGTACAGCCTGTACTTTGCTGAGTTAGGGCTTGATCTCACCTTCTCCAACCTCATGCCCAAGGTAGACCACTTTACTCTGACCAACTTGACATTTACTTGCTTGATGGTCAGATTAGCGGAAGGAGAAGTGAAGGAAAAGTGTTCTCCCGTGTTCCACAGTGAGCCGCGGTTGTGTTCCTTTAATCATGCTGCTGAGCGAGCGAGAACTGCTGGAGAAACCTTGAAGCTGAAAAGTAAGTGAGCAGGGTGGCGTGGGGGGGGCGCGGCTGTGGCACGCAAATAGCCAAATAAACAAATACAGTTAAGACTCTTGCAAGTCCGCGAGGACTGACTGCTCCAGGGACAGTAAGCAGCTCCTTTTGCTCTTTCTTTTGTGTACAATCACAGCTCTCAATAACTAACACGCAAGCACACTAACACTTCAAACTCAAACTCCCCATTTAAATCCACGCTTGGGTAAATAGAGCAAGGAGTAGTGCATAAAGAGTAAGGACCGCAAGGACCGCAGAGACTGCAGTGCGTAGACACTTTGATCTACGGTGCATTTGCTGGCTTCCTGTCCTTTGCTCTCCTTTTTTCCTATAAACAAATAAGGCAAAATGGAAAAGGAACTGGAGAACGAGACGGAAAGGATCATGCTAAATGAAATACAGTTTGGCGATTTAGAGGCGTGGGACAATGATATTTACGGTACTGCAGTCAGCTCTGATAAGGACACTACTGAACACGAAAAGGTGCTTTTAACAAAAGGATACTGTAGTGATGTCAAGTATTCCGTCTCGCGCCTGCCTCGTGTCCGTGTTTACATTATAGTGACTGCGGGCGCGAGGCAGAGGAGAGACAGTTGGAGAGGTTGGCGTGGTGGAGTTTTCCAGAGCGGGCCTGCTAAATAAAGCTAAAGCTTTTACTTACCCCTTGTGCGCCTTGTCCTTACAATGGCAACGAGGGTGAGAGCTTAGCTACGGGCCCGCCCGTGGTGAGGACGTGTTGTGACTTCTGCCCCACCCACCAAGGTCGCACACACGTAGCTGAGGGGACGTTCCTCCGGTGTGATGAGTGGCCGCCAGCACTCCCCGAAATCCTGGCGGACCAGGGCTGGCCCAAACACACAGCCGGGGTGCTGAAACAGCAACCTCCCCCTGCAAATGATCGCCGTGAGGCGCCGTCTGTGTGCGGAGGGCGCCAATATCCGTCCCCGTCCCCTCTTTACCAGCGCATTAAACAAAGGTGAGGAGGCAGGGGGTGGGACTAGGAGGAACGAACCTAAGTAGCGTGGCATTCCGTTTGAGGAGTTAACCCTTAAAGTCCCACAACCATGAGAGGAGGTTCACAGAACCAAGAAAACCAGTTGCATAGAGCTCTCCCTCAGTTTAAGACTTTATTAACCAGTAGGAGGAGTTTCAGTCCAATTGATGAAGTTACCTTCTAAACCAAGCAGGCATACAAGACTCGCAGCACTCATTCATCATTGTGAACATAAATACGTAGCTCTCAGAATTGCTATTTATGCCGAATCCTTCCTTTTACAAATAATTCCTCGTGGGACCTTAGGATCTCTGGAGCCAGTACAAAGTGCAGAAGACTCACAAGGCAAATAAAACATTGCAATTGAAGGACACTCTGTGCCAGTAATGCCTACACACTTGTAAAAGTCAAAAGTGTTATCCTACAGGGCTTCACTTCACATATTTAACTCAAAACAGGGTGAGGTGTTAATATCAAGTCTTCAACATGGCTGCAGCAAGCATGGCAGCGCCTTCACCATTCTTGCCGGAAGCAGGCACACCTATTATTAGGTGGGATAGATGGAAGAAACTGTTCGACACATACCTTGTCGCAATAGGAGGAGAGAAGTTTACTTCAGCTAGGAAAGAAGCAATCCTCTTGCACAATTTAGGCGCCGAGGGCCATAGTGTGTACGATGGTTTGCCTGAACCACCGCAGGAAGGTCAAGGTGAAACTGACTCATATAGTATAGCTGAGAGGAAACTGGCAATCCACTTTGAGCCGAAGAAGAATATCACTTTTGAAAGGCACAAGTTTTTCAAAAGAGTGCAGGAAACCCAAGAGCCAGTTCAAAATTTCATAGCCGCACTGAGGACCTTGAGTCATTCTTGTGACTTTGGCCTGCTCACTGACTCACTGATAAGAGATCAATTGGTTTGTTGCACGAATAGTACCAAGATTCAAGAAAGATTGATATCCAGGGATCTGCCGCTAGAGGCTGCAGTGGAAATGGCACGAAGCATGGAGCTAACAAGCAAATATAATGAGGATGATTGAAGGAGGGCAAGAGAAGAATAAAGAGCACTTCGATACTAGGAAGAAAGTGAAAGTACTTGAATGGAGTGTAGATGAGGAAGTGTTTACAAAGAATCCCCGATTTGTGGAAAAATGCACAGAGAGCACATTTCTTGGACCAAAGAGGATATCTGCTGTTAGGGATGCAGTAGTTGTCCTTGAGGGAGGTGAAGTATGGTCAAAGGGGAGGCTGGCGAAAGCAATTGAGGTACATGGAGTTTGTGCAAATGATCAAAGAATGGATGATAATGGGAGCAGCCAAAATCCTATGCGTGCTGGTGTGGATGGAGAGACCAATACGAGTAATGAGGCTGTTACCACAAAATGAAGAGTAACTAAAGAACCAGTCTGGTTAGGAGATTATGTGCTTTAGATATTCTATTTCTGCAGTTTTAGTTATCTGCATAGTTATGTTGGGGTTCTTTTAAATTCGGAAAATTTCTGTTTATAGTATAAAAGTGTTCTGTTGATTTGTTAGAGGGGGGAGATATGTAGTGATGTCAAGTATTCCGTCTCGCGTCTGCCTCGCGTCCGTGTTTACATTCTAGTAACTGTGGGCGCGAGGCAGAGGAGAGATGGTTGGAGAGGTTGGCATTGGTGGAGTTCTCCGGAGCGGGCCTGCTAAATAAAGCTAGAGCTTTTACTTACTCCTTGTGCGCCTCGTCCTTACAGATGCCCAATGATTCCAACTATGGAAATAACAAGCAAAGCGGCATCCCACATGAAAATTCTGCAGAAGGAGATTGTAACATCAGACAAAAAGACAACAGATGCTGAAACTATCATGAAATTGAGCATTGATCTCACAGCGTCGCCCGACAAAATGTTGAATGATAATACATGAGATACTATAAGAAGGCAGGACGAGCTTAAATTGGGGGATGCTACATGCACTTCAGCCTCTTCTCCTCCAAAGAACTTAACCAGCAAAGCTCCAAGTGATCCCAACCAAGCAACGACACACACTAAACAAATAAAGGTAATAACAAACCAAAAAGTGATTCAGGAGGAAAGTACTAAAGGCGACTCTTACTATGTCTATACATTTGGAACAAATGCAAAAAAAAAAACATTGACTAACCAACATGCACAAATTAATCCAATAAGTGCATGGAAACTAGGGGAATAACACCAGTGTTGCTCATAGGGAATCAGTGGTTCTATTACATTAGAAAAGACGAGAGTCAAGAATTGGAATGGGAATACGCTAAGAGAGGAGGAGACATCGAGAACATGGCTACCTTGTCAACAGATAATGGCCTTTCAAGACCGACTGAAGTAATAAACAGAGAAGAATCTCTAGGAACTGATCAAAGTCAAGACACCTGACAGGAAGACCTTAACAAACGTGTTGACTTGGAGAGAGGATGTCCTGATTCAAAAGGGGGTGCTGCAACGGGAAAGCACACAGAGACAAAGACTGTGGCAGACACGCAACTGTGGGCTGATACCATTGCTGTCAGAAATAAACAGCCGGATCAAACAGCAAGTTTTACGGGGAATAAACAACATCTTAACGATTCTCTGGCATTAAAGTGGAAGCCCTTCCCTAATAAGCATCAAAGGATAAGTACAGAGGAAGCTAGAAACCATTCAACTGATGAGGATATCTTAATGGATCTGATAGCCTCTCAGGTGGAACAATGCAAGGACAAATCAAACTGTGCCAGCTCTATTGTCCCAAAATTAATAACAGCATTTTCTTTGACGATGGCTCCTTTCATGAAGCTAATCAAAAATCAAAATGAACAAATTAAAGATCAAACAACAGTGATTGCCATGTTGCACACTAAAATGATATATGTAGAGGGGTTTATCACTGCCCTCCAAAACAACATGGACAAAAACAAAGAGCAAAACACTAATATCTTTAACAGAATACTGGAGCCTATAATCCTGGACAAAGAGAGAAGAAGATCATAAAGGTTCTTCCCTAACACACAATTTAAAAACTGTCAACCATGGGAAAACAAGAGTAAAGAGGGCTCTAAACAGTTGGGGACTATACCTGTGGGAATTGAAGGAACCAATTGCCCACAAGAGGCTCAAACAAGTGGTCTAAAGACACCAGACAATGATGAAATTACATGCGAAAATAATTAAGTTGACAGGGAGGAAACGATTAGACCCAACACTGTGTCACCACAGAATGAACCAATTTAAGAAATGGATAAGACACTGCATTCAGAGGACAAGGTTATACAAACACCAGTTGTCATTCAATCCCCTCCCAAAAATTTTCACATTTTTAGTAAACTTGGATATGGGGATAATGAATTAACGAAAAACACAGATTCTCCTCAGACAAAAAGACTAGCCTTCAGGAAAAAAATTCAATCAGCAAAAAATGCTTTGGAAAAGCAAACACTGGAAAAGTCACAACCAAAAAAAACCGGGGTACAAGCTGCTCCCACTAAGAAAGCTACAAAAATAAAATCAGGCACCACTATTCAAAATATAAAACGGCCAGACGAAACAGTGGTCTTTGAAAGATCACCAAACAAAAACACTGCAAATTCAACTATAGACAAAATACCTAATGCAGTAGACCGACACAGTACCTAAATTCAGGTGGAAGACAAAGCTCAAGAAAGTGAAATCGACAAGGCCTTATTAAACATCTCGACCTACTCTGATGAAGTAGAAGTGCTTAGCCCTAATTCGTCTGGGGAGAACACGGCAAGGGGCGAGTGGAATGAAAACCAACAAAACAAGGAGGACGATGGCTCATTTATTGAACCATAAGATGAGCCTGATCAATTCAATGAACAAGAGCTTAAAAAAAGGAAATTGAGAGTAGAATCAACAGTGATAGTGGAATCCCAGTACTGGTAAAGGAGAGAAACTTCTCAGAACAAATGGCAATCAATGAGTACAAAACATGGGATCACAAAAGAAAAGGGGATTTAGAAAGGAGGGAAGTCAATCCAAAGCGCGGACTGAGACAAGTAACAAAGATTGATAATCTTAAAATTACAAGGAAAATTGACACAAATGACACCACGGCCACCTTTACCTTCTCCCTAGAGAGGGTATTGAAAATCAACGACAACCTAATCCTAAATAGAGCCAAAGTGATGGGACTCATCAACACTGTGGCAGAATTGTTACGCTCACCTGGTCTCTGCGGGGGCGTTGGGGCATTGTTGGAGCCCTCCCTGGACTGGACTACTCAGGTTCAAGCTCTTCCCTCGACTGTGATAGTGTAGACTGCTTGATTTGCTGGTTATACCACTGGGAGAAGGTAAGAGGCAATGAGAATGCTACAGTGGAAGTGCGATCCCCCTCTGACCCTTCGTGCCAGAATGATATGAGCATGCGTTTCCCCATATGACCTCACCTGTTGTTTTGTAATGATGAGCTCTCTGTCCTGCTTCCTTGCAGCTGGTCCTTATGCGTGGTGGCCCAGACCGGCTGTGACCAATCCCGCCTTGGAGGTAAGTTTTTGTAACAATGATTAGTGTCCGTAACCTTTGTGTTGATTTTTCCCCAATGATTATTGTCCGTAACGTTGCAATGTCCTTTCTTTCCCCTTAGGTATGAAGATGGCCCGCTGAGTCGCGGTGATGGGGGAGGGTTCTAAACGATGCCAAAGAGGATCCAGAAGAGCCCCCTAGTAGGTAAGTTGGGTTTCCGAGTGAAGCACAAGTTTGTGAGTTGCACGGCAAAGGAATTAAAAGTTTATGCAGTTGCTAACCTTATGCTTTCTGTCTCCCTTGCAGGTTCAACCAGATGGTGCTTGATGGCGAGCGATGTTCTGAACACCTGTCGGCTGCTAGATGGAAGGATCCGCGAGGATGTTGAGCCGGAAGATGACTGCGATGCTGTCTGGTGTTCGGAACAGGTAAGGATGCAAGGAGCTGCAAGAGTTGGATCAGCAGAGACAGGTTAGATGCGCGCGGTAACTGCAGAGTTGGAATCGGGTAGCAGTGTTTTGAGCGATGGCGTGGCTGGTCCCAGGTAAGATGCGCGCGGTAGCTGCAGAGTTGGATCGGGTAGCGGTGCTTCGAGCGATGGCGTGGCTGGGCTCAGGTAAGATGCGCGTTGTAACTGCAGAGTTGGATCGGGTAGCAGTGCTTCGAGCGATGGCGTGGCTGGTCTCAGGTAAGATGCTGTAGGATGGAGTTCCGGAGACTGAAGATTAACGTGATGAACTGGAAACAGGTAAGGAAATGTAGACGGTGGTAAGCGTTACGCTGCTCCAGCAGACTAACGCGAAGTGCCAGCATGCGGGTGGGGCTGGCTTATGTAGTACTCCCACTCCCAGCCACTCCCTTTAGGCCCCGCCTTGTGGCCCCACCTTTCCACTCCCTTTGACTTCTGCACGTGCCTCCAATGTCTTTGGAGGGCCGCACCCGGCCTGAATGCACGTGCCTTAGGCACATTGTGTGCAGAACATTAAATGAGCTTTGCGCCAAAGGCGCCAGGACTGAGTCCACTGGGACCCTGCAGGGCATGAAGGTGATGGCCCTTGACCAGTGGCCATGACAAGAATTTAGGAAGATTCAATCAAGAGACCTGCACCTAAGAGAATTTCCAGAGGAAAATCGGTTGGATAGAGTAATGATTCACTCCTCTGATCAAAGAACAAAAGACACCTTAAACAAAGAAGGCCATAGACTGCTAACCATGGGATGTTGGCTCAAAGAATTGGAAACTAAGGATCTCTTAATGAAAAATGTACAAGAAGGGGACATCCATCACTCTAAAAAACAGGGGAAAGAGGATGTAACGAAGATGAAAAATACAAGAGGTAAAGAATATTTCCAAGAGGAAAGAACTGGTAGAGAAACAATAGGGTGGAGAACTGCTCCCCTAAGGCGGGGCCTACAAGATGATCTAGAAGCAAGACAAACTTCCAACAAATAAACAGGAAACGCTTGACATGATATTCATAAGGAAGATTGGAGTTGGCTAGCAGGTATGCTAAATCATAACGACCACAGCGCACTGATGCCATGCTCTTTCAACACCTAGTTATTGCCATATTTTTGGGCAAGGGGACATGGCACTTAAGAAATATGATGTGATGTGCCTCCAGGAGACTTTGTTAAGTGAGGAACCGACCCTGGAGGACTATGAAATCTACTTAAACCCAGCTACGAAAGGGTAAATAGGCCGATGGATGGCAGGATTGATTATGGCCACTAAGCGAACTAGTTTGTGGTATTAGAAAAAGATCACACTCCACAATATAAATTGTATTTACTAATTTACAACCTTCACTGGAACCCAGCATCCACATCGGTGGCAAAATTCTCTGATAGCGTCATGGATTACATCGACGAGACTAGAGTCACCTACACTAATATAGATATCCTGGTATGTGGGGACTTGAATATTGAATGCTTCAACTCCAGACAGGAGCTAATAACTGATTTACCAAAAAATATTAAACCAAAGATACTAAGAGGGCTCCACTGGAGAGAAGACTTAAAAAAAAGAAATATTCATCTAATGAACGGACATATGAAGGGTGACATTCCACTGAATGACACCTGGAAGAGAAGAAAGCAGTCCAAAATCCTCGACTATGCCTTTGCCACAGAGACCTTATTGGGGCAGATGGGATACTTGGAGGTAATAAACTGTGCTTATAGCGACCATAATCTCTTAGAGATAACAGGTTGTCAATGGAAGGGCGGATTGTCGCCAGCATCACCAATACAGAAAATGCCTAGAATTGAGGTTACATCTGGCTTTAATCAATTTAGAATCTCCTGTGCAGCAGTGAAGGAGCTGAATGAATCTTTGATATTTGGTGAAACTACAGACGACTAGGGGAAAACAATATCACTTTTTCAATACCCTTTGCTACTGAGGGCCTTCCAGGTAAACAAAAGGTGCAGGATCTAAAAGAACTTATACAACAAAGCATGCATTTAACCAGGCAATTGCAGACAGAAGAAAAGTCCTGAATAAACTGTCTCACCATTACAAGAAAGTGAGGACATTGGAATTAGGGGAGGCTGTAAGACTTGAAAAACAGTCATTTAAAAACTGGCTAAAAATCCATCAATATCAACTCTTGCAAATGGATGGGGAGAAAATGTTAAACCTTATAGCTACTAAAAATACGGCTGAGATCTGGAAGTTGTTTATTTTTATTTATTTATTTTTATTTATTTGTTTATAAAGCGCTAAAGCCCGTAGGCATCAGAGCGCTAACAAATAGACAAAGACAACAAATAATGATGACAGGACTAGACGGGAGAGGTCTAAATTAACTCAAAGTGATGCTAGGTGTTTCTAGGTTTTACTTAAAAAGAAAAGTTTTCAGTTTTTTCCTGAAGATGAGATAGTTGGGTTCAAGTTTAAGTAGGGTGGGTAGGTCGTTCCATTTCCCAATGACTATAGTCGGGAAAGCCTTACCGAGGCCCTGTTGTTTTTTAGTGGTAATGGTTTGTAATTTGCCTGTGTTTGATGATCTGAGGCTCCGAGATGGTTCATACCATTTAAAATGTTTCTTGAGGTAAGCGGGGGCTGTGCCGTAGAGGCAACGATGTACCATGGTGAGAGACTTGAAAGAGATTCTCTCCTCCATAGCCAGCCAGTGGAGGGCTTTCCTTTCTCCAGAGATGTGTTCTCTCCATGTTTTTCCAGTGATCGTTCTGATGGCGTTGTTTTGAATGATTTGGCATCTTTTCAGGCACTTGCTATTTGCTCCCAAGAGTAGGGAGTTTCCGTAGTCCAATCTAGATAGTATAGTGGCCCTAGCAATGATGGTGCTATTCTTTTGATCTAACAGTGGCCTGATCTTTTTAAGGAGAATTTGATGGTACTGGCAATTTTTTTTAAGGTAGTTTGTGTGTGCTTCAGCTCCAAGAGAGGCTTGAAGATACACGCCTAGGGTCTTTACTTTTGCTGATACTGGGATCTGGATGTTTCAACAGCTCCTCAAGACGCTATCATTGACAACTCAGTACCGTCAATCTTATGGGAGAAACATTTTGCCAGCTTGTTCTCTAGTATGGTGTACGCAGCTCCAAGGATCATAGTTTCACCAAATTCAGTTTGGTCCTTTAAATCCGACAAGGACGAAATTCTGTCCCTAATAAAAAATGCAAGTTCTTCCAGAGCGGATGGCCCTGACGGCCTTACCAACGCCATACTAAAAAAAAACCCGATCAATGGGTGGATTTCATGTTGAATCTATTTGAGATGATCAAAATTAAAACAAACAATACCAAAATCATTGTTGAAGGCGATAGTGGTGCCAATCTACAAGTAGGGCGATAGGTCTGACCCCACCAACTACAGACCTATCGCCCTCTTAGATGTAGTTGGCAAATTGTTCTCGGCAATACTTTTGAAAAAATTTAACAAATGGTCTCTGACAAACAATCACCAGGACCATTGGCAGTCGGGCTTCAAAAAAGGAACAGGAACATCACTGAATTTGTTCTTGATAAATGTGTTCAAATGCAGGGCAAAAGTCACTAAACACAGCAGAATTTACATTGCATCAATGGACTTAGCCCATGGATTTGACTCTATAGACAGGAAGAAACTCTTGAACAAGCTGGAAGCCTGGGGATGCCCGACTGACCTGAGAGAAGCCCTGGAGATAGTACACCTGGAAACATCAATCAGGGTGTGGCTCGACAGGGCAGGAACACTGTTGAATCAAATTTGGACATGTAAAGGGATAAAACAAGGTTGTAGATTGGCACCAGCCATATTCAACCTATATATCTCTGACGTAGAGGAGGTATTTGAAGAAGTACGATGTTTTCCACCGAGCATTGCACAAACAACAGTGGGAAGACTCCTCTACGCAGATGATCTCCTTTTACCTGATCAAACAGAGATAGGGCTACACTGACATATGTCCTCCTTAATTCCGGTCATCAATTTCTATAAATTTAAGGTGATGCCCATATTGACTTACGGTGCCGAAACTCAACTACAGCTTCCGGGGTCAGTATGGCAACAGGTGGAGGGCATCTTTTGGCGGCGTGTCCTAATATGCCTAACTCTCTTCCAGTAGATGTGATAAGAGGAGAGATTGGCACAGTATCGCTTTCCGCCACTATCGTGTGGAAGTCATTGTCATTCTTGTGGAAATGTCTGAAACCCCCAGGAGAAGGTGGATTTCAGGTACTGCAAAAGTCACTGGAAATAAACAGTGAAAGGCCTCTTAATGAATGGGAAAACACATGTGTGGACATTCTAAAAAGCTTAGCATTAAGCGAAGAAACGCTACTAGTAAATCCTGAGCTGGTAAAGAAAATGTATTCGATCTGGACTGGATATCTACAGAGGAACGCATCTGCACTATGAAAAGTGTTGGAAAAACAAGTAGAGACAGCAGGAAGCAAGGAGAAATACCTAGATATCTGAATAAATTCCCCTTGCCAATGCTGAGATGTGATTTTATGAGATTTCACTTTAATCTCTACCCAACAAAGGAAGTAATGGAGAGACGTAAACCAGCCAGTTCCCATAAATACACATGCAGATTTTGTCCTGAAACAATTGAAATCTTAGCCCACCTAACGACTGAATGCCTGCCACTGAATGATTTAAGAACGAAACACATGGGAGCAATGTTCCAACAGTCAACAATATTAACACCTAATGAACTTTGGGACTGCCTCAATCAAGGGAGGAAAACAACCGAAATCCTAGAAATGCTGGCATTTGTTAAGGAATTTTTGGAAAAAGCATGGAGATAGAAAAGACTTTCACGAATCTCGCTGGAGTACAGAAAGGCAAAGTATAGGCTGAACAAAACGCTTCCACTATGTGGTTTTATTAGACATTTTAAAGTAAATATGACTTCCTTTGTTACGTGGTTTAAAAAAAATCCTTATTTTTTTCTTTCTTTTTTTATTATTATTTTTTTAAAGAATGTTTTATTTATTTTGTTGAGAGAAATAAAGCATAAAAAGGTTTAAAATGTAAACTAATAATATTCTTGATAAACAAAATGTGTCTGATGAATAGCCTGCAACACTTGCTCAAGATTAATCAAATGTTCTCCCCAGGTAGGGCTGAACACTGCTATGTCATCCAAGTATGTCATGCAGAAGTTCTCTAATCCATTCAGAACATGGTTCACCATTCTTTGAAAAGTGGCAGTTGCATTCTTCGGTCCGAAGGGCATGACCTTGAATTGGTACAAGCCTTCTAGGGTAGAAAATGTTGTTTTCTCCTTGGCATGGTCAGCTATCTACCAATAACCTCTTCCGAAGTCAAATGTACTGAGGAACTTTACTGAACCCAGCTTGTCCACCAGTTCATCAGTCCTTGGCAAAGGATGGGCATATGTTTTTGTAACTGAATTCAAGTCCACGCAGAACATAAGTTCTTTGGTACCTGCTTTTGTACTGACACAACTGGGCTAGCTCATGTACTGGTGGAATGTTCAATCCCTTTAAGGTCAAGCATCTTGCTGACCTCTTTTTGAATGTGATTCCTCACATGATCTGAAATTCTGTAGCCCCTGCCTTTCACAGGTACACTATCACCAGTGTCAATGTCATGTTTGCCCCAGGGGGGTCAAGCCTGGTGTAAGTCAGAACAGAGGGGGAAATTGATATAATATAACAGAGATCTGCACTCCTTTTGTTGCTGCATTTTCATATTAGTAGAGCGTTTGGCTCCTTCTGCTGACCCATCTGAAGGGTGTCCCCTTAGAAGATCAGGGAGAGGTTCACTCTCCACCTTTTCTTGATAAGAAGCGAGAAGCAAAGCTCCGATCTCTGGTCTGGACACATAAGCCTTCAGTCGGTTGATGTGAAAGACCCTACAGGTCTCCTTGGGGTTGCCCAAGTCCACCAAATAGTTGAACTCTCCAAGCTTGGCTACAATCTTGAAGGGTCCTGTCCATTTGTCCTATAAGACCCTCTGTCTTACTGGAACCATGATAAGAACATGTTGGTCTGTAGTAAACTCCACCATGTTAGCCTTCTGGTCATGCCAATGCTTGACTAGAGCCTGACCAGCTTTCAAGTTCTCAGAAGCCTCTGTCATCATTTGTGCCATCCTCTGTCAGAGGCTTAGTACATAGTCAGTAATCCATACTGGCTCTAAGGTTGGAGCTCTCGAGACCGTCTTTAATCAGGACCAAAGGGCCTTTGACTAGATGACCACATAGGAGCTCAAAGGGGCTAAAGGCCACTCCAGTTTGAGGCACCTCTCTGTAGGCAAAAAGAAGGCAGGATAAGATCCCATTTTCTTCTAAGGGGTTCTTGTAAAGCACCAATCGTGCTCTTCATGGTTCTATTAAACCTTTCTATCAACCCATGTGTTTGAGGGTGGCAGAATGTAGAGAATCTGTAGGTGACCCCACAGGTTTTTCCACATGTCCTGCATGTAGTTGGACATAAAATGTGACCCCCTGTTGCATACAACCTCCTTAGGAAATCCTGCTCCGGTAAAAAAAATACCAAGTAGGACCTTAGCCACTGCTTGAGCAGTAACATCATTGATATAGCTTCAGGGTATCTGGTGGCATGGTCCACTACAACTAATATAAATTGGTTGCCTTAAGATGATGGAGGATCTAGGGAACCAACAATATCAATCCTTTCCCTCTCAAAAGGAACTCCCACAACTGGACAACTGGGAGGGGCACTAAATGTGCCACATTCTTGGAACCACTCTTACCAGACAATTGGCAAGTGTGGCAGCTCCTACAATATCGTTCTACTTCTGAAACCAATCTTAGGCCAGTAGAAGTACAATGAGAGTCTTTCTTTGGTCCTCTTTGAGCTCAAATGACCAGCCAGAGGGACCTCATGTGTTAATTGTAGGGATTTGTATCGCTATCCTTGGGATACCACCAGTCTCCTGAAGTCCCCTGGAATAGATTGCATAGGTAGACTGCAGAAGAGGCCATCCTCCCAGTAGACCCTATGCTTCCCAGGGTCTTGCCCTTCACTCTGAGAAGCTGCCTGCCGACGCAGACCTTCAAGAGAGGGATCCTCTCTTTGTCCCTGACTCAATTCTGCCCTATATAGTCCACCTTCTGCAAGCAAAGTCTGCAGCTCAGGATGGTCTCTTGGATCTAGATCTTCAAGACAAGGTTGAACTTCCTCCATCTCTGACTCATCAGTAGATGGTTCCTCAGAGGATTCTTCCATTACCAACCTAGCCTTAGCTGGTGGTGGGGTCACAGGTGTGACCCGTAGTTTCTCTTTTACAGGTACTCTCTTCTTTGAGGAAGGTTTGGGCTTGAGGCCCTTATTTCCTTTTGAGACTCTAGATTTCTTCTTAGTCTCAGTGGGAGGTCTCTTAAGGTTGCCTCCCAGGATTTTCTTGTAAGCTCTCTTCCTTTCTTAGAAGGAGGCTTTTTTGTGCTGGAGAGTACACCTAGGGCCTTTAAGTCATTTCACAGGCACTTCAGACTGGACACTTACAGTGATTACAGTCATGTCATTACACTCAATGATAGCTGGCAGTATGGGACACATTTGGACTGGACCTCTGCTAACATGGTAAGACTTTTGGGAGCATTAGCAACCACCTCAGACTGAATGAAAAGTTCATCTACCACAGCTGTGCTGAACCCGGTGTCTCTAATGGTAGGAGAGCCCTGACCATTTACAAGCACACTGTCTTTATAATACTCTTTAGTATTATCTGGAACGGAATTGTAGACCTCTATGTTCTGTCGTTCCCATAGTACCAGAGACACTAAAGAAACTCTAGTTTGAACATCAATGGGTTCTTTAGCTAGAGTGTGAAAGCTAGCACCTGCCATTGGCATATCCACATCATGTCAGATGGCTAAGGAGACAGATGGGATCCCTGAAGGTTTACCCTTACATCTGGGATCTCCTTTCACATGGTCACCAGACCCACACACCACACATTTCCCAAAAGTCTTTTGCAATGGGTGTTTCTGAAAGCCACCCTCCGGTTTGGGTTCAGAGGTTTCACTAGCCCTATAAGGTGGTTGAGTGGTCTATTTACCCTTGTTATGTTTGTGGACCTCTTTGGATGGGGGACTTTTGGAATTATCCTTCTCATCTTTCGTATGCTTCTTCCTCTCTTCTTTCTTGTGAAGAGGCAGAGAATCCTTGTAAGTAGTCCTGTTGGCCACCCACAAGTCAGCAGCTAGTCCTAACGTCTTGGAATTCAGTTCCATAGAGTCAGCAAGGTGCTGTCTCAGCTCTGGGGTAGAGGCATCAAAAATTCTTTCTAGTATGACAAGACATCTCATACCATCATAAGTGCTCACTGTGTATCCCTTAATACACCCATCTACATTTTTCAGGCTCTCACACACCCAAGTGCCCCACAAGATACCATCTCTCTTCTTGAAGTCCCTAAACCTTTTCAGGTTTTGGGAAGGTGTCTACCCAAACCTGGCTATGAGAGCAGTCTTTACCAACTGGTAATCTTCTCTATCAGTTTCATTCAACTCCATCACAGCATCAGAACTTTTCTCAGGGAGCCTAGAGATAACCCATGGAACAAGCTCAGTCTCAGATATAACTTGCACTTTACAAGTAAACTCAAATGTCACCAATCAGTCCAGAATATCAGTCTTAACATTGTGCACATTCACCAAGTCTTTGAGGAGGTGAGGCTTCCTGACCCCGCTGGCATCCAGACAAGAAGACTCTAAAACAGAGGGGGACTCAAGAGACAATTTCTTCATATCATACTCATGCTGCATTTCTCTTTCCCTGAGTTGCAGGTCCTTCTTCAGTTCCTTTTCTCTTAGCTGTGATTGTAACTCCAGTTTTCTAACTTCTAGGTGCAGTCTAATTTTCTCAATTTCAAGTACAAGTTCTGCTGACATGTTAGCAGTAGGTCGAATTGAGGTTACGAATTGAGGTTAAATGAGTTGGAGGTAGATCAACAGGCCTATCTGTCTCTACCTCATCTTCTTACTCACTTCTTGGAAGATGAGGACTAAGGGTTATACTTCATCTCTATACTAAATCATCTTCCTTCTTACCATTTGCTCAAGAAGGGGTTACAGGCCTACTACCAGGCCGTCTACCAACAGTTTGTTGATCCAACAAGCTCCAAAATGTTTAAAACAAGCAAAAAACTATTTTTTAAAAGTGATTGAACAGAGAGCAAATATTGTGTTGCCATTTTGTCCTAGCATGGATAGATGCACTGCTCCAGTCCACGCCACGACATGGTCTTTTTACATATTTCTCTGTTTTATGAGAATAGTTTTTTGCTTGTTTTAAGCATTTTGGAGTACTGTATTATTAGAATGTAAGTGATGGTTATTAGAAATGTATTATTATGATTAAAATATTGCTCTGTATTTGTTTAAATAAATTGTAGTTGCTTTTGAAACATTGTATAGCCTCTCACTTTTATTTCATGGCAAAGAAAGGTAGACTCACTATATGGGGTTAACCAGTTAACATTGCATGGACATAGAGAGGGGTCATTGGTTTTTCCTTGTGTGTGTGTGTGTAAGTTGCTTTCCCTTTACAAACCGGTCCCCCATAAACAAAAAAGAGAGAATATACCCAATGTTGAGACATCTGTTACAGGCGGCACAGTGTAGAAACACGCAAGAGAAAGAGATTGGTTTTTGGAAAGCCAACCACTTTGAATATGTGCGCACAATGCAGGCTGCACAAAACGAAAAGGAGTTAAGTCCAAATAAAATCAGCGAATTGAAAGATTGATTAATGGCCCAGAGTAAAGTGCTTGAGGCCAATCAGGCCCTGGTATCAGAGTTAAAAAGCCAGCTCTCTTAACACCATGAGGAAATAAGGACAGAGAGAAGCTGGTGTGAGTGTTTGACAAAGGAAATTGAAAATTACAAACAGGCATTGAGGCACCGTGACCAATCAGGGTTTGGGAAAGGGCCCTCTGATCCAAGGGTGATGACCTCCCCATCAGGAACCTCATGATAGTTAACCACAACGTCCTATGGGCCGACTGCGACTGACCTCATGCTTTCCATCTACAAAGCCCAAGGAAACATGAGGCACATAGACTTACCCAGGCCTAGCCAAACTAATCCAGAAGGCCATTCCCTATTTGAGATTGAGGAGTACTCACCTCTAGTCCACAGAAGGGAAGGTGGCTGGACCGGTGTGTCCTGGGAAGTTAAGAATAATCCAGTGATTACTTTAGACCATGAAAACATCCTTGCTGAAGAAATGAGAGAGTGGGACTTAAAACAAATGAGATTGCATAGAGACCACCTAGCTCGCTTATCTGGAGAAGAATATTTAAAGCTTCAGCCCAAGAGTGGCATATTAAAAAGCTTGTTACAATCAGGGGAAGGGGTGAATGTCCCCAAACTATCTGGAAGGGGTGAGACTACACAGTTGAGTCAGTCTGAGCAAGAGACTGAGTATTATTCTGTGCCAAAGGGTGACTACAGGGGAAGTTACCCTGAGAATTCCCTGCGGCACGGGCAAGAGGAGTCCAGACCCTGTGGTTCTGGGAGGTTTTCCCAGTCTCATAGAGATAGGGAGCGTCTAGAAGATAGGGAATATAGTACCAATAGCAGCTCTGAGTCAGAAGGTGAACAGACTCAGGTACAGAGAAAAAGGAAGCCCAGGAAACAAAGAAAGGGTTTTGTCAAAGACCCAACAAGACAGATCAAGGCCATAAAAAGCTTCATGACCCCATACAATAAAAACGCTAAGTACTCGGTGTGGGAACATCTAGAATTGTATGAACAAAATATATCCTCATTTGGAATAACAAATTATGCAAATTGTATGGAGTTTGTGAAATGGACATTCTCTCCTGAGTACTCCAGTTTCTTTTTGGGATTGAAGGACCAGAACCATTATAAATGGTCCACCTAGGGGGGTGGGGGGGCGCTAGAGAGCCCACAGCCAAGATGGCTGCGTCTCTGTGAACTCGTTGTCAAACCAGGGAAAAGGGGAGGCCAAAAGCTACCCATCGAGGTCCACATCAGGCCAGAAGCCGTGGATACCCCATATATGTGGCCACCGTGTAGCAGCCCAATTTTGAAGCCAAACTGGACATTGGAAGTGCTGATTTCTGAAGTCAGCGGAGCACGTGCAAGAGGCCCAGGAGTGGGACCCCGTATAGTTGCTGAGAGCGTGCCGAACCCTGCACACTAAGACTGCCGTGGTGAGGTGCAGCCACTCGAATCCAATCCCAGACGAGACACCTACTAGCCCAGCGTAATGGAGGCAGTATGTGGGATCCCTGTGTGAGGTTGCAGCCCCGACAGCAGGGCCGGCCTGTCGGAGGGAAGCACAACAGAAGGGAAGGCAACATTGGCGAGGATAACTGCCTCAGGAGGAATAACAGTGCAATAGACCTAGTGGCCATCACAGCGGTGAGTGAGTCACTTCCCCTGGGGGCCCAAGACCCAGAACTGGTATGTGCGTGGTGGTGGGCACTGTCCCCACAACACAGGGCCTGTGAGGGAGGAGCAGGAAGACCAAGTCCCCCTGCAGAGCGGTCATGTGCAGGTGACAACCCCAGCCCCGCCTGATTGACAGGGCCAGGCCACGCTCCCTGGGGGCCATCAGAAGTAGAACAGTGCTCCTGCAGATGGCTGTAGTGAGAGCCCCGTGGCTGTATCCTGGGGTTCATCTGATCTCACATTAGGTCATAGCGTCTCGTACGAGGTACACTGTAGGAGCCCCAGGGCTGTCTGGGAGTAACAGGACATAAACAACTCCCGGTCCAAGAACACATTGCAAAGTTTTAAAGGGAGATAGAACCTGAGGCCCAGCACAAGAGGGAACCAAGGCAAACATAGTGTTTACATAGCAGCAGCGCCAGGGCGCACTATCAGCCGGCCCTCCTAGGAGTTTCGCCTCCAGTCTAGAGACCACATGCACCGCGAGTAATCCGGGGTGAACCTGACAGATGCTACCCTAAAACGTCCCGGCAACACGGAGAGCTAAGTGTGATGGCCGGCAGCAAAAACTGACATAGTAAGGGGAAATCCGGGGCAAACAGCTGCACCGATTTGGGGCTGTGTCCCGCAGGGGCATGTGATGGTACCCTGTGCTGCACCCTGCCCACGGTGGGGTGGTCGTGTCAGTGCCACTACCAGACCATAGCAAGAGACAGTGAGCTGTGCTCTACACCACCGAGAAAACATCAGAGAGAGGGCCTGGGGCCGCCCAGATGTGGAAATTGCCACGTGTTATCCTCCCGCTAAACAGAACCTGCACTGCAACTAGGGCAATATCAGCAAACCCTATCAAGAACTATATGGCGAATAGAAACAAGTGGCAGTCCCGCTTGTCATTCACCCTCAAAGAAGGATTACACAAGGAGAGCAACAAGTTGATGGCATCCCTCGAGGCCCCAGAAATGGGGAGGAGGGGACTGCAGGGTCGAGCGAGAGTGCTCCAACGTCAGAGCTGGGTCTGGTGCTGGCGGAGATGAGACTGGACTTCGCCTCCATTAACACAGCAAAACTGGATGGGATGGGATGGAATATAAAGTCGAAATAATGCAAGAACGCATAGACAAGGAGAGTAGCAGAACCTCTGAGGTCGAACTCCGGGTGAGCGTGCTTGCTTGAGGACACCAGCAATGAAGGGACACAAGCAATCCGGGAGCTGCAGAGGGAGGTGAAGACCATCAGAGACAAAAATGAATACTTGGAAGCGAGGTCAAGAAAAATAACATTCATGTATTGGGTGTTCCGGAATCAGTCTCACAACAGAACATGGAAGTCTTTATGGAGAACTTCATCAAGGATGTGCTGAAGGGGCCCCCACTGTCATCCCAGTTTCAGGTAGGGAGGGCACACCAGGTGTCGCAGAATACTTCAAGACCAGGCCAGAACCCCCACCCGATCATTGCACGAGTTCTGAATTATCGGGACTGGGATACCATACTCCACAGAGCTCTGGAACTTGGAGACCTCACCTATGAGAAGACCAGAGTATCCTTTTATCCGGACTTCACCCCAGCAGTCCAGAAAGCCAGCCTCTCTTTTCTGGCAGCTAAAAGGGCGCTCTGTGACGGAGGGATCCAGTACTCAAAGCAGTATCCCTCCAAACTATGGGTTCAGCATAGCGGCCAAACCCACTTCTTTACTGACCCTGGGGCAGTACATGAATTCCTTGAATCCCTGCCGAAGTGAACTGCCGGGCCTTACAATGTATAATGTGGTAAAAGGCCGATGAAGGGGTGAAGCTCCCGAGCCCCCTCAAACCTGAGTCAGTATGGTTCTTGGTTTAATAGATGCTGTCTGTAGGATCTTCCTGATGGGTTCTGAATATGCTTGCTGAAAATGTAATGAATAAGTGTGGTCGCTTGGAAAGGAAATGTTTTTGTTGAGTTGTCCTCCCCTCGAGGTCTGAAGTGGTGGTGGTCGCTTGGGTGGCGGTGCCTGGTGCCCCCGGGCTGTGGCCCATGGTAAAATGGTTGTTGAGGGAAGTTATATGGGGGGTTCTATTCACTGCAGAATGGGGGTGGGCAGTGTGGGTGGGGAGGCTGGGGCGGGACTAGTTGGGACAGAGGGAGGTGGGGAAGGCAGGGGATTGTGGGGACGTTGGATTTGCATCTCGGAGGATTGGCCAATAGCCGGTTCTTCAGCAGGTGAAGGGGCCGGGTTGGAATTGCCTTTCTTTATAGCCCTCAACCCAGCTATGGCGAGTAGAGTGATTAGCTGGAATGTGCGGGGGCTTATCAACCCACGCAAGGCCCGTAAAGTGGTGCAATACTGTGAGCGACGCAGTGCCAAAATAATTATGCTGCAAGAAACACATATGGTGGGTAAGGGGAACGAGGGGGTCGCTAGAAGCTGGGAATACGACAAATATTACACCTCGTACTCAGCATACTCAGCAGGGGTGATGACACTGGTGCATAAGTCGCTGGGATTACGAATGAACGACATAGTAGTGGACCCACAAGCGAGATATGTCATTGTGTCAGGATGCTTGGGTAGCACAATCATCACATTTGTCAACATATACAGTCCCAGTGTGGATGACCCCGGATTTATTAAGACCCTGGTGAACAAATGTCATAAATATCTACATACAAACATTCTGTGGGCGGGGGATCTCAATGTTATCCTAGACCCAAGGAGAGATAAATTGCCTTGGGAGGAGAGACGACGCTCTAGGACCAAGGAAGCGGTCCTGAGCGGCATGAGTGAACTAGAGCTAGAGGGTGTGTGGAGGCTGCTAAGGCCGGAAGGGAAGGAATTCCTGCACCACTCGACGGCCCACAACACATCGTCCTGTTAGATTATATCCTTGCCTGCCCTGATCTTGTGCACTGGACCAACGACTGTGTACTGCTCCTGAGAACACTCTCTGACCATTCCCCAGTTCTGTGGACCCTGCGCCTGGATCAAGTAGTGTCTCGCCCCCACTGGAGATTCAAACGTGTAGCAATGTCAGATGTAGTGTTTAGGAGCGAAGTCCATAGCATGGACAAGAACTATTTCCGTGAGAATCTGGGCACAGTATCAAAGATTAGCTCTACATTGGAGGCGTTCAAGGTGATGCTCCGGGGGGGTGTCTGTCCCTAGAACTGGGAGTGTTAAAACAGATACAGAGGCAGTTGAACAATACTGAGCTAGAAGTTAAACGATGGGAGGGGGAGGTAGACAGAGATGGTACACCGGAATCACTCTCTAAATTAAGGGTAGAACTGTACCGCTTCAACGATCTAGCCGAGCGAGAGGTCAAATATCTGGCCCAACCAGCTATGGCCCGTAGATACGGCAAGGAGGGCAGACCGGGCAGACTCCTGGCAGCAATGGTAAGGCACGAAAGGGGCTGTAGGGAAATAACGGCGGTGAAAACAGCAGAGGGGGAGGTGGTTGTGAAGCCGAGTGTAATCGCGGATGACTTTCGCCATTATTATGAGTCCCTATACACTTCACAAGGAATTTTGCCAAAGGCAGAGCTCGAGGACTATATTAAAGAGGCAACCCTCTTGAAACTTAGCCCGGAGGCGGTAGAGACCCTAGCAAAACCTGTTAGGATCGACGAGATCCTTAGTGCATTGCATGATCTCCCCTCCTCCAAAGCGCCCGGTATGGACGGGATTACTGCTGCGTTTTACAAGGAGTGGGGCCCTGAGGTAGCCCCGCATATGCTAGCAGTGTCGGAGGAAGGGCTAATGGTGGAGCACCTCCCACCCACGATGCGTGAGGCAGTGATAGCATTGATACTCAAGCTGGGTAAAGACCCCCTCGATTGCTCCTCGTACCACCTGATATCCCTGCTGAACCTCGATATGAAAATATTTGCCACAGTGCTGGCAGACCGGCTGCTCCCACATGTCTCACATACTATCCACAGGGACCAATCCAGGTTCATCCCAGGGAGGTTGACCTCTTTGAATCTACAGCGATTGTTCGCAATATTAGCTCAGATAGACCCCAAAATACAAGCAGTGGCGGCACTGCTTGACATGGATAAAACATTTGACTCGGTGGAATGGAGCTACTTATTTTAAGTGCTGTATCAGTTCAGGGTCCCAGAATACTATCTCTCAGCAGTGAGGCTTTTTTATGCTGGTTCAAGTGCCCAGATCAGTATTGGTGGCACGCGCTCTTGTCTTTTTAAACTGGGGCGAGGGACCAGACAAGGCTGCACGCTCTTGTCGTTGCTCTTTGCTATGGCAATAGAGGTCTTAGCAGAACGACAGCGCAGATTTCACTAACACAGGGGCCTGGCAATGGGGGAGGGGGTTTAGGGAGCTGATATTGTTGTACGCAGATGACGTAATTGTATATCTCAAAGACCCTGCGCTGACACAGGAAGTGGCGAGTTTCAGCGAGGCCTCTGGCCTCAGGATCAGCAGAGCCAAATCCACTCTATTACCCGTAAATGAGAATACGGCGAAGCCCTTAAACACTGAAGGATACAACTGGGAACAGCTTGCAGTTACATACCTGGGGGTGCGGTGAGTAGAGACGCTCAAACACTTTTAGGTGATAACTATATTAAATACCTTCACACCCTCAAGGCCAGTGTATAAAAGTGGTGCAGGCTTCCCCTCATGCTACTGAGTAGGATTGCGGTTGCCAAAATGATAGTAGTCATGTTCCAGAATATCCCTGTATGGCCTGGGACAGGCTATTTCAGGGAGGTACGATCCCTACTGGTCAGGTTAGCCTGGCACCATAAGAGCCCCTGTATTAGCTGGGAAACACTGACCCTGCCATGGTGGTATGGGGGGTCGGCGCACTGAACGTGGAGCTGTACTTCCTGGCATCGCAGCTGTTCTTCCCAATGCTGTGGATGCTGGGTGCCCAGAGGCCTCCTCATATGCGCATATAACAACGCTCAGTGTACCTGTCCTCTCTCCACAGAATGCTGATCTCTGGCAAGGTAAATGACAAATGTAAGTTCGATCCGGTAGCATGTACAATGCACACTTGGAAGAGAGCCCTGAAGAGAATCGGGGTGGTCCTCCCATTTGATCTGGGCATCTCACTCTGGAATATAGCAGCATTAGCACCAACCTGTGATGAGGCTATCATTCAGTACTGGCGGGGTGGGCATTAATCGTATGGAGGATATGTACCCGGATGGAACATTTGTCACTCAGGAGTTATTGGCAGAAAAGATGGGTGGTAGGTTTCAGCGCAAACTACATTATCTCAGAATGAGGGCAGCATTCCAAAGTGGTCCCCAGGGTTCCCGGAAACCCCGCACACCACCCCACTGCTGAAATACATCCAATGCTCCCCAGGGAGTGGAGGGGTGGTGTCTGCCCTCTATAAGCTAATAGAGAATGATTCCCCTCGGGATACCCTGAAGTGTAGAAGCAAATGGGAGGAAGATTCAGGGAGACGCCCCTCTCAGACAAACAGTGGCTGGTGCTTTGCAGCAGTACACATAGTGGATCATTCAATTCTCAGCTACAATTAATCCAGCTCAAGACGCTGCATAGGGCATACCTCTCTCCGGCCCGCATACACCAATATGACAATACTAGAGCTGCTAGCTGCCTGAGATGCAATGCTGATCCGGCCAATCTATTACTTATGATGTGGGCCTGTACTAGCCTATGTTCATTCTGGGAGGCAGTGGCAGAAGCCATGTCTGTGATGTTGGGGCAAACAGTACCTTGTGACCTGTTGTGTTGTATGTTTGGGTGGCTCCCCGGGTTACCAAAACAGTATCAAAAGTTACTCTCGACTTGCATGATCACCGCTACATGATGTGTCTTGATGACATGGACGAGTACATCCCCCCAGGGTTGAAAGTATGGCTGAAAGACTTGATCTGGTTAAGCGATACAGACAATGAATATGCAAATCTCTATGGGCTGCAGAATTGGCCCAAAAACATTTGCAACCCCTTCACTGCATACCTGCTGTCCCGGGATAACAATCCAGATTGAACGCCGGCTTGAGTGGGGGGAGGGAGGACGTCTGCATGTGGTTCTGTCATGATTCCTCTCCCTCATGTCCCCAGCCCTCCAAGATGTCAGGCTGGAGCAAGGCCACGATCACCTACAAGGCCCTCAAGGGCCTCTCCATCCCTCCAAAGACCCACTTGGAGTCAGATTTGGTGTGTGTGGCACCAGACTCGCTCACTCCCATAGGATAACATTGAGGATTGGACTTGTAGTGCTTTGATGGGGACAAGATGGATGCCCCCACATATTTCGGTTCCCAGAACTGCATGTGCAGTCTAGTCTTTTGGGTGTGGTTCAACCCAGAGACACCTGGGATACCCAGAGACTATTTAAACCACGCCCAGGCTGAGAAACATGCTTTGTGTTTTCTGCACCTGCAGCGTGACACTCACCGTGTTCAGATCGGTCTCCAGTAGGCCTGCATCTTTTTTCTGCGCTCAGCTCCTGCAAGAACAAGGACACCGTTAGGAACAGCCTTACCTTGCGGCGCTTCTGCCCATCATTCATCGCTTCTTCTGTTCTGCGGGCATCTTCGGCGATGTCATTCCCATCCCGGCACGCCGCTTCCTAAGGAAAAGGGAAAAGAACAGAAAAAAGGCATTAGTAAGCATTCAGCAAATCTTTGCTTATTTTTAAAGACTATACGAGCTTCAAACGCTTACCTGAATCCCAGCTGCTCTGGGGGAACTCTGTCTCCAGAACTTCTCATCCATCTGCAAGAGGGAAAAGACACTCCAGGTTAGCGTGGAAACATCTAGAGGCGCTGCATACCACGCTTACTCACCCATTTCTTCTTCATAACCGGCATCCACGCTGAAAACATCGCGGCACCTAAAAGACACAGAAAAATAACTCAGTTCATTACAAATACTAAAGGGTTGCATCGCGCTTCGTGCTCTCACTCACCTTCAGCGCTACTCATCTCAGCAGCAGGTCGCCATCCCCAGACGCCGGCCATCATCTAAGGAAGGAAAGGAATGAAGTTAGAGAACTGTTCAAAAGACTCATTATACGTACCTGTCGGACTCTTGCCAGTGAAGTAACTAGGCAGCAACGAGCCCGCATCAATCAACGCTCCACTGCGCTGAAAGCAGGACGGAGAGCAAACTTTCCAAGAAAACAAAGCCCAGTCTCCAGTCGAGTAGACTCCAGGGAAGGGTTCGAGGTCGTAAGAGGTCAGAACAGGCTGAGTGACGTCCCCGTGGATACCAGGTGAGCGTTACAAAACACAAAGCCTCACATCAAAATCCACCTGGGCGTCATGGAAACGTCAGAAACCGACCAGTTAGCCCACATGTTGGGGCAGCTACGTTCCGAAGTACACGCAGCCAGGCAGGAGACCAACACCCTGAGGAGAGAGCTGATAGTAGCCAAGTAACACACTGATCATTTAAGCCTGCAACTTCTCCAGTCACAAGCAGGTCATGCACCATTGCCGGGAAGCATGCCCTCGATGCCAGCACCATCAGCCAACCCCGTTCAGATAACCCTTCCTGGGGCAGTTCCCTTGGCCCCGTCCGAACGATTTACGGGGGATCCCAAGAAATTTGCAACGTTCATGAACCAGTGCCGACTGCCCTTTCTTTGTAGACCAGGGGCCTTTCCGAATGACCAATCACGGGTCCTTTTGTGCTATACTACCTGAGTGGTAGCGCCGCGGACTGGTCTGTACCCTTTGTGGCCCAAGACGATCCTTTGCTGCATGACTTCAGGGGCTTTCAGCAGGAGATGGAAAAGCTGTTCGCCGGTCGTACTCATGGGCAGGAATTAGACAATGAACTTCTGTCCCTACGCCAAGGGAATCAAGACCTATTAACATACATAGCCACGTTCAATAGACTTGTAGTTGAAGCAGAATGGCCAGTGAAGAAGAGAACCACATTATTTTATGCAGGGGGAGCTCAAGGATGTTCTCGCACAAGTAGTGAACCCCCCGAAAGACTGCTCAGAATTCATTGACCTTGTTGTTCAACTGGATCATAGGTTGCAGGACCGAAGAGCAGATCGAACCAGACCGGACCCTCGCCCTATGTATATGCGTTCAAAGGACAATATTGCCTGCACAACGGAAGGTTAAGGAGAACCAATGCAAATCGAGGGGGTCAGATCCCCCTTGACTAAAGCAGAAAGGGATAAAAGGAGACAGCAGCAGTTATGTCTGTACTGTAGAAGGTCAGGTCATTTCCTTAAAGAGTGCCCTGTGAAGCCACCGAGGAGGACGGTAGGGGCCACGGACAAGGAAGATACCATCAAGGAATCGGAAAACTCCCCAGCCTGGCAAGTGTAGGGGTCCACTTGTCGAGCGAAGAAAGTGAAATACAGACCTCCCATTTTGCACTATCTGTGATCTTGATCAATCACCAACAACCATCTCGGATGCATGCAGTAAGAGCATACATTGACAGTGGAGCCGTTGGGAATTACATTGACCAGGATCTTGCGGCAAAGATGGGGCTTCTGTTACGCCCTAAATCAACCACCAACACTGTTACCACTGTCGACGGCACGGAAATAGCTTCTGGTCCAGTATCCCAATGCACTGCAGCTTTAACGCTTCTGTGCCAGGATGGAGACCAAGAATCTATTGTTTTTCGACATCATTAAGGCACCTCAGTTCCGGTTGATTTTGGGAATGCCATGGTTGGTAGCTCACAATCCTCAAATCGATTGGCGAGCAAAAGAATTGGCCTTTCCCGAGACTTGCGCCCACACATGTTATCGCCAAGAGAAACAACCAATAGACACCAGAACCTCCACGCTTGCGACTGTGGCAATCGGCACCCTACAAGTGAATGCCAGGACTTTCAAGATGTCTTTCAGAAAGAACAGGCTAATACCCTGCCACCGCGTAGACCATACGATTGCCAAATCGACCTGATATCCGGCGCACAAATCCCTTGTGGGCATATTTACGCACTCACGGAACCAGAAAACCAGCACCTGAAGGCCTATCTTGACCAATACCTGGCCAACGGGTTCATCTGTCCATAGAAGTCTCCAGCAGCCAGTCCTCTATTCTTCGTACCGAAAAAGGAGGGGGACTTGAGAACGTGCATCGACTATCGCGCACTGAACCAGATTACCGTAAAAAAAAAACGCTACCCCCTGCCACTGATCCCTGAATTGCTTGATCAAGTCAAAGATGCCCAAATCTACACAAAACTAGACCTGAGGGGGGCATATCACCTTGTTCACATAAAACAGGGGGACAAATGGAAAACCGCTTTTCGCACCAAATACGGCTTGTACGGATATCAAGTAATGCCCTTTTGCCTTTGCAACGTGCCTGCAGCATTTCAATACTTCATGAACGATGTCCTACGGGAATTGATTGATGTCTGTGCTCTAGTATATATCGACGATATTCTAGTATATTCTGCATCAAAGCAGGACCACGTTAAACACATCCGATCCGTATTGGAGAAACTCCATCAACACCAGCTCTACACCAAGCTCGAAAAGTGCTCATTCCACGTCTCTGAGGTGGAATTCGTGGGCTTTATTTTCAGCCCGAATGGAATCCGAATGGATGTACACAAGGTAGATGCTATCCTGAACTGGCCATTCCCAAATTCATTCAAGGGGGTTCAAAGTATGCTGGGTTTTGCAAACTTCTACCGCCGGTCCATCCCAGGATTTTCACAAATCGTGCATCCCATCACATCATTGCTAAGGAAAAGCAACAAAAAGTTCCAGTGGACAACAGAAGCCGAGGAAGCTTTCCAGGAACTCAAAGCAAGATTCACATCTGCCCCAATCTTGCGCCACCCTCGCCCTGATCTCCCATACCTGGTGGAAATGGACACCTCAAGCATGGCTATGGGAGCCGTCCTCTCACAAAAGGACCCTGAAACACGCCAGTTACACCCTGTTGCCTTCTGGTCGCGTAAATTTACACCCCCTGAACTCAATTATGCTATCACAGACAAAGAACTCCTAGCCATTAAGTCAGCCTTTAAGGCATGGGGGCACTACCTCTTGGCGCCAGACACACAATCACCGTAATAACTGACCACCGGAACCTCCAGTACCTAAAAATGGCAAAGGCCCAATCCTCACGACAACTACGTTGGGCTCTTTTTTTTGCTGAATATGACTACGTGATTACATTTCGACCAGGGGTGAAAAACGGGAAGGCCGATGCCCTTTCCCATATGGGGGTGGAAGAGCAAGGGTTTCAGACCCCTGACCCAATAGCAATCATCCTGAGTGACAAACTCCTAGGAATCACAGCAACCATAACTCAGAAAGAATTACATGAAGAAATCCAAAACCTGATGAATCCGGAGCAATTACAAGCGTGGAGTGCACAAGGAGAGCATTAAATGATAAAAGATCAGTTGCCCTACTTCAGGAATCGTTTATTCTTACCAAACCAAGTACTATGAGAACAAGTCATGTCCGGTTATCATGATTCCTTGATCGAGGGCCACCCCGGAATCACTAAAACCCTAGCCAAGGTAAAATGAAATTATTGGTGGCCCACGTGGTGCAAAGACATTATCCAATTCATCCTATCTTGTGGAGTGTGTGCCCGAAACAAGTCATCCAAGCAGAAACCGGCTGGGCAATTACAACCTTTGGAAATCCCACCAGCACCCTGGCACACGTTGTCCCTCGATTTTATTACTGACTTACCACCCAGTCAAGGGTTTAACACTATTCTGGTGGTTGTGGACCTATTTTCAAAAATGGAACATTTCATTCCTCTTAAGGGGCTCCCAAATGCTTCGACTCTGGCAAAGGTATTTCTTGAAGGCATCGTACGGCTCCATGCATTTCCTTCAATTTTAGTCTCAGACCGAGGTAGTCAATTTGTATCTAACTTCTGGAGAAAATTCTGCTCTATGGCCCAGATCGACATCTGGCTATCCACCAGTCACCATCCCCAAACGGATGGCCATACTGAGAGGACAAATCAGACGCTCGAGCAGTATCTGCGTTGCATGTTACACCAAGCTGAAGGAAGCTGGTTCGACCTATTATGGATAGCTGAATATGTTTATAATAATTCCCTACACACTAGCACTGGGCAGACACCCTTTTATACCATGTATGGCAGGCACCCACGTACTTCTGAGTTAGACGTTCCTACAACCCTGGAAATGCCAGCAGTCAAAACCTTGCACACGACCATTTCTAAAACCTTTAAAAGGGCAGATGAACACCTACTTCAAGCTAAGATTCGCCAAAAGAAGTTTGCTGATCAACAACGAGCAAAGGCCCCCAACTACCAAGTGAGAGATAAAGTCTGGCTGGCGTCTAAACACGTGTCCATTAAAGGAACCCGAACTTTCCGTCCAAGATACCTGGGTCCATTCACCATCACCTCCATGATAAATCCTGTGGCGGTCAGACTAGCTTTGCCACCAAACATGCAGATTCATCCTGTGTTCCACGTGTCTCTCCTTAAACCTGTTCAACCTGGGACCCGGGTAGCAACGCCACCGCAGCCAGTAGTAGTCGCCGGGGAGCCAGAATTCCAAGTCAAGGACATCCTGGATTCAAAGTACGTCAGATCCAAATTATACTACTTAGTAGACTGGAAGGGGTATGGTCCACAAAACAGGACATGCGAGCCTTGTGAGTACATCCATGCACCTCACTTGCTTAGACGATTTCATCAAAACCATCCCAACAAACCAGGACAAGACAGAAGAGCCACCTTGAGAGGGGCCTTGGGGGGAGTGCTGCCATGATTCCTTCTCCTCATGTCCCCAGCCCTCCAAGATGTCAGGCTGGAGCCAGGCCACGATCACCTACATGGCCCTCAGGGGCCTCTACATCCCTCCAAAGGCCCACTTGGAGTCAGACTTGGCGCGTGTGGCACCAGACTCACTCATTCCCATAGGATAACATTGGGGATTGGATTTGTAGTGCTTTGATGGGGACAAGATGGATGCCCCCACATATTTCGGTTCCCAGAACTGCATGGGCAGTCTGGTCTTTTGGGTGTGGTTCAGCCCAGAGACACCTGGGATACCCAGAGACTATTTAAGCCACGCCCAGGCTGAGAAACATGCTTTCTGTTTTCTGCACCTGCAGCGTGACACTCACCATGTTCAGATCGGTCTCCAGTAGGCCTGCATCTTTTTTCTGCACTCAGCTCCTGCAAGAACAAGGACACCATTAGGAACAGCCTTACCTTGCGGCGCTTCTGCCCATCATTCATCGCTTCTTCTGTTCTGCGGGCATCTTTGGCAGTGTCATTCCCATCCCGGCACACCGCTTCCTAAGGAAAAGGGAAAAGAACAGAAAAAGGCAATTGTAAGCATTCAGCAACTCTTCGCTTATATTTAAAGACTACACGAGCTTCAAACGCTTACCTGAATCCCAACTGCTCTGGGGGAACTCTGTCTCCGGAACTTCTCATCCATCTGCAAGAGGGAAAAGGCACTCCAGGTTAGCGTGGAAACATCTAGAGGCGCCGCATACCATGCTTACTCACCGCATTTCTTCTTCATAACCGGCATCCACGCTGAAAACATCGCAGCACCTAACAGACACAGAAAAAGAACTCAGTTCAGTACAAATACGAAAGGGTCGCATCGCGCATCACACTCTCACTCACCATCAGCGCTACTCATCTCAGCAGCACGTCGCCATCCCCGGACGCCAGCCATCATCTAAGGAAGGAAAGGAATGAAGTTAGAGAACTGTTCAAAAGACTCATTATACGTGCCTGTCGGACTCTTGCCAGTTAAGTAACTTAGGCAGCAACGAGCCTGCATCAATCAAAGCGCCCCTGCGCTGAAAGCAGGACGGAGAGCACACTTTCCAAGAAAACAAGGCCCAGTCTCCAGTCGAGTAGACTCCAGGGAAGGGTTTGAGGTCGTAAGAGGTCAGAATAGGCTGAGTGACATCCCCGTGGATACCAGGTGAGAGTTACAGGTTCCCCCTGGGTGGGCCTACAGGACTGCTTGGAAAGTAGAAGGTTTTTTCAAAGTTTTTATATCCCCCTGTTAAATGGTGTATGTACCCACAAAGATAAGTTGCCCGACTGTATGCACTGCTTAATGATGTTAAGGTGTTAAGACTCACTCACCTGGTAATTAACGTTGCAGAGCATTGTGACAATCTTTGGTTGATGTTGATGAGTCGCAAATCAGTCAATAAAGAAAGTTAAAGAAACATAAATAACTATACCAAAAAGAGAAAAAGAAAAAGCCACTGTGATCACCATATAAAGTACCTAAGTGAAGCACTTGTGTATCTGACGAGGAGCCTGAAATATGTTATCTTACCTGAGGAACGTTAAGAGAATGTACACACACGGACAAGTCCTGATGCCGAGCGCGAGAGAGCAGGATGCCCACCTCTAAAAATAGAGGCAGGCATCCTACACCGACACCTGCGTATAGCACGCCAGTGACCAGTTGCATTCTGGTATATAGACGGTATGAAGCCCTTTACAAGGGTAGCAGTGCTTGTTCATAATGAGAACATTGGAAGGCAACAGGCTATTCTGCCAGTGTTGCAAGCTAATTGCAGTGATGCGGTCATCTAAATTACTTTGGCATTTAAAATGTTCTCTTTGCAAATATGCATTTTTATTTCTGATAAACTGATCGAATAACATTATTATTTCAAATGTAAAGAAAATAAAAATAATAATGGCCCACCTATGAGGTGGCCATTTTGAAAAAAAATTCCACACATAGGAACCCACAAGGGGCGCGTAAGGCTGCATATAATTTGCAATGTGGGGAGGATCAGGTGCGTAGGGAATTTGTGTAGGAGTTAATGCGGGCATTGGTTCAGACATCCCAGCGGGTGACCAAAAATAGTAGGGAGTTCATAACTACATATTTCCATGTTTTCCCTAAATACCCTAATGACTCAGTTGGTGAATGATTTTCATGAGCACAGGACCCTAGATTGGGTGATTGAACAGGTCACCAGGATCTATGAGGTCCAGAAGCCCACTGAGAGTGAAAACACCCCCAAAAACCCCACTCCATCTAAAACCCCTGCTGCTGCGAAGGTGGTGGAGGTAAAAACTACCCCTCCATTGGATCTGGAAAGGGGGGTGCTAAAAATGCTCCTTCTGCTGATAAGCAGAATGAAAGGCAGGGGAGACCCTTAGACCCAGCCAAATCGAAGGGTAGTGAGGCAAGATCTCAGGCCAATGACCTCTCTGACCCTGCCCTGTAAGCCTTATGTACAAGGGTACAAAACCAATCATGGGGTATGTCTACACTGACCCGGCCCAAGTGGGGGGGACCAATCAGGTAATTACTGCCCCAGAAAACTTCCCTCAAAACTTCCCCCAGGAGAGAAGTATCACTCCACCTTCCAATCTGAATTTTTTCCCCAGATATCCACTGAACCAGAACTTCCAAAATAAACTTCCTCCCTCTCCCCAGTTCCAGAACAAAAGATCCCTGAACCCGGGAGATGGGAGTTTCAGGATGGAAAATTATTGGGGGAATTTCCAGTACCAGAGCTACTCCAGGAGAAGGGACAGTAACCCTTTTCGGGAGCAGCAGAGGTATGACTCGAGGCCGCCCTAAAACCCAGAAAAGGTCTCCTAGCGGGAGCGACAGGTCCAGCAACTGACCGATGACCTGGGGTGCATGCCAAGGGCTCAGTCCAATGCTCAAGCTAATCCTGCTTCCCAGCATCCCCCAACATCCAGGACTGATGCCGCAGGGGGGATATGATGGGAGGAAATGTCTGACAAACTACAGGTTCCTGAGGAGGGGGCCCGGGTGGAGGGTAGATGCCAGGCCATAGAGGAAGCTTTCTTTCTCACCCAAACAGAACCCCTAAAAACCTCTCAGCCTGAAAGTGACTCTACTACCCACGAATTGTTAGAACCCAAAGAGCAAAGATTGTCTCGGGAGGATAACTCAAGGGCAACACGCTTGCCTTAGAAGCAAGATGACGCGGAACAGCACAGGTTCGATCCCGGGTTCGCGCTTAGAAAACTCTGGGTATGAAGCGCATTATAAATAACCAATTATAAATTCTAAATTATTATATACATTATAACTATAAAATATAAGTATGAGAGGCCAAAGAAGAAGAACCCACTTTGTGGAAGAACTCAAGATTATCCCCTTTGAAAGAGAAGGGCCCCTGGAGGACTGGGGTAAGCAGACCCATTTCAGAAATGGCAGGATCCCTCCCAAAGTAAAATGGGTCACGGTGGGACAGGGCAAGTATGGAGACTGACCCAAAACAGGAAATGATTCAACCCCCAAAATGGGGCCAGATAGAATAGAAACCGAGGTGTCCCTCCCACAAACAGGTTTTGAAAATTATCTCCAGGTGTTGAGACTTGAATGTCGTGTAGGCAGAAGAGTCCTCTGTCCCCAAATGCCACACAGAGAGAACTCAAAGTCACTCCCTGTGCGACCATTGAGGCCACAGGTGGAGATGGTCAACTCCGGAACCGCGAACCTCTGGGACCCCAATCTGCTACAAGAAAATACCGATTAAGTACCAAGCAAATGACATTAAATAACAGTACCAAATATTGTGAAAAGGTCTTACCAGAGGGATCAGGAGAAAGGTAATGAACCTATGAGGTAGGGGTCCGGGACTCACGTGGGCAGATAGACAGTAGTCCCAAAAATGGCGTGAGCACCACCTGATGACAAGAACGTGATTTGATACTGTGAAGCTTGAAGCAAGAAGTTCCAAGGAAGGCCAGATGCAAAAAAAGGGAAATCCGTTTTGCAGTCCAATGAACAGTCCAAGTTCGATGCACAGGATGATCCAAAGTAACAAAGCCAGCAAGATAATCCAAGCAAAGTCCAAGTAAACAGGCTGAGGTCAAAAGTCCAGAAAAGTCAAGAAATCCAAAGGAACACGTAACGCCAAACAGGTTGCAAAGAACAGCTGTGAATCAACGAGTCCACGGAAAGGCGCGTTTAAATACTTGCGGTTCTGGCATTACTTCCCGTCACATGATGTGCTGCCGCATCACGTGATTGGTTTTCTGGGTCACGTGAGTATACAGCACTGGTCACGCGATGCGGAAGCATAGTAGAGTTCCGCCGGTAACCTAGGCGCCAAGGAAGCTGCCAATGCAAGAAAGGACGCAACCTGGAGAGCGTTCTGTTGTGGCTCAGGCGTGCAGGTGCACGCGAGTCATCAGGGGGCCCACGTGAGTGCCGAGATGTGAAGGGGAAATGAGATGGGTCAGAGGGAGCGGGGCGAGCTATAGTGATTCTAGAGTTTTGGGCATGGTGAGCACAGGCAGGAATGGCAGTATTGTCAGGTGTGTGTACAAGAGTGTGTGTGACACCAGGTAAAGGGGGACAGCAAAGAATCGGGGAAAAAAGAGGATTCCCCAAATCCATCCATTGTTAGCTGCACAATGTTATTTACAGATTCCCGACACAGAAAATCCCCCAAGATCACACGGTTTTGGAGTTCAATATTAAGAAAAGACCATCGGGCTGACAAATAACTCACACTTTCTTTGCACCATGGAGGAGAAAGAAGGCTGATTCTATGCATAGGTCAGGGTCAGTGTGAATTATCAGCTCTAGTGGACAATGGATCTCAAGCCACCCTCCTGCATCAAAAGACCTTTGACCAACTTAACTCAGGACGAGGGAGGGTCGCCAAATTCCCCTCACACCACTTCCAGGACAACTCCAACATTTCAACAGGAATTACATTTCCGTCGAAGGCACTGGAAATAAAAATTGGCTGACATTGCCTGAAACATCCAGTAATAGTCATGACTCTGGAGAGCATGCCTTGTTTACTGGGGAACGATATCCTGAGGAGGTTATAACTTCTGATTGACTGTGTGAACAAGGTCCTCTGGACCCAGACTAACCGGCCTATAAAATAAAAAATTAGTACCAATTACTTAAGCATGAATGGTACCTCTCATTTAATTGATCAACTTTCTGAGAAAGTAGAATTCCATTTCAAGAAGAACCGGGTCCCAGAAATCACTCTCATCTCTGTAGGAGAACAAACTGGTGATGGGAACCCTTCACCATTTTTGAAAATCAACCTTCCCCCAGTTTTAAGTGGCACTCACACTGGAAGGGAACACCCTAAAATTGTAAACCAGTCCAAAATCTGAAGAAGCCATAAGTCCCTTGAAGCCAGACAAATAAGAATCCGCTCAAAGTCTGACGGACTTTCAGAAAAAGGACAAACAGTTGTTTTTCCCCATTCAGTTAAATGAGGGGGAGGAGCAGGTGCTCGCTAGAGTATGCCTGAACAATTATAGGAGCTTCATCGGTGAAGGGTTATTCAGTAAACTCCCAAAAGATCAGATCATTCCCATATTTAAATTGATTGATAAATCAGAAGTTGGTCTGGAAACTCCAAACCTCTCCTGCCTAGAAGGTGTATGCTAAAAATGTCCATTGGCAACAAAAGCATAGATCATAATTGTTGGGTCGTGAGAGATGCCCGTTCCGCCTCTTATCTGGGAAGTGACATTATCAACCGATTCGCAATTAATTTGGACCTAATTAATAATAAGAGGTCACCATCCCAGGACAGGTGTGACAATTTGCTATTCCCCTCAAAATCAAGCGAGGACAGAACCTCAAACATCAGGATAGCTATATACATTTAAATTCCCATCTCCAACAAGGTTTGTATTTAAATCCAACACCTCTAGCAGACCTAGAACACAACACAATTTGAATATTGGTGGATAACAGCGACCCTCGAAGTATCACTTTGGGCACAGACACCTTTATTGGAATGTTGGTTGATGCCCAAAAGGATTCTATTGATTTAAGAAATGAAATCATGGGACCAATCCCAAACAAATGTTTCGACATCTGCAATGGTATTCCTCCAGAAAAGATGTTCACTGGGCATGGGGGGAATATCATGGTGTACTCTTCCTGCCCCTACAAGGTGGAAGGGGTGACCTGGGACATCAGGAGAGAGGAGGTAGTGTTCAGAGTCAAGGACCATTACCTCGAATCCCTGGAACCTAATGTCCAGGTCAACAGCATCTAAAGAGATCTCTCCACCCAACTGGAGGATACAGCTGAAATTGCCAAGCCTCAGGTCTTTCCAGGTTTCAAGTAGATGGTCAAGGAAAGGATCCATCTTGCTGATGCCTGTGTGACAGAGGAGCAAAAACAAAAGCTGAAACCGGTCTTCCTGGAATTCCAAGGTATCTTTTCAGTGGACTCATATGACTGTGAACACACATCCATTAATTCATCAACCATACCCAGTGACCCTGAGATGGCTCTCGTATTTGCTAAACAATACTGGTTGCTTCTCGCATCTATGGAATCACTCAAAGAGATTATTAAGAACTTAGAATCCCATGGGATAATTCATCCAATCCACAGTACCTTCAACAACCCGGTATTGGGGATACCCAGACCAAACGGCCAATTGAGACTATGAGCTGACCTGAAGGAGTTGAACAAACCAGTCCACATGTCAAGATGATCACTTTCCTACATCGATCAGAGGCTGGCACAGATCCAAGGGTAAAAGGTGTATACCACCATTGACCTGACCAACGGCTACCTGATAATACCCGTGAGTAGGGAAGATCATTACAAGCTTGCCTTTACCTTTGGGGGGCAGCAGTACACATGGACCCAAACCCCCTATGGATTCATAAACTCCGGCAATGAGTTGAACATCTCCCTACATGAAGCCATGCCCGACGTAGGCGAAAGGGGAATCCTGGCCTATGTGTATGATGTTCTGATCAAGAACTCAACTGTGGAGGAACATAAAGCAGAACTCTGCTATGTTCTAACGCAGTTGCAGAACACAAGTGCAAAACTGTCCTTTCTGAAGGCACAGTGGTGTAAGACATGAGTGAATTTCTTAAGGCACAGAATCACCCCTGAGGTTCTTAATCTGCAGGCAAAGAAGGTAGAAGCCTTATTGAAATGTAAAGACCCTACTGCGAGAATTAAGAAGCTTTCTCGAACTCCCTAATTATAGTTGAAAGTTAATTGAAGACTATGCAGAGGTCACTTGGCCCATGGTCCGTTTATTAAAAGCCGGAGTCAAGTGTGGTCTAGAACAAGCTGAGGCAGATAAATAACTGAGAAAAAGCCTTTCCCAGGCTGCTTGTTGGACTTACACCATAAAGAATAAGGAGTCCTTATTTAAGGGTGAGGTTCTCAGATACTTTCCTAACAGCAGTGTTGTATCAAAAGCATGACAAAGTCAGCTCGTACACGAGTGAGACTTTGTCCTCTTTAGAGGACACATTCAATGACTGCAAGAAGGCACTCCTGGCAATGGTATGGGCTTTGAAAAATTACTGCCTGTTCATCCAGAGGGGAGCACATCATTGTCGAGACGCCTAACCAGCACTTGCTATATCTCCAAAGTGACAGAATATGGATGGGGAACGTTAGTAATTCCAGAATGACTTCCTGATTCTGTCCATGCAAGGCTTTCCTGTGGAGATCAGATATTGCCAACACAAGAAGAGTCCCCTAGCACAAGGGTTGGTGGACTTGCATGATTGTTCTCAAGAAAACTATCTTGAGGACAAAAGTCTAATGACCAACAGCATCATAGAGGCATACTTCACTTCCCCAAACAAGGTCTATGAAGAAGACACGTGTCAGGGGATACCCACAGTGTATGTGGATGGGTGCTCCTACCGTGCTGATAACAGGGAAAAAGAACTTGGGCTGGTATTGGGAATGCCTGGGTGAATAATACCCAGGAACCCTCTGCTGGTTACAAAATGGGACTCAGAAGTAGTCAAGTTGCAGAGTTGATGGCCATTCATCAAGCCATCCTCACTGCAATGGCCCACCAACTCAATGAACTGGTCATAATCACTGACTCTGATAATGTCAGGAATGGGTTCATGGAGCACCTGATTAACTGGAAGAATTGAGGCATGCTTTGTTCCAACAATAAACCCTTAATGCATGCCAAACTGATGCAGTCCATTGACAATCATATAACCTCCAATGTGATGACCATCTATTGGAAGAAAATAAGGGGTCATTCCAAAATAGGGGAGCCAGATAAGACTGGGAAGTACCTGGCTGGCCAGCTGGCCAAAACCAGAGATCTGCAGGGGGATTTCAAAGAAACGGAATCCCTGCTGGGGGATATCCATGTTGCCGCTGTCACCATGTCACAAACTCACGCGAATAGTGAATTCTCGATTGCCAAGCAGAGTAAAGATACCCCACATGGAGATTTGATCACTGCACTAAAAGAGGACCCGATCATAGGGAAATGTTATCGACACATTGAATACCCCGTGAGTTTTCCTCTAACAGAGCCGGATTGTACTGGTAAAGAGGATCTCCGGGTGTTGATGAAGTTTTCCACGATGTTCTGGATCCAAGAAGGTTTGTTGGTAAGAAGAGCTCTATCTGGCTGTGACCGGTGGGTGGTACATACCTCATACCGAAGCCTGATGCTAAACCACACCCATGACGCGGCCACTGCCAGTCACAGGGGGTTTCACATGACATTAGAAATCTTGTGTGAGGTTGCTTACTGGCCAGACATGGGCCAGGACATTGACACTTACCAAAGGGGTGTCTTGTGCGTGCTTAATTTCAACCCAGTTTAATCACGCACAGAGCTCCCAAAAAAAAAAGATGAATGATGACATCGCCTTGGTCAGATTTGCAAGTTGACTTCATCGGCCCAGTGATTCGCTCCTTTAGAAGAAACAAGTACATGCTGACTGGGACATGCTTGTTCACAAAGTGGTTTGGATTTCTTCCTGCCCCGAATTGTAAGGTGGAGACTGCTGTCGCACTAATGGTCAACCACTTCTTCTCTCATTTCAGCCCACCGCAAAGGATTGAATCAGATCAAGGAAGTCGGTTTAATGAGTGAGATGATAGCAAAGATGTGAGAATCGAGGGGTAAAAAGAAAACTGCACATTGCCTACCACCTGGCCTCAAGCTGGGGGGTAGAGAGATACAATAAAACAATTGTGAGTATCTTAAAGAAGTTTGTGGCAGACTATGGACCCAGTAGCGACATCCATTTACCACTTGTCCTGATGCTATTAGGTTTACACCATCTTCTGCAACAAAGATGTCTCAATTTGAGGTCATAACCAGACGAAAAATGGTGTTACCTCAGCATCTGCTCTATTCAACTCAGGAGCAGACCCTGATAAATGTGTCCACTACTCATTAGTACGTTGAAAATTTAAGGAAGGACCTCCAGCACACTTTTGCTTATGCTCAGCGCAATTTCAAAAAGTTGGCTGACGGAATTAAGACCTATTATGATTTAAAGACCACCAAGAAAGAGTATGAAGTAGGTGACAAGGTTTACCTGTACAATTTTCAAAGGAATCAGGCCAAGGAGTGGGAAATGTCTTCCATCTTGGCGTGGTGCCTTTGAAATTGTAGATTAAATATCACCTGTTTCCTACTTTTATCAATTGCTTAGACTATGTTAATGATTACTGCAAGGGTTTACTGAACACTCTATGTAATAGTGAGAGACCAGATTCACAGAAACCACTAACCTGTATTGCACCCTGTCCCTGTTGTCTGTGAAGACTTCCCTAGAAACCCTACCGCCCTCCGCCTGGAGTAACAGGATGGATGTCGGCAAGTTTCCCAGGGAAACCCTCTGGGGAATAAAAGCCTGGATCCGGACTCAGGTGCTGGAATTCCTCGATTGGAGTAGTGAGCGAAGAAACCCGGCTAGAAGTCTTCAGTCGTGAGTCAGGCAGTATTCTGAATGGAGGCTCGGACACTCTACTGAGATGAGAAGGAAAAAGGTAAGTAAACACAGAGGGAAGGTTGAAGAGTACAAAGATGGACTATGGTATACCTGTAATATAGGCAGTAGAAGAGGGGAGAAGCTTGGTGGTTCTACCAGAGGCAGAACAGCTGTGTGGACGGGAGACCTGTGATATATGAGATGCAGACTGAATAGGTAAGTAATGTTAAGTGACTTCAATTCAGTACTCCAACTAAGTCAGTGTCTAGTCTGGGATTCCCAATGAAGCCCTTATTTATATATTTTTATGACAAGTTCATATATCTGGATGATAAACCCTTGTATAACGCCCCCCTCTTTGAATCCCCCTGACCTCACTGAGCCAAGAAGTAGGTTGGTATTGCAAATTAAAAGATTTATTTGAAAAATTAAACAAGATATATATCGCACTTTTATAAATAAATTAATATTTGATAGCACAATTATGAATATGACAGTAATCAACAATGGATAATATTACACTAGCACACTTTTTTATCACTTAGGAGTTGGTATAGAGAGGATAAAGTAGCTGAGAATGCTTTTATGGTTTCAAGGAAATGCACTGATGGAAAAGAATGCAGCACAGAAATAACTGAGATGGTTTTCACAAGAGATAATATGATCATTTTTCTTTTGACAATTCACTCCCGCCAATGCAATATAAGGAGATGGAAGGAGAGCACACAATTTTCAGGAATACAATCAAATGCAATACCAATTCAGTTCCCCCCTAGCAAGTTTGGAGCAACCGGTATGCTTTTAAAACATGCCGAAATACTTTTAATGTGATTTACAATGAAGTGAAAATATGCTAAAAATGATTTTAATTCCCTATCGGAGATTCAGGGTAGGTGATAGCTACTTAAGATGGGTTCAGGTCAACACTATCAGTGATTCATGAGGGATTATCAGGTTGAAAACGGATTTCAGCAGTTGCAAGCAAAAGACAGCGATTTTTGACAGGTGGAGAAATTTGATTCAAATTGCAATTCGATTACGGAAAAAACTATAAGGAGTAGAAAGTCGGTTTAGGGCTTGTTGGAAAAGCTGAGGATCTTAGCTTTAAAGCTAAGAAAGTTTCAAAAGATACAGACAATATAGTGGAGGTAGATTCTCAAAAATAAAGTAAAGCTCAGAATGACAAATGACACTTTCACAGGTTTGAAATCACAGAATGGACACACGATTTCTATGATGCAGTTTTAAATAGGTGGAAATGGTTTGAATTAGATTATTTTAAACTAAGAGATGAATATGCACAGTTCTGTGGGTACTCACACTATAAATTTGAAATAGGCCATCAAGATCTGGTCATGTTTGGGCTTCACTCGCCACGGACGGTCTCTGGTACCGGATCTGCTCACAGCAATCTGGTCTGGGTCTCTGGTTTTGGCAAAAGCTCTGGAACTGCACAGCGGTCTGGTCTGGGTCTGGTCTTCTGTCGGCACTGCACGGCGGTCTGGATACAGCTCTGATTTCTGGGTTCTGGCACAGGGTTCTATGCCAGAATCAAACAGCTCGCCCGGCTGTTGAATAGTTTGGTTAGGTTGCTGGATTCTGAGGCCTCTGAAGGATTGAGCTTGTGGACTAGGCCTCTCTGCTACAAGTTCTGAAGTCTGGATTCTAAGTTCTGGTTCTGGAGTCTTCTGGATTTGAAGTCTGGATTCTAAGTTCTGGTTCTGGAGTCTTCTGGCAAAGCGCTTCGCAAGAAATCAGTTTGAAGTGGAAAGTGAATCTCCCTTCCTGGGTCTCATTGGCTCTTTTTATGTATTTGAAAATAGGTGTGTGCATGGGCATAACTAAGCCTGCCCCTCACAATTTATCATTGGCCAAGTTCTCCTCTCTCCCTGGATTGGGGGAAGGAAATGGAGTGTCATTGTGATGAGGTATGTTTATGGGTCAGAGGATCCTCCCCTTGTCACTTTGCACACAAATCTATTTTTGATCCAAATGCATATTTATCTATGTACAATTTTTCTAATATTATATGTCCAGTTAACATATTTTCTGTAGCACCAAACCATCCGATCCCTGTCTTTATAAGATGTCGTGTCCACTTCTGACAACATTCTGCCCTTTTCATCCAGAACACAACCTCTAAACTTTTCCAGAATTTACACAAATGTGCGCAAGGAATATGGGCATCAGATGACGAAGTGTCAGATTTTTAACATACAAACATTTGGAGTAATACCCTATTTTCGTCTACTACCCGCAGAACATACCACATAGTCCTAACACCTCTTAAAATGTGCACAGAAAAATCACAGGAATCATGAGATTATTGATATAATTTTGACAATTATGTACTATCAATTATCCATCTTTCTAAAATTATGCTCTAGCCCAGAGGGGTGTGGTTTCCCAAAGCACATGGGGGATTTCTGGTTAGTCCACTTCCTCCAAGCTCAGCTGGCTCACAGAGGCAGCGCCCCTCCCATTTCCTTCCAAGAGGAAGTCATTTACGACCCCCTGATTTAGCATTTGCCTGAGCCAAGGAATGTTCATTGTTCTGTTTCCTGCAGTCCCAGGTATTCCTCCCCTAATTCAATCAAAGAGGTGTGATCTCCTTTTGGTGGGAACAGCAGAAGGCAGCCAGGCCTGTGAATGCAGTTGCTGGACAAGTTTCAACTCCTGTCGGGGTAGTTGCCGGGCAGAATTAAATCTCTTTAAGCCAGGCTTCAGCCAAATGTCACTTTTGTTCCAGTTTTTCTTCATTCAAATCAAACTTACAATTTTGACACATGCAGCTACAACGCTGATTCTAAGTTCAAAACTATGACATTTAAACAGTTGCAACCTATGTGACACTCCAAAGTAAATCACTCATTTATTTTAAACATTTCGATTTTAGTGGCTTTAAGTCCAATTTCACTTAAACTGCTGATATCCACAGCTCAGCCAGTTTTGTTATGAACATTATTTTAGGCTATTCATCTTTCCAGATTTGGTATGCACACAAGACTTCATTCTACCAGACGTCTGCTGGTGTTCAGTAAGATTTTTATATATCTTGCAATGTTTGAACTAGGCTTTTTGAGCTTGCATTTCAGAGAAACAAATGTGATTTCAAAGCGCTTTTTGAGCTAACAGGCACTGCGGTTTTTCCTTTGGCACCACGTTTCACTCATGGCGCTTCTGGCCCATCACACTTGCTCTGGTGGGTGGCAGGTCAGGCGACCATTTTGGTGTGCACAAAAACTGCGCGGATTTCCTGGATTCTGGCGCAAATGTGGGCTTTTCAGCCATCTTGGATTTTCTAAGCCCACAGCACCAAATGTTGTAGCATAATAGTTCAAACGTGGGTCAAGACACCTGACAAGCCCCCCTCTGCCCGACTGCACTTTGATTCGAGTTGAGGGGGAGTCGGGTGCAAAGGATGTTTTGATCCACGTGCTGTGATGTCCGCATCATCTTCTTCTGATTCCGCAGATGGCACAGTTCAGCATCTTTTCCTCCATCAGGGTGGATCAATCGGTTCTCCTCGCCGGTCCTGATGGGAGTTTCGGGCGGTACCCCGAGCCCCTCGGATCTTTGCTCCCGGTCCCCGGGTTGTCCTCCTTGGTCAGTCTCCATGGTTTCATCTCTCCTAGGATGACAAAGCAAAAGCGGCAGAAACATATTCGTAGACATTTCCCCACCACTATTAATGGTGGGGCGAACATATACATTTTATACATCAGGAGACATTTGCATTCAAGAATCAAATAATTTTATAGGCTATGTGGAATATTTTAGGGTTGGACTTGTATAACTCTGGAGCGGCCCCCTCTGGGATTGCAGAGGACTCCTCCAGTTGCTGCAGAGTGTGCCTGGGATGGCAACACTTTAGCTGATTTATATGGACCCACTTGTCTTCCCCTTCTGCCAAACTACCCTTGGGGATGCGGATCTTGTAGGCGACTGGGGAGATCTTGTCTACAATTTCATAATTGTATAGATCAACCCGGTCCCCTACATTGTATTCTTTCCTAGTAGTCTCAAAATCATAGTGAGTCTTCATGCTATCGGCTGATCTTTCTAGGTTTCGCTGAGCATAGGCAAAATCATGTTGGAGGTGTTTCCTTACATTTTCAACATACTCATGCGTTGTGGAGGCATTGATCAAGGTTTGCTCTTGGGTCCTGTAGAGCAAATGCTGGGGAAGCACCATCCTGCGTCCAGTCATCAGCTCAAACAGTGACATTTTAGTTGCAGATGAAGGGGTAGATCTGATGGCCATTAGGACAAGAGGTAATCGGATATCCCAACTTGGCCCAGAATCTGCCACAAACTTTTTTAAGATGCTCATAATGGTTCTGTTGTAACTCTCTACTGCACCCACACCCCCCTGAAGAAGTTCCTATAACTAATCCCAAGGAATACAGGAACGAAACATGTAGGGCTACTACAGATACTAACACTAAGTACCTGAATAAGGAATTATAACCAGCAGAGGTGTATTTTAGGTACTCTGAAACCAAAACACCATATCTTGAGAAACTTGACAAGAATAGGTCTCACGTGTTATCTTTAGTGTGGCTCTTTCTGTTTACCAAAACAAGTCAAAGGTTGCCTTTTCTTTAAGTTTTCAAACTACAATTGTAAACAATTACCTGAGTAATCTAAAATTCTTATGTATTTTGAAGTCAGATTAAGTTAAAGTATGCTGTTTGTACTTTATTAACACTTTTTGGTGATTAGCACAAAGCACTTTATTTAAACAGCACTGGTCACTTTGTCAATTATTTTACTGACTAAATTTCATGTGTATGTTTTTATAACCTTATAGATTGTGTATTAAAATTGTTTTTAACTGAACATATAGTGAAGTCAGGTTGTATTCTCCATGAACTTCGTAGTGTTACTGTCTGACATCATGTTTTAGCGTGTTAGTTCATGTTTAACCAGGATACAAAGTGTCCACACCTTTATGAGGTACGGGAGCCTTTATGTTCTATTATTCTCTAATAAGATATGTCAGGCTTGCTCCCCGACTACCTCCAGTATACCTGATTTCCCTCTAAGTGTGTACAGTAACTCTCTACTGCACCAGAAGAGGCTGGCCGGTAAGCAATGTGTAGCTTCCTTCTAACCCCCAGTATCTCCCACATCTTAGTCATTACTTCGCTGGTGAAGTGGCTACCTCTGTCTGACTCGATCCTTGGGGTAGACCAAAACGCGAAAAGATGTGGTTGATCATCAGGGCAGCTGCTGTTTCTGCCTTTGCAGTTTGGGGCTGGGAAACATTCCACCCATTTAGTAAATACGCATGTCACCGTCAACATGTACTTATTTCCCCTAGAGGAGCGAATCACGGGGCCTATGAAGTCGACTTGCAAATCTGACAATGGCAGTGTCACCCCCCTCTTTTGGACAGGCGCACGGTGTGTGAGGGATGTTGGATGAAATTGTGCACACACAAGACACCCCTTCAAGTATTGGTCAAGGTCCTGCCCCATGTGTGGCCAGTATGCAACCTCTCTTAAGATCTCAAGTGTTGTATGAAACCCCCTATGACCGGCGGTGGCCGCATCATGGGCATGACTTAACATCAGGCTTCGGAATGAGGTCGGGACTACTCATTGATCATGGCCAGATTGGGATTTCCTAACCAATAAACCGTCTTGGATTCGGAACATTTTTGGACATTTCATCAACACTCTAAGGTCCTCTTTCCCAATGTAATCGGTATCCATCAGGGGAAAGTTCTCAGGGTCCTCAATGTGTTGGTTAAACTTCCCAATTATTGGATCCCCCTTCTGAGCCGAAATCAAATCAGCATCTGGGGACTCCGTACTCCATTGTGCAGTTGAAAGATCATTGTGAGCATTTGTCTGGGACCTAGTGATAGCAGTGACCTGGATTTCCCCCAACAGGGACTCAATCTCTATTAGATCCCCTTGGATGGCCCCGGTTTTGGCCAGCTGATCAGCTAAGTCATTTCCAGTTTTGTCTGGTCCGTCTACTTTGGAATGACCCTTGATCTTCTTCCAGTAGATGGTCATCCCATTCACGGTAACCAGATCATCAATGTTTTGAATTAACTTCCCATGTTTCAAGGGTTTGTTATTAGCACATAACATGCCTCTGGTTTTCCAATTAACCAGGTGCTCCACGAACCCGTTCCGTACATAATCTGAGTCTGTGATTATGACCAGTTCTTGGAGTTGATGTTGGACAGCAGTGAGGATGGCCTGATGCACAGCCATCAACTCTGCCACCTGACTACTTCGGGGACCAATTTTATACCCAGCGGATGGTTCTGGGGACTCCTTCACCCATGCATTCCCTACGCCGGCCACAAGTTCTTTTTCCTCGTTGTTGTCAACATGGTAAGAGCATCCATCCACATAGACAGTGGGCATTCCCTCACACTTGTCTTCTTCAAAGACTTTGTGGGGGGAATTAAGGTATTCCTCCATGTTGTCCTTGATTTTTAGACTTTCGTCCTCGAGACAGTTTTCTCCGGCACAATCATCCAAGTCAGCCAGACCTAGCGAGGGGACTCTTCTTGTTTTGTCCATATCTGACCTCCAGAGGAAAGCCTTGCATTGACAGAATCCAGGAAGTAATTCGGCAATTACTCACATTTCCGGCCCGGATTCTGTCACTTTGGAGATATTGCAGAGGCGGGTGTGGAGTCTCCACTATGATGTGTTCCCCTGGATAAACGGGCGGTAATTCTTCAATGCCCACAGCGTTGCCAGGAGTGCCTTCTCACAATCGTTAAACTTTTCCTCCACAGAGGATAAAGTTTTGCTCGCATAGGAGATTACTTTATTGACCTTGTCATGCTTTTGATATAATACTGCAGTCAAGCATGTATTAGAGAACCCTGTCTCCAAGAAAAACTCCTTGTTTCTGACAGGGTAAACTAGGCAGGGCGCTTGTGAGAGGCTTCTTTTGAGCTGTCTTACTGCTTCGGAATGTTCTGGACCCCATTCCCACTTGACCCCCCCCTTCAAGAGATGAATCAGGGGTCTGGAGATCTCTGCGTAGCCCTCAATGAACTTTCTGCTGTAATTAGTCAGTCCAAGGAGACTCCTTGGTTCCCGCAGAGTTGTGGGGTCTTTCAGTTTTTGGAGTGCTTCCACTTTCTTTTTCTGGGGACAGAGACCCTGAGGAGCAATCTCATGCCCCAAGAAATTAACACGGGTTCTACACCACTGTGCTTTCTGAAAGGAAAGTTTTGCTCCGGCGGCCTTGGAAGCAAGACGACATGAAGCAACACAGGTTCGATCCCTGGGTCTGCGCTTAGAAGCCTACGGGTATTTAAGCGCGTTATAAATGTGCAACTGAGACAAAAAAACAATTACACAACAAAAAACAACCCAAAAAAAAACAATTCCTGTAACAGCGCCTCGATGCCTGTGGGCTGTGTGAGAGCTTTAAAAATTCAAAATAAATTAATAAATAAACTTACAAACCAGGCTCTCAAAGGAAGAGTGGAGCTGGGTGGGTAAGATGGAAGCAGGAACCCACTCAGGGAAGATTAAGGCAACCGCCCCGCCAGTGTGGTGAGTTGAATCATACCATGCCAAAGGAGATGTAGGAGAAAATAAATAAAACAGCTTGTAAAAGCTCAATTTGCACAAAGCACGTGCAAACACAAATTAAGATCCTACACAGGTGGTAATATACCCCAGATATACTACATCCCATGTGGCCAGATAAAGGAGAACAATGTTGGAGAGAGTGCAGAGGGAAAGGCACATTAAAGCATATCAAGTGTGAATGTCCACAACCTACAGTGTTTTGGCTAGAAATAAGATAATGAATTAAGGAACTAACAGGTGCTATGCATAGTTTGGATTCAACCTCTATCATTATTGGCATACCCCAGGAAAATGAGGAAACAGGATGGGATTGATTCTGACTCCTTCTCTTGAAATTGATCTTATCAGCCAGACTGACATCAATCATGAGGATGGGGGTAAGCATGCTGGACCAACAATAGGGGTATGGAGAAAACAATTCTGGGAAATTATAGTGATGGAAAAACGTATGGCTGGGGTAAGGAACTGTGCACAGAAATGTATTGTGATATGGGACCCTCTCCTACAATATATGAACAAAACCACATGGAGTTTACCACAACCAAGGAATTTACATTGAGCTAGATCATGTGCTTATGTTCTTTGAAAAAGCAATCACCAGAAGGAAGATTTTGAGAGGGTTAAGTATATCCCACACTTGATGTTAGATATTCTTTGCGAAGGGGGAAGACGGTGGGAGTAATCAGCGGAAATATATGTAAATCTTTCATGAAGACATTCATAAGGTATTGTTCTTTGTGAAATGTGTTCATCTGCAAATAAAGTGCTTAATAAAAAAGATTTTTTTAAAATGTTTAATGCAGTTATACCTGAACAATAATACCAGCAGAAGCAGTGTGGGCCAGCCATATGAGGGCCATAACCCTGAGCCCCATGTAATAGTACTGACCAATCAAGCACGCCACTGTGGGTATTATTGCTATTATCACCCCGGTGATGAGCCTTGAAGTGCTAACAGAGTATGAAAGCAGAGAGAGAAAGTAGACCAGCAGTGTACATGCAGGTTACAGAGATGATGGCTGTCATAGAAATGGATGACGGGCTCAGAGAGAAGCACATGAGAAATACCTACACAATAACTCCTCTGGGCAGGCTTCCTTCTGAAAGTTGGTTAAGGCAGTTGGAGTGGAGCCAGTTTTGGCGATTCAGGATGCTCTTTTAAAATGAGTACTGAGAGTTCTCCCCACTTTTTTTCTCCCCTAGAGCAGGAGCTAGTGTGGTTGAAAAGATGGCTGGATGATTCCAATACCACGCATGCCAGTATAAAATGTACTCATTTAAAACCATGTTTGATCAATCAAGGCTTCAGGGAGTTGCAATATTCGGAGATTCTTTGTAGAAGACCATCGAGCAGCATTTCTGTTTTTGTCGTAGCACATTTCTTAGGTGAAGCCTGGAGCAAACAATCTAGTTTCATAAACATGATTAATAACAATACTTATGTTATTAAAGAAGAATGAACTTAATCAGTTCTTATATTTTAGATGTGTATTTTGAGATCTCATGTGATATTATTACTAATTTTAGTATTTTGGGACATAAAGTTATATTTATGAAACTTTTTATGATCACTATGTATGTTTATTAATTGATGTGTAGAGAATTATCTGTTGTTACTTGTATGACATAACTGTCAAAATAAAGCTTAAAATGAAATTAAAATAAGAGTGTTACAATGAATTATTGAAGAGGGTCAACGGGCGACAAAAGGGACTCGGTGAGCTTTCAACTAAAAGACATGCTCTAGAACTGTGTCAGCATGTACACACATACATGAATGTTTATTTGTGTGGTTTGGGATATCATCCAAATTCTAGGTGCCATAGAAAAGCAAAGGGAAAAGAAGCAGAAGCGAGTTTGTGGGAACCCCTCGATGTCAGGACGTAAGTGTGGGGGACACAGAAAGGTCCAATTATTGGCTATGCCCCCACCCCAGTGAAATTTGAGGCAATGGTTGTCACAGTACCCGGCAGTGTTTTTGAATTATGATTTTAAGGGGCTTCTGTATCCCGAGCAATGGTGTGGAAGAAAGGCTGGCTTCTCATAATCAAGCATGATTCTTAAAACTACTGCTGGCTGCTTCAAAAAAGATAAGTAAAGACTTGCCACCAGGTACCGTGGCTGCTTTAAACCATTTCATTTGCTCGCTGTTCGGCTTGGATCCCTAGACAGATCATGGGCAATATAGGTGATTCATACCTTATCTTTCCTGAAAGGATTGTCAGTTACAGAGACTATTGTCCCAGGTGTTTTTGCTCCTTCAGGTATGCATCCTTCAATTAGGCAATTGAGAGCACTGGTGTGGGGGAGGCACTGAGGGCAAAAACAGACAGTGAGGCTGTCTTTAGGTTGTTGCCAGTACACACAGATGATTACCGATTACTGGGTTTTCATTATGACAAAGTATTAAAATGAAAAATGTATGGCGATGGGTTGTTTGGTGTCCTGTGCGTACTTCAAGAGATGTAATATATTCCTCAAATAGGTGACAAATAAGGTTTGTAAGTCTCTGCAGATACTACATTAGCGCAATAATTTCCTGTCTTTCACCCCGCACCAAGGTCCTAAGAGTGTTACCAGTCATTACAGCATTGTGTACGGATGATGGCTAAATTGGGGTGCCATTGGCCCACAGAAAGAATGAGGACCTAGGGACAAGGCTTATGTTCTTGGGAATTGAGTTAGATTCAGTGGCAGTGTGAGTAGATTACATGCAGAGAAGGTTTGTGGCTTTAAGGCATCAAGTTATGCATGCCCCTTGATTTAGGTTCTGAGGGGTGTGGATGGTAGGTGCGGGGGTGATGTGCCTAGCACATTTGCAATATTGTAGGCTGGACAAAAGATTATGGTGTTTTTGAGGCAGTCTTTTGTTATTAATGGTGGGCCAGGGTTTGGGGTGGGCCAGAGAATTTGCCATGCATGCGCTCTCCACCTGTTGCCGATTGAAAATGTGCACTGGGGATGGGCAAGCAGTATCGGGTGGGGTTGTTTAAGGGGAATTACCTTTTCTCCCCAGGTTCGCTCTTGGGGCATGGAGGAGTGCATGGCAATATGCTCCCCTCCACAACCATTTGAGAAAATGTTCAGTAATCTGTGTGACTTGTCATGCTTTGTCTTTGGTTTATCACCACTTTTTATGCCATGTGGGATTTTATATAATTTGGCAGAGTTTGAGAGCAGAGTGGATTTAATATGGCTGCCTACTCTTCCAGGTAGCCTGCTAACTCTGCTTGGTTTTCCGTCAGGATGTGACAGAAAACCAATTGATTCATATGGAATCCTGACTTCTACACCTGCTAAACAGGAATTCACTGTAGATGCCACCCTCAACTAATAATTGACGGAGGTAATTAGACTTTTCCAGACACATAGTGGAAAAGTGAAAAGGTTCTTTCACTTATATTTTACTCTTACTTTTCCACCAAAGTGCAAACCGAAGTTGTCCCCTCGATGCAATTTAGCATTCGAAATAAATTACCCCATACTCTTTGTGGTCAACATTGTTCTACAGTTTTTTTTATGCATTGGCAGGTTGAAAGTGTAAACTTTTAAAGTCATCTTTATGAAACAAAGTATTATTTTCATTCTCCAAACCCAAACATGTACACATATTTGTACCAACTTGAGCTGGGAATATATGCAGTCAAGGACCTAAATTTCAGACATATGGCAGTGAACAGGTGTTACTTATCCTCCACCCTAACTGGTCACTAAAAGGTGGAGATTAAGCAGTGAGCAAGGAATACTGTAAAGCAGTCTTTTGAATATAAATTCATACTGGCTGCCAAAAACCAGAAATGGATCTGGAAGGGAAGTGCAATGGAAAATAGGGCTTTTTAGCTCCCACATCAGCAAAGTACTGTTTTGTATGGTTTGGAAGATAAGTCCAATATGGAAATGCTGCCAAATCATGCCCCCAAGTGCCGGGAAGGAGAGCAAAAAGTGTGAATCATGACAGTATACCCCCTCCCACGGCCGTCTTCTGCCGTCTGCCACCCGCACTAGACTTCTGGTTTCCATGATAGCAGTTATTTATCTTTTGAGGTGGCACTGGTGGAAATGGAGGTCAGTGAGCAAAAACAGGGGGACTAGAGCACTTATCAGGCCGTAGAACAGAAGAATCAGAAGCAGTGCTCTGGTGAGGAGGATGGACAGGAGTTAAAGAAGGTTGTGAAGGACTTGAAGGATCTGTAGCAAAGTTTGAAGGCACAGAAAACTCAGGCACTGGTAACATACACTTGTAAATTCTTGAGAATGATGGTAGACTAGTCTAACATTCATTAGACAATGACAGACTGTTAGACTTTCTGCAGAGAGCAGACAAGCGGGAGGTGTAGAAGCTGCAGGTAGGTTAGCAAAAGTCTCAATATCGAATGCTGAATACTCTGGAGGCTCTGATGCTGAAGTCCAGCAGATAGGAACATCCTTTGGAGTGAATATGGCCAAGGAAATGTGCACAATATCACACAGTGGGTAATACGTAGCAAACAACACTCACTCAGAAATCAAGAGACATTTACACAGAAACCCAGGATGTGCAAGTAGAGTGTGATAAGAAAACAAATATATGAAAAGGGATGGGGGGTAAGCACTTAGAATCTCCTTATGATTATACAGGACAAGCAATGACCTTATCTGTGAGCTAACACCCTTTATGGTATTGTAAAAGGTAACTGAAAGACAATACTGCAGAGGACGAGAAACACTGCCTGGAATGTCAGCAAAGCCCACAAACTCTTCTGATCAAACAGGGACACAGAAAGGCTATAACAACAAAGGGAGGATTAATTAATACATAAGACTCCTGACATGGGACAAGTAGGAATAGTGCTTACAGAACAGGGAGGAAAACATAGGCATTCACAAAGGAGATGCACACAACAGCACACCACACCTAACAATCAATATGCAACAAAGAGAGAAGTGTAATGTTCGATTTAGCCCGTTGACTATGGTACAGTTTATCTCACAGGACCTCATGATCTGTAATATACTGTTCCTCAAACAAATGTTTGAAGAATTCACATCTCTCCTCAATTGGTGTAGGACAGGCAGCAATTAGATGTTTTAAGGTTTCAGGCTGTAATGGCTCCTTACAAAATCTACAATCCTCATTCGCCGTCATTATACGCATATAGCGAATTTCATTTGAGAGACAAATATTTAATCTTATTCTCAAGTAGTCAAATCTGTTTTTTGGATTCGGATTGTGACTAGATATTGCTCCAGTTTGTGTAGTTGCTTAATAGCATAGGGTTGGGATTTAAATATTCTTAATTTTGCACATGCATTTCTGGTTTTAATCCAGTCAAACTTCCAAAGTTTCTTTTTTGCTCTTTCAGGATTATTTGTTAAGAGCACCTCATCAATACCAACTTCAACCATTACTGACTGTATCCACCTTCGCCATTTGATGATTTTGTTATTATCTGAATTTAACATAAATGTTCCCATCATGAACATCACACCGTTCTTTTCAGTGACCATGAGATACTTGCGATATAAGCATAACACTTTCCATTGATAGACCGCAAACAAGGACACTAATCCCAATTTGTGTTTTAGCAAGCATATTGAGACTGTCACAGGTAAGCCACAAATGGATTTCCAAAATGTACCTTCCATTTTGACCCATGTCGTCTTGCTCATGATGTTTCAGTAGCATAAGTCAAAATGGGGACAACCTTTTGTTTATAAAATATCACAGCTGGCATCAAAGAAAATGTACCATATTTAGCCTGTATGATTTTTGTTTGATGTATCCCAGTTGACAATTTCTGATTCAAAACTCTAAAAAACGGTTTGTCACCTGAATCATTACTAAATTGAAAGCCTAGATATTTGTACTCAGACACTATTTCAATTTCTACATTCTTAATGACCCATCGGACCTTTTGCTGATGACCATTTTTCTTCTGAGCTAATGTCATAGCTTTACATTTTGATTGATTTATTGCCAAGAAATTCGCCTTTGCATATTTACTTAAGGTTACAATAGATTATGCAAACCCCCAGGGGTCTTAGCCAACAACACAAGGTCGTCGGCATAGAACAACCAAGGGATGGGTGCCCCGCTAGTCGTGGGGCATCTGCTCTACAATTCATGAACTCGTGACGCACTGCGGCCATAAAAAAGTTGAACAGGGTACTGGCCAGGATGCACCCCTGCTTAAGTCCTCTGAATGTTGAAATTGGATCTGACAATGTTCTATCAGAGGCTAGCCTAATTTGTACAGTTGTTTTTGAGTGCAATTCCTTTATCCAGAATATTAAATATTCTGGACAATTTGCCTCCCACAGTTTCTAAATCAACAATTTCCTGCACACCGAATCAAACGCGGCCTGGAATAAATGCCAGGTAAATTGTTTGACCTTTTCGTTGTTCTTGGCTTTTAATGATTTTCAGGACGTGTACATTAATAGCCGTTCCCATTCCCGGCATAAAGCCAGTTTGATTTGGGTCCCTTATTTCTGTATCATTAAGCCATTCATTCAAATCTCTTAGCAATAATCTAGCAAATAATTTGCTAGGAATATTTAGCAATGATATTGGTCTATAGTTTGCCGGATCTTCATTGTCCCCTTTTTTGTAGATTGGTATAGTAATCGATTTTCTCCAGGATGGTGGTATACAACGAGTACTCACTATTTTTATGAAAATACATAAGAACATTTTGGCCCAAGCCATAGGATGTTGTTTAATCATGAAATTAGACAAACCATCTGGGCCTGGTGCACGAGAGGTTGATAGTTTTGATATTTGGAACAGTATATCAACCAGGTAAAAAATCAGATCCTTTGAATTGTTTATACCTTGGACTGCCTAGAGTTCAACCGTGTCCAGATCGTGGCTGAATTCTTTGATTTCAATTTATCTAACATCTTTTCTGCGTCTTGTTGGTATAACAGAGCATGTTTGGATTTCAACCAATTTTTGTACTTACATTTCAAAGATTTGAGTATAGCGCCTCTGTCAAGATGATTCAGAAACATGACCTGTCTTCTATCTTTTCGATATTGCGCTTTACGCACTGAAATGTCAACATCATATGAATGCAGAGTCGTGTTGCTACTTATCTTGGAATTATCTCTTTTCACTGTAAAAGTCTGCATTTCTTCCACATATGAATGAGCACTTAAGTTATTCCCAGTCATTCTGTCACTCTTATTCCTTTGCAGATTACATTTTAACATATATAATGACTGAGGAGACTACTTAAATCTATTTAACGCAGTATTTAAAGTTAAATTCGTAACCAAAGAATTTTCACGTTGTTTCTCGTGAAATGACCAGGACCAATGCATAGTTTGTATGTCACGGTCGCTAATTTGTTGGGGCAGAATAGAAAACTCTGTTATGTTATTAAAGAGAAGCCTATCAACAAATGTATAGTCAATCATGGCAGTTTGAACACTGCGATGCAAGGTGTAGTGTTGTGGCATATCTCCTGATTTAGCACCATTCAGCTTGAATAGTTGACGCTCATTGATTATAAAGTTCCATCTCAAAGCTGCTACAGATAAGCTTTTACCTTTTTGTTTATGACATGCCATGTTCAAGTCACCAGTAATGATTATATAGGTACAGGATGGATCTAAAAGGGTCATGTTCAAAAGGACCTCCAAAGTCGCAAAGAATTCATCATCTGATATTGCTGCATGGTTCCAATATATGTTTATTAAATCTATGATTTTGCAATCAATTTTTATCCTCACCAGTTGAAGAAAACCATTGGGAGAGGACAAGGCTCTAAGTGAATGTTTGGAGATATTTGTATGGCTACCATAAGACCAGCTATAGGTCTCCCCTTAACTGGCACAATAGCCGGAACTAATGCAATGTTATGATTGTCTCATACCGGGGCGACGGCCAACCATATCTCCTGGAATGCCAATATGTCAAATTTTCCCAGAATACAATCTTTAGATTTTGTCAGATGTGTAAAACCTCTTGTATTCCATGAGGCTAAGGAGAGGGAAACAGACTGCTGTACCAGTTAATTTTTACAAGATCTAATTTCTCTGTCATCATATCGACTTTCAGTTTCATTTGTTGAACTTGGATGTCGAATCATGGTCTGGTACTTCAAATTACTGTTAGATTTAGACTGATATTGATTCTTGAGCATGGACATTTCAGGAGGATCCACTTCAGAGTTGTTTAACAACTGAAACCTCAGTTCGTACAGATCCCTTCTAGCCTGCCATAATGCATTTTTCACAAAGCCAGATTTCATCCACAATTTTACCACTGATAGGTCAGTTTGATGCGAAGACTCTATCTGATCAATGTCTGCCGAACATATTCCCTCCAAAGCTGGTACATCTGCAAGAATATTCATAAATGATTGTCTAGTAAGATCAAAACACTGGAACGGATGCGAGCGGCATTGCAAAATTAGATGGTGAGTTACCACAGGTTTCAGCGGAGTTCGCTGAGCTCCTCTTAGAGCAGAATTCATTTTTAAATCTCTTTGGGGGAGCGATTTATTTGTGTAGGCCACTGAGGGAAGTTGGCCAGAGTCATTTCTCTCAAATGAGTCCACTATGTTGGGTTTATTTACCATGGAAACAATCCTCTGTACTGATTTCTCAATTTCCTCTTTCCATTCCTTCATCATTAGTGTGTCCACACCTGGTAATTTTGCATGCACTGCAGGCAAAGGTTCCATAGAGACTTTCAATTCTGGAGGGCTCACTTTATTTAAAGACAAGGGCCCTCATTACGACCCTGGCGGAGAACCATGGTGCAATTTGCACCATGGTCCATGGCGCTAAGCTGCCAACTCCGCCATGGTGGTTGGCGGACTTACCGCCCCATTCCGACCTTGGCGGGGCGGTAAGTCCCCAATCCCCATTTACCCTTCCCCATTCCCATTTTTGCCCCATAGGGTATAATGGGAGTGGGGAAGGCGTTAATTACGCCACCGTAAATTACGGTGGCGTAATTAACAACAAGTCCCGTAGCGCCATGGATTTTTCTGCCCGGAAAAAGCAGGCGAAAAAAGCACCATGGCGCTACGGGAACTCGTAGTCAGGCGGAAAGGTACGCCATGCTTTACGCCGGCGTAAACCCCTTTCCGCCAGGGTCGTAATGAGGGCCAAGGACTCCATAGACTCAGTGTCATTTTCTTGAGATACTACACGAGAAGAAATCTGATTTGTGTCAGAGTCTTTATTCTGATTACTCAATAATACAAGGCTATCTACTGGTTCATAGACCAAAGACGCTACTTTAGCCAATTTAGATTGATTTGCTTTGAACAACAGCACATCGCAATATTTAGTAGCAATGGCTTTCCGCGCCAATGAGATGACTGACGTGGGTTTTGATAGCGCCTGAATGAACTGTCTAGTTCCTGAAATATTAGAGTTAGGAATGGATTTGACATTTTTTTATTTTTTCATGGCCTTCATTATCAGTGTTTGTGCAACCATGTTTTGTTTTTTTTAATCAAATATGAGGTACGTAGCACCTTTATTACATGGCTCCATTTCCTCTACAATTACAACATCCTGGCTTTGTAGTTCATTTCCGCTAGTGGAAGTGGACAGAGTTTCCATATTCTTCGTTTTAGCCTTCTTTTTTTTTAGAACATTGCTGGCCAGGTACACATTTTGCCACCAAATCTTTGTTCGCCTCAACTACGGGGATGCTTGCACCCTTTGTAATCCCCAACACTTTCTCAATTATCTTCTCAACGCACCTACCATTGTTTGCAGTAATTTTTTTCTTATTTGCAACCTGTTGTAAAACTAGTTGTTGATTCTGTGAACAATCGATTAATAGTACACCAGATTCATCATTTTGCAATTTCCCCTGTTTCTCAGTAACACTTTTCTTCACATTTAACTCATCATCCCCTTGATTACTGCAACATATACATGGATGGTTAACATTGTTTTGATTCTGTAGCAATTTTGCTAATAACATATGTTGCTCATTGATTTTGGTATCTAAAGAATCATACAATCTGGTTAGCGAAAATAACTCTGCATTCATTGTTTGAAGAGAGGTTTCAACACCTATGACAAAGGTTCCCTGAGAAGGTAAATTTTGTTTACTCGGCGTATATTGATTACGGCGAGGAGTTGGATGAGTAAAGGAGCAAGACGAAACCAATGACACATTTGGCGATGGGGAGAACATCATAGGCGATTTAGATAAATCATGATTGCTCAGACCATTCTCACCCTCTTGATCAATCATCTTGCAGGAACTATGAGAACAAATGTCACTACTGTTATTGGTAATGGGGTTATCCGAGAGTGAAGTTACCTTTAATAGCGCTAAGTCAAAAGACTCACTTTCACCCACACTCTCAACCTGCTTAATTGACCCTGAGTCCACTGATAATTTTGGAGATTTTACCGTGTGTCCTGCTTCATTTACCCCCCCTCTTATTCCCAATTGTTCTTTAATGAGTTCCAATGCACCAGCAGCAATTAAAGAGTCAGGCGGGGTACTTACTAAATCAACCACCCCCCCATTCCGCATCTGTTTGTCAGAATGCTCACATACCCTGTTGGTAAGATGGTTTAAGTGGAGCTTCTCCACACCCCCCTTCATTTTAGCTCCAAACTCGCTAAATTTCTGTATGTCAGCAAGAGGAGCACAAGAACGTATGTTTGAAGCAGATTTACACGTGCGTACCAACTGAACGGTGCGCGAAGAAGATTTTAGGGTCTGGATTGCTACTGCCACACAAGCCTTTATTTTATCTTGGGCAGGCATTCCTGTTTTTAACGTGAGCCCCATCTTGCAAGGAGAAGAAATAGATGTTTTTGAATAATAAATTCCCGAAACAGCTACAGGCGGCAATTTAAGTTGTCTTGCAAAGAGTCTAATTCCTTTACGGGCTACACAATATAAATTTCACGTGGCACCACTAGCGTATACGTCATTCAGGTGTGGATTTTTAGCACTGCAGTGGACACCCATCACTGATACAATACGAAAAATTAAAAGCACCTCACCTTGTGATATTACAGATGTAAGCTTAAACAGTTTCCACAGACTGGCCCCCAGGGCAGCTTATACCTGCAAGATAACAAATATATAGCCTCAGAACGCCAACAGCGAGACAACAAACAACGAACAGCAAACAGCATACTTTCTCGTACTTCCGTGTGCGCGCGCGGGTGTGCTGCACATGTTGTTTTTGAGGAAGAGGAGGGCGGGGTCAGGGGCGATGTTCAAAACACAAACCCAATCACATGAAAGCTGCAATGAAGTAAGAGGGGGAAGTTAGCACATACAGTAAGGAATTGATGTGGCAGATAATGTTATTACTCAAGGTCACTTTCAAAGTCTGTTTCAATATTTACTTCTCTGAACTAGGTCAGGCAACATCTGTGTGCCTGCGAAGGACGTCCGCTCTATTACAGGCTCGCTGAGCGGCAATGAAGTTCCTTCAGGCTGCGGCTGAGCGTTACGAAAACGTGACAGCGAGTAAGTCCACAAAATTCTTTTCCAGCAAACAGCGTACTTTCTCATACTTCCGTGAGGTCAGTTTAGGAATCAGATTAGGATGGGGGTGGAGGGGAGTGATGGTCTTAGTTCTAATATATTCTAATATATTCATGATTACGGCTGACCATGGATGTCTTTAGTGATGAGCCAGTTTATGATGTTGCACCTGAACAAGTAGAATGGTTGGTCTGCTCTCAGTAGGTAAGGCATTCCAAGCCTGAGCTGCCATGACTGGAAAACCAGAGCCTCCGACCTTTTTTAACTTGAATCTAGGTACAATTAGGCATGATGAGTTCTTAGTCCTAGTGGGAGGGGTCGAGGCTTGCTTAGGTATGTAGGGGCTACATGATTAATGCATTTATGCGTTAGGGAAAAGGTTTTGAGCAAAAGTTTGTCATTAGTCTTAATCCATTTGACCTGTCTCCTCAGATGTGAAATGTGGTCTCTTCTGGGTATACCAAGAGCGGCTCTTAAAGCGTTATTTTGCAGTGTTTGTATTTTTTTAATGAGGTATTTGTTGGTCCCCAGATAAAGGGCATTACAGTATTCCAATTTAGAAAGTATAAGTGCTCTCGTTAGGGTGATACAACTTTTCTGCGACAGAAATGGTCTGCATGCTCTAATAAACTTACAAGTGTGGGCAGTGGACGGATGCCATGGCACTGACTTGTTTTCTAAGAGTGAAGGCAGAATCAACGTAGAAACCTAGGGTTTTTACTTCTTTTGCAACTTTGATCGAGTTGCTGTCAGTGTTGAAGGTAGTGTAATTCTGGCTTAATCTGTTGAGATTAGATGTGGAGCCGAGAATTAGCAACTCAGTCTTGTCATCATTGAGACATAGGCCGTGTGTGGCCATCCATGCCTGGATGATGAGGTATATTTTATTCACCAAAGCCAGGTCCTTATCATACTCGCCTGATAGAGGTATGAGGATCTGGGTGTCATCTGCATAATTAGTGTAGGTGACACCCAGATGACCCAGGTCATCGAACAATGGCTTTGTGAATATATTATACAGTGTGGGGGAGGCACAGGAATCTTGTGGTACCCCGTGGTTATGGGAGTGGGATCGGCTGCTGCAAGTTGTGAGAAGACACGCATAGTCCTGTTGCTGAGAAATTATTTAATCCAGGTAATGGCACTTTGTGAGAAACGAGTTGCTGAGGCCAGGTGATTGCATAGAACTTGGTGGTCCACCAGGTCGAATACGGCTGAGAGGTCACGAAGTAGCAGCAGGGCAGTGTTTCTCTTGTTCCTCAGTTCATCAATCTGTATTTTTAAGTCTAATAGAGCTGTCTCAGTGCCATGACGGGGTCTGAATCCTTATTATCGGACACCAAGGAGGTGATTTGTCTCTAGATACTTCTGAATTTGATTATAAGCCACTTTATCAGAGTAAGAAAGGTACAGTGGCAATGGGCCCATAGTTGGTTGGGATGGAGGGATCCAGTGTCTGTTTTTTCACGAGGGGAAGGACCCAAGACCCTTTTAGATTGCAGGGGACAATGATGTAAGTAAATGAGGAGTTGATCAGTTTAGTTATGGAAGGCTCTGGCGGCATCTTTAATGAATTGGGCCAGACAACTATATCCTTGGCAGTTAAACGTTTTGAGTGATAGGATGACTTTTTCTTTTCCTCATAAATTGAGACTTGAGAAAATTTAAACTGGTTATGTTTTTTTTGGTATTTGCGGTTGTGCTGCTAAGTTTATCTAAAATAGGTAGTGTGACTTTTTGGTGAGCAATTTTGCATTGGAGTACAAAGATTTTATTCTTTAGGGTGTTCTTTATGCTTGTGCACCAGGGTTTGTCCTTAATACATTAATCTATTTGTGGAATAGGAGTTTCCAATTCCCTTAAAATGGTGAATAGCTCCCTAAAACTTGAGCTGGCTTTATTGATCCTTTCATTATACGATCCTTGTTTAGTGTGGATAATTTATTTTTTGTAGCGGGATGCTAAATCAAGCAAATTTGATTTCTTTTCATCAGTAAGGATACCTTTCCATGGGGATTCAAGCTTTCTTTTTCCTTTCTCAAGGTATTTTTAGTGGGGCGTAAACCATGAATTCAGATGGGCTTTAGGTCTGCTTTTACGTATCGTGAGAGGGGCAATTATATCAAGGGCTTTCATCATGGCATTGTTATAGGCAAGTATTAAGTAGTCTGGACTGGTTGGGTTAGGGAGTAGATCAAGAATCAGCAAGATAAGTGAGATGATTTTGTCTGCAGTGATGTTCTTTTTGTTTGTTGTGGGGAGGGATGGTGCAGTGGGACCAACTTTAGGATTCGAGGGAGTGGCTGGCATAGTAAATGATATTAAGTGGTGATCTGTCCAGGCAAGGGGTGATATCAATGTGATAGAGGTTACGCAGTTGTAATCTGCAACCGTGTTGAGGGTTCTTCCTATGTCATGAGTAACTTTGGTCACTCTTTGGGTGAGTCCCTGTCTGTTAGTACATTAGCAATGGGCTGGGCTTGAGGATCATTAGGGTAATTGAATTCTAGATGGCAATCACCAAGCAAGATTATTTGGGAGGTTGGTTTGGTGTTCTCACAGAGGATGGAGGAGAGGTCTTCTTCAAATGTGCCAATAGGTCCTGGAGATCTGTATATAAGATGGATTGTTAGGGTGTCGTTGTTGGATATTGGGAGTTTCACTGTGAGTAGTCCTCATGAAGTAGTGGCGGGGGAGGGAATCATTCTCAATGCCAGGTCAGATTTGGCAGTGAAGGCAATGCCTCCACCTTTGGAATTGGATCTGTCCGCTCTAATGATTTCATAGTTATCTGGTATGGCTAGGAAGAGAGCGGGGCCAGAGGCAGCATGCAGCATGCAGCCACGATTCGTTTATAGCAAGGAAATCAAGGTTCTCACCATTGATCAGATCTGCTATTTCAGTGGGGTATGCAACTAGGATTCTGGTGTTAATTAGGGCACCTTTGATGTCTGGGCATTTGGTGGTTGTCTGTGGGTTCATTGAGATTTTGGTGTGGGGGTGAATATCAGCTATAATGGTGGCGGGCGAGGTAGCGTGGCCTGTTTTAGGTGATGGGATTGTGATGGAAGGTTGGTGAATTATTTTGTCATTGAGTGGCTTTTTCATTGTGATATGGTCACTGTTGAGGAAATGGTAAGTTTGGGTGATGGACTTAGCTGGTGGTTCGTGGATCTTGGATAGTCCTGACGGGAATCTAGAGTTTCTGACTGAAGGTGTGCACGGGAGACTAGTGAGGAGAAGTTTCATAAGGATGGTACGGGGGCTGTGGCTGAGTGCCATAGTGATGGTATTTCCTGCCTCTGTGAGCGTGGTCAGCAGGGGTAGGGTGTAGGGTAGTTGGAGGGTGAGGGTAGGCAGTCACCTATAATCTGAAGGTACAGGTTAGTCGGAATTGTTCTTAAATGGGTAGTGCTAACTTTCTTTATTCTAGCTGTCTTTAGCAAGTCCGACCTCAGCAGCGTAATTAAGGCATATAGTAGTTTTAGCAGTGCAGTCCTGGAGGCATACATAAGGCTAGCTCTATGTAGTGGGACTAAGATCTTTGCTAAGGGGGTCACAGTAGCTAGTAGCGGTGGTAAGGAGTGGTTACGTATTATAGTGAGTGGTAGATTAATTCAGCAGGTCTAAGGCAAAGGGGACAGTTAGGCACTGGGTGACATACTATACCTACGCAGAGGACCAATAGAGATATAGTACAGCTGCATAGGCTACGTCACAGAGTTTACAATTTGACTCCCATACTATGAATGGGGAAGGTCCACGAGTGGCATTGGGTAAAGTACAATAATAAAAATGGGCACAGAGTGAATCAGGTGCTAATTCGGTTGTTGGTTTCATATGGTAAATGCGTTATCATTTGGTTAAGGGCAAGAGACGAATCAGATGCTGAGGGCAGAAAACAGGTGCAGTGCTAATGCAGCTTACGGTAATATACATGACGCAGCCTGTCATAGGCACAAGGTAAATTAGGATTTGACTAGTGTAGTATGGATGGGCTCGGCACGTAGGTAGTCTTGGGCATGGTACAATGATGATGATGGGTGCAGAGCGAAGTTAAATGCTAATGCTAACGCAATTGCAATTGTCGGTATCATATGGTGCATAGATAAGGGCATGAATCAAATCCGATACTGCTTGAATAATACAGAACACAGTCTAAAGCATTTATTAGAGTCATGTGGTGCGAAGCTAAAGGTATGAAGCAAGTACGGTGCTGCTTGAAAAATACAGATCAGAGACTAATACATGTATCGGTATAATGCGGAACATGCGTAAGTCTCTGACTGGGTGCATGAGACAAATCAGATACTAAGAGCACACAGCAAGTCCAGTGATAATACAGTATACAGTTGCAGGTATGTCACTACCCATATAAGGCACAGAATAAGGGGTCGATTCATGGAATTAATGTGCGCCGAAAATTCCCGCGCAGAGGTGCCAAAACGTGCGATTCGCAGTAAAAGTGTGAAAATCGCAGTGCAAGTGCGAAAATCTCAGGGAAACCAGCGCACATCGATTCATGGAAGTCCGTGCGCGAGAAAAACATTGGATGTGCGCTGATAAAGTGCGCCGCACACCAGCGCACAGGTCATCCAACAGCATGCGCCACGGCCACTGCGAAATCGCACATAGCTCGGCGCACATCACAAAAGTAGGCGGAACACGGGGCGTAACACTCGGAATGGGGAACAACGCATGAAAATATGGGCGTCACGGGGGAAGTACAGGAGGCAAGTGCGCGGAATGCCCACACGCTCGCCTACAACCCGTATTCATGGAATCGAATAGGGCAAACCAGCGCACGGTGAAAGACGCGCACAGGGCCAAACAAGCACGCCACAAGAAAGCAGGCGGTAGCGTCCCTGCGCATGAAATAAATGTGCGCCAAAATGTGCGCCAACAAAAAGCACCCATATACAGCCATGATGAATGGTCCATACAGTGGCCCTATAGGACAAATGAGGTGCAAAGGGGTACGGACAAACACGGACACACGCTGTGTGAAAAATAGCGTGTGCGTGTGTTTCTGGGTGCGCGGGAAGTTCCACATGCGATTGGCCTGGGTGCGTGTACTTCGGGGTGCGCCTGAAGTTCCAAACGCGATTAGCCTGGGTACGTGTACTTCGGGGTGCGCGTGAAGTTCCACATGTGATTAGCCTAGGTACGTGTACTTCGGGGTGTGCGGGAATTCCACACGCGATTGGTCTGGGTACGTGTACTTCGGGGTGCGCGGGAAGTTCCACACGCGGTTAGCCTGGGTACGTGTACTACGGGGTGCGCGGGAAGTTCCACACGCAATTAGCCTGGGTACGTGTGTTTCGGGGTGCGCGGGAAGTTCCACACGCGATTGGCCTGGGTACGTGTACTTCGGGTGCGCGGGAAGTTCCACACGCAATTGGCCTGGGTACGTGTATTCCGAGGTGCGCGGGAAGATTCACACACGATTTCAACAGGTACGTGTATTTCGGTGGTGCCGGGGAATGCTACACGTGATTTGGCCGTGTGGGTCCTCCCATGTGTTCCCTCTACACCCTCCACAGCCCCTGCAGGCAGCCCACACCACAGGGGACTACCCTGCACCCCTGCTCATGTCCCACAGGCAACCTATCCACCATGGCATTGCCCCCCAGCCAACCCACATGTCACCTTGCACTACTGATCACCAACACATGTCTCCCAGCACCCCCACCCCCCAGCAGTGCAGGGGCACCCTCCACCAGGCCCCCACACATGTCCCCCTGCACCCCCACCCCCCAGCAGTGCAGGGCACCCTCCTCCAGGCCCCCACTCATGTCCCTCTGCACCCCCATCCACAAGCATCCAGGGGCACCCTCCACCAGGCCCCCACTTATGTCCCCCTGCACCCCCACCCCCCAGCAGTGCAGGGCACCCTCCACCAGGCCCCCACACATGTCTCCCAGCACCCCCCCAGCAGTGCAGGGCACCCTCCACCAGGCCCCAACTCATGTGTCCCATCACCCCCACCCACCAGCATCCAGGGGCACCCTCCACCAGGCCCCCACACATGTCCCCCTGCACCCCCACCCCCCAGCATCCAGGGGCACCCTCCACCAGGCCCCCACTCATCTCTCCCAGCACCCCCACCCCCCAGCAGTGCAGGGCACCCTCCACCAGGCCCCCACTCATGTCCAACTCATGTCCCCCTGCACCCCCACCCCCCCGCATCCAGGGGCACCCTCCACCAGGCCCCCACTCATGTCTCCCATCACCCCCACCCCACAGCATCCAGGGGCACCCTCCACCAGGCCCCCACTCATGTCTCCCACCACCCCCACCCCCCGGCAGTGCAGGGCACCCTCCACCAGCCCCCCACTCATGTCCAACTCATGTGTCCCATCACCCCCCAGCATCCAGGGGCACCCTCCACCAGGCCCCCATTCATGTCTCCCATCACCCCCACCCCCCAGCATCCAGGGGCAGCCTCCACCAGGCCCCCACTCATGTCTCCCATCACCCCCACCCCCCAGCAGTGCAGGGGTACCCTCCACCAGGCCCCTACTCATGTCCAACTCATGTCCCCCTGTGCCCCACCCACCAGAATCCAGGGGCACCCTCCACCAGGCCCCCACTCATGTCTCCCATCACCCCCACCCCCCAGCAGTGCAGGGCACCCTCCACCAGCCTCCCACTCATGTCCAACTCATGTGTCCCATCACCCCCACCCACCAGCATCCAGGGGCACCCTCCACCAGGCCCCCACTCATGTCTCCCATCACCCCTACCCCCCAGCATCCAGGGGCAGCCTCCACCAGGCCCCCACTCATGTCTCCCATCACCCCCACCCCCCAGCAGTGCAGGGGCACCCTCCACCAGGCCCCCACTCATGTCTCCCACCACCCCCCACCCCCAGCATCCAGGGGCACCCTCCACCAGGCCCCCATTCATGTCTCCCACCACCTCCACCCCCCAGCATCCAGGGGCTCCCTCCACCAGGCCCCCACACATGTCCCCCTCACCCCCACCCCCCAGCATCCAGGGGCACCCTCTACCAGGCCCCCACGCATGTCTTCCACCACCCCCAACCCCCAGCAGTGCAGGGCACCCTCCACCAGGCCCCCACTCATGTTCAACTCATGTCCCCCTGCACCCCCACCCCCCAGCATCCAGGGGCACCCTCCACCAGGCCCCCACTCATGTCTCCCATCACCCCCACCCACCAGCATCCAGAGGCACCCTCCACCAGGCCCCCACTCATGTCTCCCATCACCCCCACCCCCCAGCAGTGCAGGGGCAGCCTCCACCAGGCCCCCACTCATGTTTCCCTCCACCCCCACCCCCCAGCATCCAGGGGCAGCCTCCACCAGGCCCCCACTCATGTCCAACTCATGTCCCCCTGCACCCCCACCCACCAGCATCCAGGGGCACCATCTACCAGGCGCCCACTCATGTCTCCCATCACCCCCACCCCCCAGCAGTGCAGGGCACCCTCTACCAGCCCCCCATTCATGTCCAACTCATGTGTCCCATCACCCCAACCCACCAGCATCCAGGGGCACCCTCCACCAGGCCCCCACTCATGTCTCCCATCACCCCCACCCCCCAGCATCCAGGGGCAGCCTCCACCAGGCCCCCACTCATGTCTCCCATCACCCCCACCCCCCTGCAGTGCAGGGGCACCCTCCACCAGGCCCCCACTCATGTCCAACTCATGTCCCCCTGCACCCCCACCCCCAGCATCCAGGGGCACCCTCCACCAGGCCCCCACTCATGTCTCCCATCTCCCCCACCCCCCAGCATCCAGGGGCAGCTTCCACCAGGCCCCCACTCATGTCTCCCATCACCCCCACCCCCCATCAGTGTAGAGGCACCCTCCACCAGGCCCCCACTCATGTCTCCCATCACCCCCATCCCCCAGCATCCAGGGGCACCCTCCACCAGGCCCCCACTCATGTCCAACTCATGTGTCCAATCACCCCCATCCACCAGCATCCAGGGGCACCCTCCACCAGGCCCCCACTCATGTCTCCCATCCCCATGGCCCCCATCCCCCAGCATCCAGGGGCACCCTCCACCAGGCCCCCACACATGTCCCCTGCACCCCCACCCACCAGCATCCAGAGGCACCCTCCACCAGGCTCCCACACATGTCTCCCAGCACCCCCACCCCCCAGCCGTGTGATTTGCCTGGGTACGTGTATTCCTGGGGTGCGCGGGTAGTCTCCCATGCGATACCATCCGGGTACGTGTATTATGGTTCCGTGTGAACTTCCACACGCGATACCAGCAGGCTACGTGTATTACGGGGTTCGCGGGAAGTTCCACACGCGATTGCCCTGGGTACGTGTATTTCGGGGTGCGTGTGAAGTTTCACACGCGATTTTGCAGGGTACGTGTATTTCGGTGTGCGCGTGAACTTCCACACGCGACTGGGCCTGTGAGAGTGGGGTACGTATATTCCAGGGGTGGGCGGGAATATTTACTCGCGACTGGGCCTGGGAGAGCGTGTTACGTGTATTCCTGGGGTGGACGGGAAGATTGACACGGTCGCCTACAACGCACCGAAAAATAAATGGTCCAATCCTGAAACACGTACGCCAGCATGAAGCAGGCGTACGTCGACCTGCGCAGCATAAAAGTGCACGCAAGCAACAAACAAGCTCAGACGCCAGGATGAATATACCGTTCCTAGCAGCAGTGGCCGTGGGTTACCAAAGGAGGAGGAGGAGGATACTGAGGGCCCGAATTTTCACTCCCAGAACCAGCCTTTTTGGGATGCCTGATGACCAGGTGTAAGGGAGGTACAGGTTTCCACCACACATAATACTGGACCTGGTCAGTGAGTGGGAGGATGACCTCACATCACCCACCCTGTGCTCCCAAGCACTCAGCCCCGTGGAGAAGGTCCTTAATGTACTGCACTTCTTGGCCACAGGATCATTTCAGCGGACAAGTGACATAGTGGGTGGGGTGTCACAGGCCACGCAGTCACGCTGCCTACACCAGGTCTTGAACATCATCACTGCACGCCCATCAGTCCGCAGGCACATATACCTGCCCAGGATACCTGCAGAAAGGCAGGCTGCCGCCATGGATTTCTACGGTGTGGCAAAATTCCCCAAAGTGCTAGGTGCCATTGACTGCACCCATGTGGCACTACGTCCCCCCAGGGCATCTGAGCACATCTATAGGAACCGCAAGCACTGGCGTTCCATCAACGTGCAGGTAGTATGTAATGCCAAGGGAATCATCACCTCAGTATATGCCAACTATCCAGGGTCCACCCACGACAGCTTCATTTACCGAATGTCTACCCTAAGCCGGGACCTAGAAGCTGGGCGGCATGGCGATACATGGCTGCTTGGTGAGTATGAATGCCACTGCACATGCATGCATTTCAGATGCAGAGTTATGTCACTACCCCACTAATGATACCCATCACCTCCTCACCAGGGGACAGTGCCTACCCTCTGAGCACCCACATGATGACGCCAATTCAGAACCCCATCACGTCTCCCGAGGTAAGATACAACACAGCCCATTTTGCAACCCGGTGCATAGTGGAGCGCACATTCGGAGTGCTCAAGTCACGCTTTCGCTCCCTTGACCGTTCTGGCGGGCAGCTGTGATATGCGCCCCCAGTAGTGTGCAGGATCATAGTGGCAGCATGTGTCCTGCACAATGTTGCAACATGCCGGGGCCTGGCTGTGCACATGGTGGTGCCCCCACATCCCCAACCACATGCACGCCCGCTGCGCATGGGAGGGGAAAGGGCACGGGGTGAGGCAGCCCGTACGCAGCTGGTGGCTAATTACTTCACATAGAAATCACACCCCTGTGGAGTGCACACAGCCCTGGCACATACCATCTGATAAGCAATGATGACTCGACCTGACAATTATGATGGACAAAGGGACAGTCAACTGTCAGAACCATAGCAGCCTGAGATTGTTCATGTGAAAGTGTCAGAATGTATGCATCCCTACCTACACAAACACCACCAATGCATTGTCATCAAAAGACACACTTCCATGCTGCTGAAATGAATACCCACTTGCAAAATACTACATGAGAACAGTGCATTGTCACCCAAACCCTCCCCCGCACGGCCACACAACACACCATGGCATGTCATGCAATGTGAGAGCAAAAAATTAATCCCCACAACATGCCCCAAGTGTCACCAACTACAGTGTCCCTAATGGAAACATGGCTGCACATGAAATGCTCACAGTAATGCAGGACCTACAACACACATTACCAAATACTTACCAAGAATACCAATCACCTACACAACCTCCAACCTACCTTAAACATGACATTACAGACTTACAAAATTGGTAGCCTCACTACCTGATAATGCCAGCACTTCGAACACTTCCAAGTATACAGTGTTAGCGCTACGCAAGAGTGTAGGTGCACTGCTTACAACATGGACTCCAGTTCCAAGGTGGACCGCCTTTGAAGACATGAGAAATGGACCTGCAAATTAGGAGGATGAGATGGATGCAGAGGCACATATAAATACACCATGCAGTGTACAATACAACAACAATATGCACTATGAATGTATACACAGTATTGACTACAGACTGCCCACACATCAAATGGGAGTCCAACGTCAACATGTACGTCAATGTCACTTGGGCACACCCTTTGCAAGCCCATGGAAACGGGAAGCAGGAGGGGTGTGTGTCACACAAACCCAAGCATCTGAATCAAATTCATGACAAGCCTGCATGTGCCCAGCCACAATACAGCGTATGCCCACGGGAGCCACACAAGGCAACACACTGTCCAAAAAACAAAAATTAAAAAGAAAATTTAAAAAAAAAATCATAAATGGCCATTAATGGGCCCAGGGGGGTGGGGGAGGCCACCCAGGAGGTCCGAGGACAGGGTGCACACCAAAACCCACCTGTGTGAATCTTGCGGAAAAAAACGCCTCCATTGGCTCATGGCCTGCACGGCTACCCTATTGTGAGAGAATCACTGCTGTCGCTCTCCTCACCCTCTGCAGCTGCATCAGGAGGTGGTGGCACTATGGGAGGCAGCCCACGCAAAGCCCTAGTCTGGTCCTCCATGGCAGCAAGCATGCAGGTGTGGAAGGTCTCGTTCTGGAGGATAACTGTGCGTAGGTCCCCATGCAACAACTCACAGGATGCCCGGTCCTCCGCCCTAGTTGCCTGCATCTCAGCTGAGAGCGTACGTGTGAGACGCTCCAGCTGCTGTTCTGTCCTTCTGTTTGTTGAAGACTCAAGCTCAACAAGAGTCGTCCTGAGGTGAAGGAGTTCCACCCTGAGGGCTTCCCTGTGGCCCTGGGACTCTATGGAAATGGCTTCCCGCAGAGTCGCCAGTGCCGCCTGCCTGTCCCTGTCGGACGCCAACATGTCCTCCCTGTGTGACTGGCAGATGGAGTCTGTTGCCTGCTGTAGTCGCTCCATCAGCCTTTCGGGGGGGACAATGGAAGTGGCCACCCTATCCATGGCCTGAGCCATCATCTCTGATGATGCTGCCTGTTGGGTTGCCATACCGTATATGGATTGCTCCCATGCGGTATTGCCAGGTGGCGAACGGCCACCACGTCGGCGGGCACCACACCTGTCTGGGGCAAGGCGAACTGCGCCTTGCTGTGCCGGCACTGCCTGAGGCTGCAGGACTGCATTCCCCCTCTGATCTGCTGGCCCAGGAACAGGATCAGATGTTGCGGAGTGTGACCCTGCATCCGTAACCACTAAAGGCGTACCTGCCAACACTGACATCCCCATTGAGGGTTCTAACCCTGGTGCAGGTGGGTCAGACAGAACAGAATCCCTCCCAGGAACACTCACCTGCGATGGCACATAGGTCTCATCATCCAAATCGACACCTGAATACAGCTCGGGGGAGGTGCAGCCAGAGACACCCCTTGAGAGCACGACCTGCAGCAGTTGTGGGTTCTCACCCACCACCACACCACGTCCCTCACTGGTGGTCGCTCGGGCCTGAGACCCCTCCTGGGTCTGCACCATCTCCACAACCCCAGCAGTATCAAGTGCGTCATCCCCTGCAAAGACATAAAAGAAAACAAATGGAAACAGGCATTAGCACTATGGCACACAATTAGGGCTGAGAAGCTACAGAACCAGTACTTGATTGACCCATGTCCCACATGACTAAAACCCTCCCATGCATGCACCGTCACTGCGTGTGAAGGGGAGGCAGATGGCACACATTGATGACACCAAGATGGAAGATGAACACATTTGCTGCATGCTGCCTAGCAGTGGCATCACACATTGGCCTGTGATTGGCAGGTCAAATACACATGCCATCACACAGATGGCATGTACCCTAGCCATAAAGTGAAGAGGGAGAGGAGGGCACCAATTGTTCATTCAGTCTAGTTTGCTCATGAAATTGATTTTTTCATTGAAATGGTTCAAATGTTTAACCTGGAGCTGCCAGTCCGAAATGGTCCTATAGCACAGGGACATGTCTAAACAAATCATGTCCAGGAAACAAAGCCAGTCCACTGTACCATAGCCATGTCAGACATGTGACAATAGGACTGAGAAATGCCTAGTAAAAGTGGTGGTATGCAAACAATCTGCCTGAATAAACAGAGGAAAATAAGCAACAATGTTGTGGCAAGATGACACTTCAAGGGCAACTGGCGTGGTGTTGGGCTGGATGTCTAATGTTGGCAGAAGGGATACTGCTATACCCAAATGCTGGTGTGCAGAATGTATTGGATGAGGCACATGGGTGACCCAAACCACTCAGGCACACACACCCTCACCTGGCACCCAAACAGAAGCCCTCACACACACACCATGCACATGGATGACACACACATGCATGTGCACTCACCGGACAATGCCTCGTAATCTGCCAGTTCTCCCACGCCTTGGATCTGTTCCTCAGTGACATAGGTCCCAGCAACCTGCTCATGTGGAGTGAGTTCTATGTCCTCTGCTGGAGACCCACCTCCAGTCACTAGAGTAGCGGCATGACTTGAGGCCAGCTTATTCTTTGCCCTGTGCTTCAGGTCATTCCAGCGCTTGTAGCATTCAGTAGCTGTGCACCTCACGATTGATGGCACTTATGATGTCTGCGATGGTCTGCCAGTGTGCCTGACGTTGTGCAGGTGTGGTCTTGGATCCTGCAACAATTACCATTTCGCAGTCATGTGCGGACACATACTCTACAAGTGCATTCAGTTCGGCCTCATTGAAGCTGGGCTTCCTTGACGGGCCGGACTGTGTAGCCGTGTCTGGGGCATCAGCCTCTACTGGACGAGCACTCTTCCTCTTCCGCTTGGAAGGTGGTGGGGATCCTGAGTGTCCTACGCCGCTCTGGACACTAGGGGCAGGAGCCCCGGTGGACTCTGTACTAGGAGTGTGGGATTGCACACTCAGCATGGGAGTTGGTGCAGGCATTAGCTCAAGTGTGATGGTGTCAGGCGGAATGTCAGCAGGATGGACTTGGACCGACACTGTCCTGGCTGGGTGTGTGAGAGGTGGGGTGGATGGAGCCGCAGCTGCCCCTGCAGCCTCCCCAGCCTGCCTACGCGGGGCAGCAGATGACCTAGCTGCCTCTGATCCACGTGGCCTGATGACACCAACGTGCACCGGCGCACGTGGCCTAGACCTGCTGACCTGGAAGTCAGCCATGGAGTCACCCTGTGCCAGGTCTGGTTCCACAGTGGGCTGGTCCAACAAGGGCTGAGCATGGATGGTGTCAGCCACATTACCCTCAACCAGGGGGGGGGCATGGGTGTCCCTGACTGCTCCTCCACACATGGGGGGCTAGGGGCACCCTGCAAGTCACGGCCGCGTCCCCTACCGGATCCACCACGGCCACCACTTGGGGCTCGGCCACCTTTGCCACCCTTACGGCTTGTTCGTCTCCCAGTCATGGCACTGATGTTATTGTGCATATGGGAGTCGATGTGAACTATTGTCCTGGGCAATTGGGGGTCAAAGGGGTTGGGTACCAGATGGTAATCGTACCCTAGTGCTCTAGCAAGGCTGTATGTCACCCCTGGGGAAAGAAGACGGGTCACGCAACGCACAGGCACCCCAAAAAACGGAAGTAAGGTGCACGCAACCCCTCCTAGACTATGTGTGTGGGAAGATAAACCTGCACTACGCTGTGGCACCCAGAAACACAAGAATGAACGTATGCGTATCACACGCAGCCTAGAATGACCTCTGAAGGGGTATGCGACACACGGGGCAAGCACAGATGTTAAATACGTGCGCAACTCACCGTCTGCCAGGAACAAAAGCGTGAAAAATATGCACGTGCGCGCGTTGGCAACACCCCCGCCAAAAGAAGAATTGTACGCTGTCTGAGGAGACAGGACAACAGTAGAAGTGAACGCTGTTTGAGGAAACAGGCCCAGGAAAAAGAGGAAAAGAGAAAAAGCTGTCAGAGGCAACAGGGAGTACGAACTTGAAACGCCGTGAAGTAAATTGCGTGTGAACCGACAAGAAGGACAGATTTCACCCATTCGCTCTCCACGAAAAGCACGTACAAGGAAATGGCGTTCTACACGTACCTTTTATACACATGTCACATACGCGATGAGGCCATTTCCATCAATTACACGTTTTGACACTCAGACGTGTATCTTTTTTTTTACATGCGCCATTCTCTACGGCCATGCGCGTGACGTCATAGCTGCGCATGGGGGCCTTTGGGCCAATGAAATCGCGTATGCGTGCAGACGCGCTTACGCGCTAAGGGCCTTTCCTCGAATTACATGCAGACATGCAGGATTTTCACGTACCAAATCACTCCGTATCAGGCTGGCCACGCATAAGCACATGAAAGACCACGCTCCTGCCCAGAAAGCCGATTTACTGCCCCCCAGAGCCCCGAGCACGCTCCCACCTGCCATCTGCTGCTGCCTGACTGCCTGCTGCCCACGTGCCCTGCCATTTGCTGCCTGCACATCAGCCAGGGGTGCTGTCGCTGTGACCACCCCTGCTGGAACCGAAGACTCCTGACTGGGATTCCATCGCTCCACAGCCCAGCCCCAGGACTCAGTTGCCCACCCACTCCTGCCTCTGGGGTTGTCATGTCGGGCACTGCAACATCTGGCACCACTGACAACCCCCGGCCAGAGAGGCAGAGGGGCACCAGCTTCAGTGCCAGGGAAGTTGGTGTCCTGGTGGAGCAAGTCCTGGGGCAGTATGATGCCCTCTTCGGAAGTGTGCGCGCCGACAAGGAAGGACGGACTCGGATCTGGACGGACATCGTGACTGCCATCAATGCGGAGGGGGTGGCAGTCCGCGACTTCCAACATGTCAAGAAGCCTGTCCTGACTGGTGTGGCGTTGTGTCAACGGGCCATGCGAGGTGACCTGCAGTCTTTTCATGAGGAGACTGCACGTCATCTCGAATGGCTCGTTGACCGCGTCGGCCTACTGGGACAGGTCACCCAGGCCGGATTCCTCCGTTTGATGGGGCTTGCTCAGACCCCCTCCTCAACTGAACCCCCTATGCGCCAGTCGTCCTCCGTGCCATCTTCCCACCCATTAGTCACATGGGTGCTCTGTGGAGCTGCCTCTGACGGTGCGGCCAGGCTGGTGGAGGAGGCATTCCTGCCATAGTCGGGAGTCGGATGTCCAGCAAGGGTGGCCACATCAACGACTGCACCCCAGCCAGCGGAGGATGTGTAGGCAGCAGGAGGCAGTGCACGGGCAGAGGCACAGCAGCAGCAGCAACGTGGTGCGAGCCATGATGGCTCGGGGCCTTCGAGATCGGAGGGGCAGGCATCGGCCGGAGGGCAGGAGGACCCAGGACGGGAAGTGTCTTCCGTGTGGCAGCGATTGGGCCACGCCATAGATGCGGAGTGGCAGCGGGCGGAAGAGGCACGGCTCACGATGATCAGGGCGGAGAACTCCATGCGGAGGGCCCCGAGGCGGGCCGAGTTCCTCGAGGCAATCCGCAGGGAGTTTGGGGTGAACATGGCGACGGCCCTGCGGACCCTCGGGCCATGGAGGAGGACCGCCTCCGGGACATTGAGCAGGAGTTTGATGATGCCCTGGCCCGGAACATCCCGAAGTGAGCCGTGGGACTAGCCCGCTGCCCTTGTAAATAGTTCTGTAGTTAGTGTTAGGTTTCCTTTGGTTTTGCATTTTTTTTGGACCTTTTGGACAATGGGCCAGATTTTTGTATATAGTTTCTTTTTGTTAGGTAGTGTTATTAGATAGGTTTAATTTCTTCTGTTGGGATCATGGACCCTGGATTGTTTATCTGTATATAGTTGACTTTTGGATTTTCATTTTTTTTAATGATTTACCCATGGAGCAATGGTTTTCGATTTTAATTTTCCATTGGATTTACTTTTGTGGACTGTGACTTTGGACACCTTTCCTTTGGATTATGATTAGCGGTTTTGCATTATTTCACGGACCTGCTGTTTTTTTTTTTTTAATTTCCATTATTGTTTGTTTAATTTTGATTCAATTTATGTTGCTTTTAATACATATTTTTTCTTCAAACTTCAATGTGTAGTATCATCTCATTGGTTTCATGCATATCATGATATGGGTTTTGACATTCACTGACACCCATTGGGTGTATGTGAGGGACATGTGTTCATTTCCAAACTTGAAATTGGGGATCTATCATGTTATTGCCATTTCTAAGTGGGTGGATGCAATACTCGGGTGGGTGTTTGGCATTTGGAGGCTGACCATAAGGGCCAGGGATCTAGATTGTGATGACATGTTGGCTGGGGGACATGAGTGGCGGCCTGGTGGAGGGTGCCCTGCACTGCTGGGGGGTGGGGGTGGTGGGAGACATGAGTGGGGGCCTGGTGGAGGCTGCCCCTGCACTGCTGGGGGGTGGGGTGGTGGGAGACATGAGTGGGGGCCTGGTGGAGGCTACCCCTGCACTGCTGGGGGGTGGGGGTGATGGGAGACATGAGTGGGGGCCTGGTGGAGGCTGCCCCTGCACTGCTGGGGGTGGGGGTAGTGGAAGACATGAGTGGGGGCCTGGTGGAGGGTGCCCCTGCACTGCTGGGTGGTGGGGGTGGTGGGAGACATGAGTGGGGGCCTGGTGGAGGGTGCCCCTGCACTGCCTGCTGGGGTGTGGGGGTGATGGGAGACATGGGTTGGACATGAATGGGGGCCTGGTGGAGGGTGCCCTGCACTGCTGGGGGGTGGGGGTGATGGGAGACATGTGTGGGGGCGTGGTGGAGGGTGCCCCCGGATGCTGGGGGGTGGGGGTGCAGGGGGACATGAGTGGGGGCCTGGTGGAGGGTGCCCCCGCACTGCTGGGGGGTGGGGGTGGTGGGAGACATGAGTGGGGGGCTGGTGGAGGGTGCCCCTGGATGCTGGGGGGTGGGGGTGATGGGAGACATGAGTGGGGGCCTGGTGGAGGCTTCCCCTGCACTGCTGAGGGGTTGGGGTGGTGGGAGACATGAGTGGGGGCCTGGTGGAGGGTGCCCTGCACTGCTGGGGGGTGGGGGTGATGGGAGACATGAGTGGGGGCCTGGTGGAGGGTGCCCCTGGATGCTCGGGGGTGAGGGTGCAGGGGGACATGAGTGGGGGCCTGGTGTAGGGTGCCCCTGCACTGCTGGGGGGTGGGGGTGGTGGGAGACATGAGTGGGGGCCTGATAGAGGGTGCCCCTGCACTGCTGGGGGGTGGGGGTGATAGGAGACATGTTTGGGGGCCTGGTGGAGGGTGCCCTGCACTTCTGGGGGGAGGTGGTGATGGGAGACATGAGTGGGGGCCTGGTGGAGGGTGCCCTGCACTGCTGGGGGGTGGGGGTGATGGGAGACATGAGTGGGGGCCTGGTGGAGGGTGCCCCTGGATGCTGGGGGGTGGGGGTGCAGGGGGACATGAGTGGGGGCCTGGTGGAGGGTGCCCCTGCACTGCTGGGGGGTGGGGGCGGTGGGAGACATGAGTGGGGGTCTGGTGGAGGGTACCCCTGGATGCTGGGGGGTGGGGGTGCTGGGGGACATGAGTGGGGGCCTGGTGGAGGGTGCCCCTGCACTGCTGGGGGGTGGGGGTGGTGGGAGACATGAGTGGGGGCCTGGTGGAGGCTGCCCCTGCACTGTTGGGGGGTGGGGGTGATGGGAGACATGAGTGGGGGCCTGGTGGAGGCTGCCCCTGCACTGCTGGGGGGTGGGGGTGATGGGAGACATGAGTGGGGGCCTGGTGGAGGGTGCCCTGCACTGCTGGGGGGGGTGATGGGAGACATGAGTGGGGGCCTGGTGGAGGCGGCCCCTGCACTGCTGGGGGGTGGGGGTGGTGGGAGACATGAGTGGGGGCCTGGTGGAGGGTGCCCCTGGGGGCTGGTGGTGCAGGGGGGCATGCGTTGGTGGGCAGTAGTGCAAGGTGACATGTGGGTTTACTGGGGGGCATGGGCATGGTGGATGGGCTGCCTGCGGGGCATGTGCAGGGGAGGCCCCTGTGGTGTGGGCCGCCTGCAGGGGCCGTGGAGGATGTAGAGGGAACACCTGGGAGGACCCACACGTGCAATTCACATGTGGTGCTCCCCGCGCACCCCTGGAACACACGTACCCTGATGGAATCGCGTGTGATACTTCCTGCGCACCCCTGAAATACACGTACCCTGCTGATTTTGCATGTGATACTTCCCGCGCACCCCTGGAATACACGTACCCTGCTGCTTTTGCGTGTGATACTTCCCGCGCACCCCTGGAATACACGAACCCTGATGGAATCGCTTGTGATACTTCCCGCGCACCCCTGAAATGCACGTACCCTGCTGTTTTTGCGTTTGGAATACACATGCCCTGATGAAATCGCGTGTGTTACTTCCCACGCACCCCTGATGTACACGTACCCAGGACAATCGCGTGTGAAACTTCCTGCGAACCACTGAAATACACGTTCCCTGCTTGGTGTTTGCTGTTTGGCAGCCCTGTGAACTGGTCCAGGGTTAGCGCAGCCCTTTGCGATGATTTGGGAATTTTTAAGGCTTTTCCTTGCGCGAGGGCGTTTTTGGGGGCGTAACTGGTGCTGCTGCAGGGTCACTGCGCCACTCTGCGCCACGGCTGGTTTCGGAGGCTAAAATCCATGAATACGCTGTGCGATGAAAAGATTTTTTCGCACGCGGCTGGCGCAGTGTATCGCACAGGGACACTGTGCGCCATCCGTGTGCGCCACTTTTGTGCGAATTTCTATGAATTACCCTCTAAGTCTGATGCTAGTGCAATTGGCGGTGAAGCGGATATTCGGTATACGCATATGTGTATTAGCATTTAGCTAGGGGAATAACACAGATCACTGTATGCTTACTCAACTGTATAGTAATATGCAAGTACTGTCGACTTGCAGTGAGCATAGCTTTTTGTAGAAATGTTCATTAGTCTTAGAGTCTAAATAGAAAAATGGGCAAGGAGCCTGGCTCCGGTGACGTCTCTGGACAGGCTCAGGACAGGAAACAAAGCCTTGGTAGACGTGCCTTAGGAGGCAGGCAGAGTTCTCGGCTGCCGGCAAATCAGCACACTGTAAGTAGGATGGCTCCAGCCAATCCTAGGTGGCCTTCCTATGGATGCCTGGAAACATAGGTGAGGAGCACCTTACCATTGTGATACAGCCATTTTGGAGGTGACAAACAAGATGGGAAATGGTGAGATTAGGAGGGTGATGTTGCAGGGCCCGATGGACAAATGGGTGGCAGCCACTATGATCAAGAAGAACAGGGACATAGCTGCTGACTCAGGGACACCTGTCACAGTAGCTAAAACCAAGACCCATAAACAAACGAGGAGACGAGTGACCCGAGTCACCCATAAACGCAAACAGTTGCCTGCCAATAGATGATGGCAGAAGATCCCAAATGCCTGAAGTAGCTAGTAGCACTCCGGGAACTTGGTTATCACGGGTGCAAGCACTCCAAAGACCAATGAACCAGAACCCCCCCACAAACAACAAATACTTTGCGATATTCTGACACCAGATATATAAAAATAGTGGAACTGTCTCTTATGGCATTGAACCTCTATCTTAATAGAAGCTGGTTACTGGAACTACTCCACATTATTCCCGAACTGCGCACCATTATCTCAAAAGACATTACTACACTAGAACTTCCACACTTGTCTAGTGTTGGGAACTGGGTAATTGTGTCACTCACTTCGCCAATAATAGTGGAATGCATTTTCACATATGCACAAGACTTCAAAGATCTGGGATTCGAGCTAGAAGTGTTCCGCCCATTGGTGAGGAATGAAAAATATTGGGGCACAGAGGCCACAAGCATCTCATATGGCCAATTTTCTGGAATGGGCTGCAGGTCAGATGTGCAAAGGATGGAGGGTTGTTGGTCGCCGGTGGGTGGCCATCGCTGAAGCTTATCCAAGAAGCTGTCCATCCCTAAGGAACTGATCCCCTTTAAGGTAATCTCCTGGAATACCAGGGGATTTAACTCCTTTCTCAGCAATAATCGTGGTTTGCAGATGATAACAGGTGCCCGGGTGTTCCTATAGCTGGAGCTAAGGGATGCCCAAGGGGCGGCCTTTGCATAGGAGCAAAACCAGCATATAAATTAACTGAATTTTGCATCACACCCAGACACAATAACATGATCTCTGCTACATTAACGAAGATTCCGTTTGGTTTTGGCCCATTGCTGCTAGACTGGCTCAGGTCCTTGTAAAAGACAGGCTGCACTACTCAAGGGACAGGCAGGGTGGGAAGCCCTAATGGGGTCTGGCCTGCATATGGTCACATTGAGCAGTGGGGAACTGGCCTAGACCTGGTCAAACGGTATAAATAGTAGTTGCATAGATTTTATCTTTGTTAACTCTGCTATGTTGAAACACTGCCCCAAACTAAATATTAGTTCCATTGATGTAAGTGATCACGCTGCTTTAAGGATAAAATGTCAGCTCCCCTTACATGAGCAAAGGGCACGCCTGCGAGAAAATCCCACTATAAACGTACAGGGAAATAGACTTTTGATGGTCCATATACAACATTGATAAATTCAACTCCAGGCTAAGATTTGACACTATGACGAGCCCTGGTTTACGCAAGCAGCATGATTGGGAACTAAAAAAATCGGTTAAATAGATAAGCTATAAATGTTTAAAAACAAATAAGCAGGAGAACACAAAGGGGAAGAACTATGGTATTGTTTGACATAGAGATCGCCAAAAGGAAGAAACTGTTGAATTCTGAGATTTGTGGAATAAACAGCAGTGAACACATAACATACGCATGGAAAAAGAAATTAAAAGTAATTACCAGAAATAAATATAAGAACTGGCTCTGTGACCACAAATGCAGTGAACATTCAACAAACTGGCGACTCATAGTAAGCTTGCTCCAGACTAAGGACAGTAAGAAGTTCTGGTTTCTTTTGCACACTTTCAGAGCCACAAAAGTGAGCCTGGTGGTGTGTGGCATTTCTGACTGAAAATGGGCAACCCATGTTAAGAACATGTATTGGGCTAAAGTTATGCGCAAGACCTACTTGCCAGATGAATCCAAGACAGGATCCCTAGTGTGGTCCTACGGAAGCCAGGGTAATATAGCCTCAATAATCATCAAGTCAAAATCCTCTAGGGCTATTGGGCCGAATGGCTTGAGCAATGAAATATATAAGAAGGACCCACAACATTGGGCTATACTCTTGAGGGGTTTGTTTTTACGTGTGTGAGACGATATGCTTTCCTTCTACATGGTTGGAGTCTATACTCATACCAGTATACAAGAACGGAGCACGTACAGGCCCTAATATCTACAGATTACTGGCAATGCTAGACAGCAGATCTAAGATATTCTCTCGTCTGCTACTGGGGCTACTGACCGCATGGACCGGCACTAATACCATATTAGATACCACGCAAACAGGATTCAGAAAGGGCAATTGTACTAATTACTCCATATGGGTACTTCTCACTCTCATTTCTGGCATGTTGCGTAACCGCAAACCTAGACTTTACATGTCCTTCGTGGACTATAGATCTGCATTTGATTGGTTCCTAGTGATTCCATTGACAGCTAAACCATCGACAACCATACCATTGACAAAAAAAGCATCTAAAAAAAACATTGAATGCATTTTTAAAAAGATTTTTTTAAATGGGTGTTCCCACCTAACCCCCTTTTTAAAACATTAAAACAAATTGTTTCTAAACTAAACCCTTTACCATTTAAAAAAAATGCATTCAATGTTTTTGAATGCATTTTTTTTCAATGGTATGGTCTGTCGATGCTTTGGATTCGATGCAATGACCGGATACCCATTTGATTCTGTTGACAGGGGTGACCATGGACCAAACTCAGAGATGGGGGCTGGATCCATCAGCGGAGTAGTTAATTGACAAGCTGCACGGTGAGACTACAGTCAGAGTGAGGATGTCACTGGAAGGGATACTTATGGAAGCATAGCCCATCAACAGAGGACTGAAGCAGGGTTGTGCACTTGCACCACTGTTGTACAACATATATGATTCAGATTTTGTTAAGGCTCTAAAAGCTGCATGTAATTTCCCCCTAATCACGGTGATGCCAAGATACATTGCATCACACAAGCTGATGACACAGTTATTTTTGACTAGACCCCAATAGGACTGTAATGCTCAGTTGATGCCCTAAAAGAATGTGCGGCCCTAAATGGTCTCTGCATAAATATTGATTTGATAAGACCAAGATTATGGTAATTAGAAAAGAGACACAATGGGGGACTGTACGCACATAGCAATTGGGTGGACAGCGCTTGGAACAAGCCCGCGCCTGTAGATATCTTGGCATGAACATAACTTCCAACACCAGTAGCACCTGTCATGCCAACGCGACTATTGCATCTGCCTGGACAAAGTGGCTATCATTAAAAAATGTCATCAACAGGCAATGTGGAAGGTCCACTGAGGCAAAGCTCATGGCCTGTAGAGTGTCAGTAGTCCCTGGTATATTATATGCCTTGGAGACCCTACCAGAGGAGGCGGTCCGAAGGTTGGACAGGCTGGAAGGGAAACTGCTTAAATCAATGAATGGGGTTACCTACAGCTGTCCCAGTGGAAGCCATACGATTAGAGTTAGATCTGACGTCTCTCCAAACACGATGGAAGATGGCGTTGTGCAAACTATGGGCAAATATGTATTTTAATTGCCAAAAGAAAGAAAGCCTGCTGGGCCTAATGAAGCAACACAGCCTGAGCGGCACATGCAGAGATATGCAAAGATTAGTGTTGAAACACTGTTTGAATATTGGAATGGAAGGTCTTCCAGGTACAATGGCTGAAGTATTTGCACCTGATTGTGAAAGGAAATCGAGGGATTATGACCACATACAGTCTAATATGCGCAAATATGCCCAGTACCCGACCCGGGGAATGAACATAGACGCTCCAAGAGGATACCTAATAAAACTACACAAGCCTGCACTTGTATAGTTTATTCGGAGACTACGACAGGAAATATTGCCGGTATATGCAAGTACAGGTGCATGGCAGGGTATAGCCAGGGATAAGCACCTATGTCGTCTCTCTGGAAAAGAAGTAGAAACACCACGGCACCTGCTCACACAGTGTAAAACACTTGTCGGAGCATACGAAAAGGGCTACCATGAAATATGTAACTATTCATCTAACCAGTTCTGGAGTACCCTATATGGGGCAGACTCGGTGGTAGTTGCTGCAGCAGCATATCACATATGGCTGTTGGTGAAATAAAGATTGGATAAACTAAGTAGGGAATCTGCAGAAAATAGCAGGAACAGCGAAGGCATAGATTATTAATCCAACACCAAACGAGGAATATGATTGAAATCAAAGCAAATCCTTCATCATTGTACTGTATAAGCGTTGAAAAGCAGTTTTTAGTGCATTATTGAACTGTATAGGAGATGAATTGCAAATGTTTTGTGTACTTATTTAACTGAAGTTAACATATGTACTATCCGTATTTTATGAGAGATCTGTTTAATTTATGTGTCTCTCTTTTATATTCTGTAATGTGACAATATGATTCTTTTCTTGTTTAAAGGTTAATGTGACCAAATTAAAAAAAGAAGTGCAAAGGAAAACCAGGAACAGACTAAAATAGAAAGTAAAGGAACAAGAGCAGGGAAAATAACATTACAAGTGCAAATCCTCCCCCCTGCCTACCCATGTAATGAAAGGAAAATGGTACAGAACAATACATCTATAAATGGGGTGGTGTCTAAAGGATCACGGTTACAATGCAGAATAGGGCAAAGTCAAAGGAATAAAGAACACTGACAACCTGGGAAGCAAAGGAAAAGGAAAGCACGGGAAAGTACTGACTGCAAAACAGTGGAAGACAGAAAGGAAATCCAGGAAGCAAACAATACTAATAAGCAGACTCATTTTGAAATCCAAGAACAAGAAATAAGGAGTTACACACAATGCATAAGAACAAGGGACCGGTCACAAACAGGAACACTGCAACACTGACCAGAGCTGAACTAAAGCATACCGAGGATTTTTTTAATTGTGACTAACTATCACATGCCTCAGGTGTGAAGCTTGCTAGCACCTGCAGCCACAGGTGTTACTTATCCTCCACCCAACATTGTCCTGCAAGGGTGGAGATGAAGCAGTGAGCAAGGAATACTGGGAAGCGTAGTCTTTCAAATAAAAAAGCATACTGGATGCCAAAAAACAGAAATGGATCTGGAAGGGAAGTAAAATGAAATGCAAAGAAAAAGGTTTTCAAGCTCCCACATCAGCACAGTAGTGTGTTGTAGAGTTCAGAAGGCAAGTATAATATAAAACAGGTCCCAATTCATGCCCCCAAGAGGCGGGACAGAGAGCAAAGGGAGCAAATTGTGACAAAATCACATAATCTCACTGTGCCTTACCTTCCAAAACTAAGAGCCCCTTGAAGTGAATCAGATTTCAAAGGATGCTATGTTTAGGAAAAGGCCTCATTCATGGTTCTCTAGACTATTGTTGCTCCATATTTAATAATAGGGACGTTTCATATTCATCATTTAAAGTAGCCGATGTTGGTTCCAAATGTGCTTGTTGTCCTGAGGATATGGGTTATGTTATTAATTGCTATTGTAGTTACCCCTGACTCTCTCCTGCTGAGATGGCTCTCACAGCCACAAATGTGCTGCAAAGTTGCCACACAAAAAAATGCTGTTAAAAAATGTCATTTTCTAAGCAACAAAATGTCCCATTCCATGATGCATTATTCTGGGATGGTCAATCTGTCTTTCAGAACAAGTTGCTGCGCCCCTAAGCCACTTCTTTCTGACCAGCTGGGAGCAGCTCCAGTGTTTAGGGAGGTACTGCTGGAGCAGGCTGTTGCTGAAATTGAGTAAGGGCCAGGGGTGTCGTTGGTCAGCCCTCACAGGAGAGGAAGCGTACTCCTTGATTCTCCCCACCCAGGCCAGGAATGGCCAGGAAAGGTTCCATGTTCTTTCATTGCCTGCAATTACAACGCCAGCCATTAGAACGTGTACATTCTAATGAAAAGGTTAATCAATTATCTTTTTTTTTTATTATTTGCTGTGGGGTGTTACCCCCCAAATCCACCTCCCCACCCATCTTTACCTATTTGCGACCCCCGAGTCCTTCATCTGCCCTTTCCCAACCCCCCTCCCCACTAAAATATTCAATGAACTTTTCGTTATAATATACACTTTGAAATTCCGGGCGTTGCAATTGCAGGCGACAAAAGGACGTGGTGGTGGTGCACACATTTTGCAAAAGTGGTGGCAAGCGGGAATGATGGTAAGGGGGAGCCAAAAAAGGTGAATGGGGCATGAAAGATGACAGGGGAGTGGATGGAATAGAAAGGGGAGAGCAGATGGGGAGTGAATATGGGTACATTAATTCTTCCACGCTAGGGTGACCAGATTCAAAAAGTAAAAAACTGGGACAGGGCAACTAACATAAAAGTAGGACTGGCTTTTGAAAGTGGCTGTCAAGGCACTACATTTCAGTAGCAGTTGGAGGAGAATGGGGTTTAAGTGTTATTGTTCAAAGAAACACATCTTATAATTAATTTATCACAAACTAACACTATCTTAAGTTGTAAAATGCAGCATTTCTTCTGTACGAGATTGTGCATTCCTGCCAGCCAGCTATGAAGACCTACTACAAAAAACTGGGACCACTGCAGTTTCCAACGGGAACATAATCTTGAGAAAGGGGGACGGAGCACCAAATACCGGGACAGTCCTGGGAAAACCAGGACAACTGGTCACCCTATTCCACGCTACTTTTCCTTCTTAGTTTTTGCTCTGGGTTTGCACTGGTTTGCTTTTATGGCTCTACTCATGGATATGTGTTTATATGTTTATTCTTAGGGCATGGTTAACTGGGATTCATCTCACAGGCTCTTGTTTAGGGGGTTCTGGTGAACAGTCATAATGTCCCATGCTGTGGAACAGGATGTGTTACTTACGGGGAAATTGAGAGAGTATTGGATGAAATGAGAGAGCAGGGGGAACTGATGGAAGAGGAAGATGAAGAGTGGCGCGAGGGGGATGGTGGGACTTGATGGAAGATGAAGAGAGTGGCAAATGGAAGGTAAATTGAGTAGGAGGGCTTGTAGAAGAACAGAGAGCGGATGGAAGAGAAGATGATTTTGGAAGATGTATGGACAGTATATGATTTCGATGAGAGGGTGGAAGGAGAGAGGGGATTTCCCACTTCATCATATTGAGTGATTGTGGAGAAATCCCTTCATGCCAGCAAAACCTGGTGTGGTGGCCAGGCTGTTTCCATCCAGAGTCAGGACCATAAACACACAACTCCAATAGTAAAAAAGACAACCTAAAAAACATGAAACATTTGTCTGTAAATTCATCTTTGTCACACTTTCCACAGTGATTAACTCCCCCCACTCCAAGGTTGCCTTCTCATCCCACCTTCCCTGGGCCCTCTATCAATCTTGTCCTGTCCACAGGCCCTTTGCCTTAAATCTGCCACTGAATGAAGTACAAGTGGGTTTTCTTACTACCTAGCATAAAAGGATCATGAAGAAATCTGTTTGTGTCTTTAAAATCCTGACATTCATGTAAATATTTACGTTACTTTTCGGTACATTGCACACTAAAATCACGTTTTCATAAAGTGTGCAATGAAGGATTCCTCCAGTTTATAAGCACTTTAATAAATCATGTTATTACTGCCTGTTGAAATGATACTCATTGTGTTGATTTTCCCGCGCAGGGAATCGAACCTGTGATTGACAACTGCATGCTGTTCGCTAATACATGCCCACCTAGTTTGGTATATCTGTACAGGTCCCTAGACTTCGATTTGACCCGTCACCATCTTTTCTAAACATCCTTTTAGCGGAAGCCCATCTCTGGAAACGACAATTCCCCTGGGTCTTACTGGAAGTGAGGCAGCAGATGGTGGATGCCTCAGGCCCTCTCTTTCCCGCAGCCGGCTCCCTGCCGTTAACCCTGCGCGCGCTTTCCCAAAGCTCCACTGGCTGCTGCAATGGCGGCCATTATCTTTCGCAGTCTGCGACTAGCAGCACGAAATGAAAGTCCCCGCTGAAAACATTTTGGTATTGGACCATATCCTATGGTGTGTGTGCTTGAATGTCAGGCATCAGTGTCACGTGATGTAAGTCACTCTTTGAAATCATTTTAAAACCCTAATAGTCGGGCGCTGAAAGGATAGCATGTTCTCACGACAGTGTTGCTTTTGTCTTGCTTGCTTTCAGTCAGGCGGAATATTCCTTCTGTAAAGGGTAGAACTGTTCCTCTCTAGAGCTGGAAAACGTCGTGAACATTTATATTTCCCGGTATAAGGCAATACTTTACAAAATTCGTATATTTAATATTATTCGTTCCCTCCTCATGTTAAACACGTTCAGTCGAAATGGGGTTTTCTTTCAAGGTTGTAGTTGCGATTCTTGAGATGTGGGAGTACGTACTTTGTCGTTTCTAATGTGGGTAATTCATTAAAAACAGTCGACTGAATATTCTGTGTCCCATCATTTCAAAATGCTCACAGCTATTTTAATACAATGGTATGTTGCTCCCACATAAGTGTAGCTTATTATTCTTCGAGCAGTGTTATCTTGGGGCTGCATCATGCTACCCCACGTACATCAGCATTCACACGAAGATGGCTGGTCTCAGGAGCGAACGCATGAAACATGGCGGTTGTGTGGGATTCAAACAAGAGAAAATGTTGAATCGGAACAATGCTTCTGTATTTTATGGGACAACTGCTGCCTGCCCGTCAGCGCCATTCTGTCCACGAGAGAAGTATCAAAACCCGACTGGGCCCAAGCAAACCTCGATGCACATACCCTACGACCTCTGTAGTCTTGTCATCAGTGTATGCATCCACCAGTCTCCACGACCGAGGGGCCTTCACTGTATCTGTCTGGGATCCAGAACAGCTTTAAGCTTCAGGCTGTTTCCCACAGGGCAGGGATGCTTAATCGGAACGGAAACAAAAGGATTCGTGGCGTGATGGGCACAAGGTTGCATCAGCTGTTCCAACGTTTCGATATATCTTCAGAAGAAGACAGCATGGCTCCCGGACCAGAGGCAAGCAGCACCAGATGATAATTGCAGCCACCTTCCTTCTGGTAAATAAAATGGGAGAATTTGCGGGATGTGTGACCATATAGTGGAGTTACGCAAGACAACCTCAATAAGTATTATTACTAGATTACATTTTATTCACAGATTACAGATGGCCATCCTAACCCAGAAAGTGACAACCCACTCCTATCAGGCTAGAAAACATTTATTTGAAAGAAACAGGGCTACATTTATTGTTATCAGAATTAGAGAATTGGGAAATTATTTTTGTCACAAGTATTACATTACTAAAAAGGATTTGCGCAGTTTCGAGGCAAGTATATATCCAGGTGGCCTTCCACTGGCGAATTCAAAGCATTCATTCCATTCTGGCTGAGCATTGCCCTTTCCGATTAGCAAACAGTATCACCTTACTTAAATTAAGAATAATGGAATTACTTCTAAAAATGTATTCTGAATTTCGGGTGGCATTGCACTTTTAGAATGCAAATTAGTATAACCTTAACGAGGTCTAACTAAGCACTTCTGGGGGAACACTGCTTCAGGAACACCACACTTATCAGGTAAAATTGCACTTCCTGTTTCATATTGCAATACTTCCTGGTAATCACTGCACTGTTCTATCTTTGCATATTCTGTGTTCTTTGCACAGGAATGGGTTGTGTGTAGTATTTTTCTATTTAATTATCCTTGCACATGGTGTGCTTAAGCAAAGTATATATATTTTTATAGAACCTTGATTGGACATTCCCTTTATTTTGGACTGTGTTACTTTGCTGTTTGGGTTGCTGTTCAATCACATTCACACCCCTCTTGAGAGTATAGCCTCCCGTCAGCCTACGTTACCACAAAAGGCAGAGGAGACATATCTCTTAACTGTGTCTGTTTTACCTTTATAATTGGGATCGCTCTTGTTTTGTAGAAGTGTGAGAGCTGAATAGGTGGTTTAGCCACTACTCATCCTTCTATCCCTGTGGGGTAGAAGTCATTTTATGACAGTGGAGTAGGAGAGATAGAGGGTGAGATAGACGAAGCAAACATTAGAGGAGGAACAGAAGGGTGTAGAAGGACTGATTGAGAGGGAACAGGAATCTGCAAAGGTACCACTTCTTATCGGACCATGAATCAGCAAGTTGGGAGGATAGGATCTTCTCACTTGAAGAACCCCAGAGGTAGAAAGATAGAAAAGGCTGAAGCCTTTAGGCCATCACGTTAGTATCATAAACAGTAGTTGTACTGATCTTTAGGCGACAACCTAGAGAGACCGCATTGGGTAGGCTGCTGGTCACGTGACAAGGCCCTGCCATTCAGTTGGTCCGCCCACCACCAGTTTTCATGCCTTTCAAGCCTCCACTTAAAGATTCTAGGCCAGCTTCAGGCAAGCAGCATTGAGTGGGTTGCTGGTCACGTGACTAGGCCCTGCCACTCAGTTTCTCCGCCCACCAACAGTTTTCACACTTTCCAAGCCTCTACCTAAGGATCCTAGGCTAGCTCCAGGCAGACAGCATTGAATAGGCTGATGGTCACTTGACCAGGTCCGCCACTCAGTTGCTCCGCCCACTACCAGTTTTTGCGCCTTTCAAGCCTTTACTTAGGGATTCTAGGCCCGCTCCAGGCAAACAGCATTGCATAGGCTGCTGGTCACGTGACCAGGTCCTGCCACTCAGTTGCTGCACCCAGCAGCAGTTTTCACGCCCCTCTACTTAGGAATTCTAGGCCAGCTCCAGGCAAACCGCATTGAGTAGGCTGCTTGTCAGTGGCTATGCCCTGCTCCGCCCACCACCTATTTAATCAGTCCTTCTTAGGTGTCCTCATCGCTGGAGTCCTCAGCAAAAGACCGGCGAAGACAAGGACCTGACCTGTTTGTGCCTGTTCGGGCCTGATAGGGTTAAGGGCCTGCTGGCCCGCTATCCTGAATTTCACCTGCAAACTAATCGCTACTACTGCTACTTACCAGAATACATCACCATGTGTCGTCTCCCTCCACATCCCATTCCCCCTCTCACTATGGTTTGAATGGTCAAGTGCCCTGGGCAGCCCCAGCAAGCTACCCGAGTGAACCTTATCAATATCACTGTTGCCCCCATCCAACACCCATGGTCCTCTTGCACACACCCTGTCATGTTGATCAATGCTCGCTCAGCAGTTGCTCATATTGCAGAAATCGCTCACCTCATCTCTTTTCCCCCATCCTCCCTCCATGTTTTCGACCTCGTCCTACCCCGAGGCTACTGCATCCAGCATGCTGACCGGCCAGGAAGGGCAGGAGGCAGAGTGGCAATCATTCACAGGAGTGATTCGCCATGCTCCATCATGCCCTCGTCCAGAACATGCTCTTTTGAATCACTTGCCTGCCGGTTCTCTATCGCACAAGGAATCCATCACTTTCAAACTCATCTACAGACCACCTCACAGGAGTGACTGTTTCATTGCAGATATGTCCAACTTATTCTCCTCTGCCGAATTAGCACATTTTAATAATGTCTTTCTGATTTTAACGTCCCTGAGTCCCAGGCTAACAATCACACTCGAAGCATGCTTTTCACACTGACCACTTCCAGGGACCTTAAGCAAATTGTGCTCCCCCCACGCACAAACAAAGGCAACACCCTAGACTTAGTCTTCACATCATCTCCCTTCATCACCTGTGCAGACCCATTCCCACTTGACTGGCCTGACCACACCACCATCCCATTATCAGTCACCCACCCGACCACGGCCCACAAAGGTCAGGCTAAACGACCCCTCACTCAATGCCATTAATTCAAAACCTTCCCGGTCAGTGAGCTTGAAGAAACATTTGCAGACTTCCCTTCCACAGGGAACGCCTCGGGCTGCCTGGAATTATTCAGCAGCTCTGCTATGATACTGGTGGACACTCATACCCTCCTAGAATCCATCGGGCTAAGAGCAAACCATCCGCCCCAAAGTACACCACCAAGCTAGCTTAAAAAAAAACGCTCAATCAGAGCCCTAGAGAAATGGTGGCGCAAAAACCATAACCCGGGAGACCTCACCAACCTCAAATCTCTCCATGCAAACTAGGATTCTGATCGGCAAGGCCAAAGCTGCTTACTACTCCACCACCATCGAGGTAGCATCTAATAGCCTGGCTTAGAATCTCTACCCTTTGAAAAATCAAACCCTTCATCTCGCTGCAAGACTACAGGACAGTACTGCAGACCTTGGTGGTCTTGGACATTGATGGAGGAAACGCTCTCCTGACAGGGCTCCCAGATGTTCATTTGGCTCCCCTAAAGGCAGTCCACCATGTTGCAGCATGTCTTATTACAGGAGAATTGGAATTTTACCGAATCACCCTATCCTACGCGAACTACATTGGCCTCCATTCCAAGCTAGCATACTGTTCAAGACTCCATGTACAAAGCAGTCACAAGTAGCACACCATCATACCTGGCGTCTAAGCTCCACATATATGGTGGCACATGCTCCTCACACAGCAAACTGACCAACTAGCTTGAATCACAACTCATCCGCAAAGAGAGGACCTGCAAACAATCCTTCTCTTGCCATGCACCCATCCTCTGGAACTCTATTCCGGTGTCACGTCGGAAGGTCCTCACAATTATCCAATTTGTCAAATCTCTAAAAACATGGCTCTTTCAACAACACCTGACCAAGGACTAATTCCAATGGATGCACATACCAACGCACAGATCTCTCAGTACTGCGCTGCTGTTAAAAGATGCTAGTCCTAATGCTGGCTACCACACTCTATACAATGTTCCGCTGCTCTCAAGCTAGGTCCATGCTTTAAACAAATATAAACAACTAAAAAAGCCTGGGGATTTGGAAAGCCTGAGCTAGGGAGGTGGGAAACCCATGGGAGACGAGAGAGGTACATCCCTTAGAATGCAACTTTTCCATTGCTTTTAATCAGTGAGTGATTTGAACTGTGTGAAATAAAGACCTTTGAATCATCCTCTGTTGTCTGAGTATTTGCATGGCCATCACTGACAACATGCAATTAAAAAACAAATATTTCAACATGTTCTCTAAGCACAATTTTTATGAACACCAAAATTGATATAACAAACTGTGTACTGGCAGTCAAGCGTGTGAAATCTATTTATTTCACACTCATAATATTAATAAACAACAATCTTTGTAAATAGTTACAATTTTTGGAAAATGGCCATAAACATTCTTCATTGTCATCTGATTCTTTCAATTTGTATATGTACTCTTTACAAATGATGTATTTATTCAAAGGAAATTCCCTTTTGTTCTATTATATATCTTTCATATAATTAAGAACAAAGACTTCTTAGCCCACTAGCCATTTAATACACGTTTGCAGTTTCCCTACATAGAGAAGAAAAGACTTAACTACAGTCCAAATGAATTACGTGCAGTTTCTCAAATAGAATGCCTCACATGTTAGTAGATCTATCTAAATAAGAATTAATTTAAGAGAATAGCAAAACGCCTGTGCTAGACTCTAAATACGGAGAGCACTATCATTAGTTACAAAATGCCCAGATTACTGGATGAAAAATAATCCCTTGTGTTTCTCAATATCTACCTATGGTGGGATGTTTACGAGTACATTTCTTCTATTTTAAATAGCCTGGTGTACAGACAATGATTGTACAATTGTCAAAACTAATTGTATAATTTACATTTCTGTAAAATGGGGATATTAGTTGACCACTGTTTAATCAGTTAAGATATGGTATAGAAATATCAAGACGGTCTCCGGTATTGACCAATAGGAGTCCCTCACCCATGTTATTCGATCAACCATAGTTCATCCTAGCAGGAAGTAACAAAACAGACCAAATGTCAGAAAATGGCCACCAACGTAGGTGAAAATTAATCATGTCTTGATGCCGCACTCTCAATATTCTCTCATCCCCTGATGGGCTCACTGAGATTCCTCTTAAGAGCCAGTCACCTGTGGAACCTTTTTAGGGATTGGAGGATCCAAAAGGATGGAAGAAGTAATCGAGGAAGGCATGTGTGCATAGTCAGACATGGCAACTTTGTCTTGCCCCTGGAAAAACAGGTAAGGTCTTACATACTGTGAGTTACAGAGTGCCTCAAAGTTCCCTTTTTCACGTTGAATCATCTTCAATCTCTCCAAACACCTCACAATTCTCTTGAAGTTCAAAGATTGCAGGGAGATTTGTGGCATTTTGAGGATGGTCCATATTCTTAAACTCTCTGAACATTCTCAAAATTCTTTGAAAAAATTGTGAGGGGCATGTCAATCGATTTTTTAAATCTCTCCAATATCTAGTACAATTACATTCTTCCATAAAATTGCTTTTCTGGAAGACTGTTCGTTCCTCAGTAGTCATACGAGCTGAAGTATGTCCTCTAGATAATTTCAACAAGATCCAGGGGCTCCTTCAAAAAGATAGAGAGACCATGTGTGAAAGTGTGCAGCTGACGCTGGATCAGCTCTTCTGTCATACAGAGTGCCAGAACAGGACAAAAGCAAAGGGCATTCCCTAAACTCTTATTCAGTTGTGAATTGTCTTAAACTATATAGGTCTACTGTTTGTGGACAATCCATAGTGCGGAGGAACAGATTTGGAAAAGTGGCGTTCGGGTAAACTGTACTCATTGATGTGGGTTCAACAGAGGAGAACATTTTGGACAAGTTATTGGTGTGGTTATGCTTATGATTTGGACATGCTTCACATCAAGCTCTCAGCACTTCCTCAAGCAACTTCCATCCAAGAAGCCTGGATATTCTCAGTTGATGAGGTAATGTTTGCAACATCCTTCATGTCTTGATAAAACTGGGTAGGATTTGCCCTGATATTGGGTGTGACCGCTGACATCCCAGGTTCGCACTAAGGCCCTTCCCTGAGACCGTGCTGTAGCCAGTATAGTGAAGAAAGGCTTTGATTGAAAAGTATACAAAACCAGTTCAGTTTTCAAAAAAATTATCATCTCCCAAGTTTCCCAATTTGCATTGCAGTAACAATGGTTCATCATTAAGTGAAATAATCTATCAAGAAATTGATCAACTAGAAATATTTGTTCTAATTTTTTTCGTCATACAAGACACTTCATGGTAACTCTGCAGAATATGAGTTCCTACCACATTTGCAAATAAAAGTAAGCTTTTCATGGCACTGTGTTTACAGTACTGCACAATCAATGTTCTTATTACAATACCCAGCAAAACCAGGTTTTGCTGAATTTAGATTTTTAAGAAAAAAAGTTTGCTGCCAACAAAATCTAAATATTGTTGCTTTTTCTCTGAAACTCATTCAGTTGTCCATTCTCCCACTCTCACAGTTCTGCATACAAGATGTGTCTCACTTTCAATTTTTTTAATAAATTCAGTTATTTCCTTATTCTCTACTTCTATTCATGAAATGAGGCCTCTGCACAGCCCTGGCCTCTCATTTCATCTCTAAAACTCAGCACATCCTGTCCTCTCTCTCTTCCTCTCCCGCTACCCTTTCTACTTCCTGCTCTTCCTCTGGCCATTCTTTGGCCACCTCGCCTTCCTCCTTCTCTGCCTTTCCTCTTTTCTCCTCAGACAAGGTTTCTAGACATGTCCGTTCTATGAAAGTCTTGTCAAAACAGATTCACCACTTTTCCTCCAGAAGCATCAAGGACCACATTGACACCCTGGCTCCTGCTCTGGCTGATTTCGGCAACCACTCCTTCACCACTGGAGTCTTCCCCTCCCCCCTGAAGCACTCCCTTGTGCACCCTCTTCTTAAGAATCCCTCTACCGACCCTTTCTGCCCGGCTAACTATCGCCCAATCTCCATCACTCCTTTCTTGGGAAAACTCCTGGAAAAGCTGCCCATCTCCCAGCTTAATCTTCACACTGAATCTGTTGGTTGTCTCCATGACCATCGGTTTGGCTTCAGAACCTCCAGAAGCATGGAAACTGCTCTCCTGAACATCCGTGAAGACCTGCTCTCCAACCTCAAGTCCAACACCCCTTGTGTCCTCATCTTACTTGATCTTTCCTCTGCCTTTGACACTGTCAACCATGCCATCCTGCTAAACTGACTCTGTGATAATCTGGGTATCACCGATCAGGCTCTGGCTTGGCTGACCTCCTTCCTCTCCGATCATCCCTCCCAGGTCCAACTTGGGTTGTTCCTCTCCTCTATCTCTATCTCTACTTGTGGTGTTCCCCAGGGGTCTAACCTCTCTCCCTGGGTGTTCAACCAATATCTGGCACTTCTTGCCCACCGCATTGCTGCTCTCTTCCCCAACTTTCAGTGCTATGCGGATGACACTCAACTCATTTTCAGGCTCCCTTCCACCACCTCTTCTCCTTCTCTCATCTCTGACTGTCTGTCCGCCATCTAAGAGTGGTGTGCCACAAATGATCTCTGCCTTAATGCCAGTAAAACTGAGATTCTCCTCATCGGCACACCTGCTCCCTCCTTCCCTGTCACTCTCTGGCTGGCCTCTGTTGGCCCTCTTCCTGTTCCCACCTGTGAGGCTAAAAACCTCGGGGTCATCTTCGACTCCACACTTTTCTTCTCTCCTCACATCTCTGGCATCTCTAATAAGTCACACTACTAGCTGCACCTCCTCAGAGGTGTTCTCCCGTTCCTCTCCTTCTCCTCGAAGCTCACTGTCTCCAGAGCTCTGGTTCACTCTAGGCTGGACTACTGCAACAGCCTCTTTCTAAATCTGCCTGCCACTACCCTCCACCCTCTGCAACTCATCCAAAACAGGACTGAGATACTTGTCCTTGGCCTCAAGCCCAGGGATTGTATCTCTCCAGGACTGAAATCTCTGCACTGGCACCCAGTGGTGGTGAGGATTAAGTTCAAAACCCTCTGCATTGTCCAGAAGTCCTTCTGGGGTCTGGGACCTCAATATCTCCAACTCTCACTTTCTAAATAGCTTCCTTCTCGAGCTCTTCGCTCATCCGCCTCCAACTCCCTCAGGGTCAGTCGCTTCTCCAAGCAGCAAGTTGATGGCAGATGTCTTTCTTCTACTGGGGCCTCCTTTGGAACAGCCTCCCTGCCTCTGTGACACTTGTGGAGAACCATCTCTTGTTCCGGAAGCACCTGAAGACCTTCCTCTTTGCTTCTGCTTTCTCTCCTCTTCTCCCCTGCTGAGCTCCTGGCTGAATCTGAAACTGCACTGGTCACCTGGCTACTCTCTGATCTTGGGCCCAGGTCCCCTCCCTGCCAGCTGCACACCTGCACTGCCCCCATGGCAAACCTTGCACTTGGGGAATGTTTCGGTATCCCTACAGCCCCCACCAGCACTTGCCACCAGCTGGCTGCACTCTTATTTATTGTCTTATTTATTTTACTGTTTTCCTATTTACTGCACTGCCCCGCCCCTTTCCCCCGCACTTTTCTCCTTCCCCCTCCTCTGCACTTGCGCGATCTCAATGCCACCTGGCCTAGTAGGATCATTGTCTCTGTCTTCCCTCTGTCCCCTCCCTCCATTAACGTGTTTACAGCTCCAGTGAAGTCATTGGGCCTCATTTTAAGTTTGCTGGTCTGGTAACAATGGTACCGGTAAATTTGCCGGTACGTTGTTACCAGACCGGAAAACTACGAGTTCTGCTTGCGGGTGCCTTCCTGCCCACCAGGTCTGACCTGGCAGGCGTACCAGCACCCGCGAGCAGAGCATGTTGGATGCACCAACACCATTCTGAATGGTGCCGGTGTATCCAACCTCCCCATTCCCATTGAGCCCTATGGGGAGGTTGGATACACCAGCACCATTCAGAATGGTGCCGGTGCATCCAACATGCTGTGCATGTTGGATACACCCTATGGGGCTCAATGGGAATGGGGAGCATTTTTTTCCGGTGCCCGCAAATGGGCAATTACCGGGTCCGGCAGGGCTGTAATGACCCAGTAATTGCACATTTGCGGGTGCCGGAAAAAAAATGCAAGTTTGGCGGCAGCCTGCGGTTTTACCGGCAAGGCTACCGCCAAACTCTTAATAAGGCCCATTAACTCTCAGAAGACTGCTTTGAAAAAAAACTGGCAGGCACTTTCTGTGCAACGTTTGATGTTAAGTCTTGATTAAAGCCAGATCAAAGAGTTCCCATGAGGAGGTGTTTTGGGTGGGGAGGGGAAGTAACTGGGTGGGAAACACCATAGGGATCAGCATGGCCATAGGCAGTCAGTGGGTGGGCCCCTCCACATGTGCCATTTGTCTCTATCTATACTCTAGTGCAATAGCTTTGGCTTATAGGTGGCACTGCCACCTAATAACCCAAACTAAAAAGAGCATGATCTCCCTGGCTCAATGGGCATTAGGTCTTTAGGGACCATACCAGAAGATACACCTTTGCAAGGGCAACATTCCATGCTCATAAGCTTAGATATTACTATAGGTGCTAGTACTAAGCTATGGTGCTAGGCAATTCAGTCTATGGGGAACTGGGTTCACCCTGAGATCTAGAAATGAGCTGCTTGCAGAGAAGTGGGAGCCTTCAAGAGAGCTCCAGTAAGAGAAATATCAAAGTCTCCATCACAAAGCCTGCAAATGGATAGATAATACTTCCCACAGTCTTTGCATTGACCAGACTGGCAAAGGCACATTGCTACTGTATAACACTGAAGCTCTACTATTTAAAAAGCTTTTATCCTATAGCAGCTTACCCTTAAACAGAACTACAATTTCAGAGCTGTTATACTGTGTCCCCCACCTCAGAGGTATTTTAACGGCTGATATTCGCCTCATTAGATACAACCCTGGCATGGCATGGCATGCTGTCTCATACTCTAGTCTCCTTGGCTTTAGAACAATTTGATTGATTTAGGGAAATGATTATAGATGTAATGCTTGATCTGTGCAACAATGCAGCATATCCCGAACATACATTTGGCATGTGGGTTGAGCGCTTGATGCTGAGATCTTTGTGTGATCTGGAGGTCGCCAGTTAGAGTCTCGGCAAGGCCAACTCATACTTTCATACTTCTAAGGTACCAAATTCTGTTGGTTGATAATAATTGTTTGTAGATGTTCCATATGCAGCACTTTGGCGAAAGCGCTACTTAAATAACACATTAGTACCAGAATGCAATGGGCAGAAGCTGAGAGGAAATTATTGAGAGGAAAGGAATAATCAACCCATGTAAAAAATGTAATTTACCGATTGGTAATTCATTATGTCTCTTGGTAGAAAAATAGGACTAGAATCAGGAAATACTTTACTGAATGGAGGGCATGAGTGGGATAGTGGACTATGGCTACCTGCGACACTACACCCTAAAATTTAAATTGCCCTCTCCACTCCCACATGTGTGTAATAGAATGCAGATTTGGAATATGTCATGGGATATTTCAGGGCTAAGAAGGCAATTGTGAATTTTATTTAAGCATCCGAAATAATAGTGCTGCAAGGACCTTGGCTGGTAGAAGAGTGTGTGCTAGGTGAATATCAATCATTCTTTGTTTTTGGGCTAAACACCGGCAAAGGGAGAATTGATAACCGCACTAGCTCCAGGTTGAGAAGTAGTATGGATCCATTTTAATATTGCCAACAACATTGTTTTAGCTGTCAAGACCTGGCCAAAACATCAGTAGAATTTACAATATTAGTATACGTGTTTCCCTGATCCAAGTGGACACACGTTTGTAGTTTGTAATCATTGAACAATATTATTATTATTATTATTATTATTATTATTATTATTATTATTATTTGTTATGCACAGCCAAAAGGGCCCGGAGGCATACAGGCGCAGATCATTAGAATAGGTTAATCCAAGCACCATGGGAAGACTAATTATGTAAAGAGATGAGTCTTGAGTTTGTTTTTAAATTCTCTGATTGATCCACAGTTTTTGATATTGGATGGTAAGTCGTTCCATGTAATAGGGGCACTTGACCAGAACGCACCCTTTCTCACAAGTTGTAAGGAGGTTTTAGGAACCTCAAGGTTTCGATCTCCATTTGCGCAGAGTGAGCGTTTTATTTGCTTAGGTTTTAACCTACTAATTATGTAGGGAGGCGCATCACTGGACAGAGCCTTAAACGTGATGATTAGAAGTCTACATTTCACCCTTTGCTCAATGGGCAGCCAATGTAACTTCCTTCTTACCTTTGAGACATGGGCATATTTTCTTAGACACATGAGAGCTCTTATTGAGCTATTCTGAACTAACTGGAGTTTGTACAATTCAGCTTTGTTTATACCAATAAGCAAAGAGCTACAATAGTCCAGTTTTAATAGCATAACAGGAAGGTGTGATGATTATATTTGATTATTTAAATATTCAATATTATGAGAAAGCAGAGGCATTTGATGCGTTGCGGGGCATCCCATGCCAAGAGCTCCAGGGGCGCTGCTGGAATCATGCCATATCAAAATGATAAATAGCAGATTTCATGGACAATAGCATGCACCATTTATTTATGCCACTGAAAAATCTTGTTCACTACTGGACTATGTGTTGTCACATTTTATCTGTGGGACAGAGGAACAGGATGTCAAATAGTTATAAGGTGTGGAAATAAAGACTAACCAGCAAGGTAATAGGGACTGGGTCAGCTCAGAGTTTGAACACACCATTCATTTTAATGAATGCACCCTATCAATGTCATGTGTTAGATGGTCTAGCAGTGCTTTAGAATGTCTGGGTATTAGTCTGGAAGCCCTTGAACAGGGAAGAGCAGATGGATCTAGTCCAAGCAAGAGGAATGGATGGTCGAGATCTAATTTTCGATTGTACAGGACCTAAGATCAGGGTGTGGGATATATGTTATAGCGGATTGATAAACCACACAACGCACAAAACAAAGTCTCAACTGGCTTTGGTTCAATAGAGGGTTTGGTTGTGATAAATGCCGATAGGATCCAGGGGTTTATCTATGAAGCAACTTGCAATCCCACTCTGACAACCACCTAAACAAGTAGTGCCAGAATGGGACAAATAAAACAGTGACAGGATTTTCTTCATTGTGGGGATACTGCTCTCCCCTAGTTTCTCTAAACTAAACACACAATCTCTAGGATGTACTGGCCTTCCACGTCTTGGTTCAACAAGCTTACAGTGACAGAGATATAGCTCATACCCACGTTGTTGCTTGGAATGCAGTCACAGGAATATAGCCCCCAGACTCTTTCTTACCATGCTTACTCTTCACAGAGATATAGCACCCTGCTCTCTATTTGCAATCCAGCCAGGAGGATAGTGCCTGGCCCTCTTCTCTTGGTGAAGGAAATGGAGCCCTTCTCACTCTCAGAGATGGATGTGGTGCCCTTCAGACCAGTGTCCTACCCTTTAGGTGTATGTGGTTTCAGCTTCTAATACCCCACCTCAACCCCTGTCAGAACTGCTGGGACCGCCTCTCCAGGTTACTCATGACCTCAAAGAGCTTTGTCTCAGGGGGACTCCCGCGTAGTCTCCAACTCTTTCCTATGGCCTTTTGATCTGGCTTTCTCCCTATCTTGGTGCCTATGGATCCAATGGGACTGCTTCTCCTGAGGCCCTTTGGCCTCCGTTATCCTTCAAACCAGTCTGCTCCTGGCCTCACCTTCTGTCCTCCATCTCCCCATCCATCAGGGCCTCTTCATTTTCTCGAAAACAGGCTTATATATGCCTCTTCTTCCCACTATTTTTCGTTCTCCCTGTTGGATAGGTTAACTTTCTGTACTACCCTTCTTGGGCCTTGGAATTGTCTAATTTGCCTCCTCTTCTTGTTTGCTGATCCTCTTGTGGGTTTTTAATGCTGCAGGGTTTCAAATGCCCCATCAGCCATTTTGGTGTAAGTTGAATGTCCTTCCTTGTTGCCAGATCTGCATCACTTTATATTCTCAAGCCTTGGCTCACGTGACTTCTTTCTGTTGTGAGGAACCTGAGTGCTTCCTCAAATCTATTCCCCTTGGGTTCCCTTCTCAGGTGGCCAAGGAAAGGCCATCGCTCTTGAGCCCTGATCCTGGGGGTGGAGAAGCGAGGGAGGATAACCTGGGTGGAGGGTTTGTGGGGATTGGGGAGAGGACGACCCTGAAGGAGACATGAGATTTCCTCTTCCCATTCCATATTGAACCTACAATCCCAGAAACCTTTGTATGTTATTGTTTCATCATTCCCCTTGGCCAGGGTAGCATCAGTGAGAATACCAAGTCTCAAAGACACAAAAGGAGAGTGAGAAAGAGTGGGGTATGCCAAGACCAGACATGGTATACCCCTTTTCCTATTAACAAACAACCTAACCTTTCCTCGACCTTTATGGGTTATTGTAAGTTTGTTTCCTGCATTTTTCTCATGGGACTCTTGACAGTACTCAGATGAGGAAGAGGCAGCAGAGAGTGGTGAACACTATACCCTTTTACCACTCTGGTAATGGGACGAAGGAGATGCATGCAAAAGGTTGTGTAGGTCAGAGATGTCCTCTTAACCATGGTCAGGGAAGTATAAATGAAGCACACCTGCAACCTGTTAGCGGGTTGCAGGCACGGGCAACTCCCAATGATTAGACCAAGAAAATACAACTCGCTAGGAAAAAAGACTAGGTGCACCTGCTTTTGAGAAAGATGAGATTTGTTTTTATATAAGTCCACTGCCCCAGAGCACTCTGACGTCTTCCACAGAAGATTGAAGTTATAAACACACAAATCGTCACTCATGATGCAATCAATATACAGTGTTAATCCCCCACCCTCATTGGCTGCCGCCTATTTACATGCCAATGATTATATATTGCCCATTGGTATGATATGATATGGCATTTATAATGCGCCTATACACAAGTGTTTACATTCTCCAATTGGTTCTATTGTCTTCTCGTTCATCTTCACCACACGTGGGTAACGTCTGCTTCCATCATGGAATGCTGCAAAGCAATTGGCTAACATCAATTGGCACCACCCTGCCTTGTATCCTGACCATGTGACATGCACCTGGTTATCAATAGGAACTCAGTGGGACTCTTCGAGGTCAGCCTTGTCCTTGCGGACAAAGCAGCTCTTTTCTCATTCCAGACACGTTTGCACCCCCATCATGCCCTCCCCACTGTATGGGTATCCTTCTTAGCTCTCCCTGTCACAAAACATAGATCAGTCCTACTCGTAAATGTGATGTTAATTTGTGTTATGACTGTTGTGTGTATAAGCATACTATAACCTACATAAGTCAATTATGACAGTTCTAATTTACTTTTCCCTTCATATTTTCCTACTCTCACCTATTACCCATGCCAATAACATGCACCCCTACCCCCACACCGTCCCGTGTTCATTTCTACAGTATATATAACGGGCCCAGTTTTTAATATCCATCTTATCATTCTGAAGAAATTGCAATGGTGGTGAGCTCATAGATTCCAGTGCGGCGCTGTTATCGGTGTCCTCTGATCTCCGTGGAGCAATCAGTTGGGAAAGCTATTTAATACATTTGGTTAACTGCATCAAATACAACTGGAATTCATCCCCCAGGATCAACACAGCCCTGTGAGCATCTGAAGCACCCCACACAGGAGTTAGTGGCATGTGCATATGTCTTCCCATCACAATCTGTTGTGGGTTGAGGTGATGATCCTTACATGGCTGAATCCTTAAACTGAACAAGGCCAAGGGGAGACAATGCACCCAATTCTTTTTCAGTGTCGCACAGACCTTGGGCAATTTTGATTTGAGCAGACTTTTTGTCCTCTCCACAACCCTGTTGACCGGAGGGTGATAAATGGAACACAGCTTGGGTTCTATTCCTAAAAGACCCACAATCTTCTTAAACAGCTTATTGAAGAAGTGGATGCTGTTATCACTTCTAAGAGTATTGTACACTCCCTATCAGGGAAAGACTTATCTCACCAAGGACTTGGTAGCCAGTTTCGCATTAGGATGTGCACACGGACTGTTAGGCAGAATTATATGCAGTACCCTTTGGGAACACCGCACACAATTAAGACTACAAGTGACAGTACAAATTCAGCTTTGTTACAAGCCTGTACTACACAGTCAAGTGGTAGCGATGGCTAAGCAGCCAGACGTATCTCAAGAGTAAGTGAGCAGTATCAATAGTTACACAAAGGACAGAAATAACTATGATTCAAACAAACACTGACTCAAGGTTTCTGAGTAAAAGAATATACATTTTTTTACACATCAGTTGTAAAACATTTCACTACAGTAAAGCAGTTAAAAAATCACACTCTTAATACACTACACCACACCCAATAGATTCTGGACAGGTTATGCTCAAAATGAAATGTGAGCAAAATGGCTCCAGCAATTTAAAAGGGAGGGAAAGACAAAGTTAGGCAAGAATTAAACAACACCAACAAGTAAGTAAGCAGGGCAATCTAGAAAAAGAAACTACAGTGAGGAAATCAAATTCAAGGGGGCCTGGCCCAAATTCAAAGGACCAAATTCTTTGCTCAAGATCACACAGTTCAGGATAGTTTGCGGTTAAGACTTTGCCAAGAGTTCAAAACGAAGTTGGTCGGCAGAAAAGTTAGTTTAAAGAATGAAGAAGGACAAGCCCTCGGATTGGCAAAAGGTTTCACACACTTTCACCGCTGCTGAATGAAACGGACAACCGGATCTGAACAGTACCTTAAATGTAGAAGAAGGCTGTAGCTGAGGCAGACGTTCCTGGCAGGTCCTGCAGGCTCACGGTTCCTGAAGCGACTATCGGACTGACACGAAGTAGGAAGACTGGAGGGTCCTGCACTGCCCAGGGAAGAAACCAGCAGCAGAGCAAAGCAACGAATAAAAGGTGCGCTCCTTAAAACGCAAGCAGGGTCCGTTCCTCCTGGCTATCCGGTTCACTGTAGCTCTGTACAGCAAATTCGACCAGAGAAGGGAGGCCTGGCGAGTAGTTTAGTAAACTGATTGTTCCCACCATCTCAAGAGGAGAAGATTCCTTGAAGATCTTCCCTGTCATTGGAGTATGAAGATTCGGACCTGCAGCAGGGCTTCACCGGGCAGTTCAGTCATTGTAGGGATCCTCTTCTGTCATCTCCTCTTCAGTTCTTTCGTTCCAGTGGCGACTCTGCCTTTCCGGCCCCAGAGGCCTGCATTTTATGCAGTTTTCCCCCATTCACACAGCCTGGCTGTCAATCACACAGCAGGGTGGCTGTACCGCCGGGACAGTCACCTCAAACAATCAGATCAGAGTGCGACATGGGTCTCCAAGGAGACCCTGTTCAGGGAGTCCTAAACCCCTCCCTCACATCCTGTGCCTCCCCAGACATACAGGTGCCTAAGGAGGGCTTCTGTGTAGAAGCCTGCAAAAGGACGGTGAACAAAGGAACCAAACCTGGTTTGGCGCGCAGAGAACAACACGAGAAAGACTTTTACAAAAAGAAATGGCGAATAAACCCAGCTGTAACCGAATAAAAACGTATATGGTCTAGCGGGTTTAAGTTCGAGGCTACCAAGATAGCCTAAAAAAATACCAGGGCTATTTATTTCTTTTATTTTTAGAATGTTTTTATTTGATTTAGTTGCAAGCAACTTTTCAAATTAGTATAGAAAATACATACCAATACAATTCATATGTTATACAAATTACATACAGAAATAAAAATTCCTATGTTACTCAACACAATAGATCCAATATACAGTAAAAGCAAAATAAATCCCCTTAAGAAGGAGTACAGATTAAGTATTAATTGCCACGCCAGTTTAGCCTAGACTAGTCCGACCTCAACCAATCTTGGCAAATACTTATACCAGGGCTATTTAAGATAACCGCGGTAGGAAAAATAGGGTAGTGACCACTGCCACCAGCCAAGTCTTAATGAAAAGGGAGCGAAACAATGCTCCAAGAGAAACAGACAAAAAGGGATAAGTATTAACCCTTTCCAGAACTCTATTTAAGATAGTTTGTACTGGGTCTGTGAGTTTTAAAAGAGACGAATAAAGTCAATGGCAACTTTACATGTTCTGGAACACAGTAGTCAGTCCCAGAAAATGGAGTCGGAGTTGGGAATCCAAAAAGACAACCCTGTGTCACTGCACTGAAGGTGCTGTGTAACACACAGTAAAACGATGATGCCTATGGAGTAGGTGAGGCTCCACAGTCTATGAATACAAGAAAATGTTAAACACACACAGCAAAACACATGTTAGAGTGGGAAAAAAGGCTCACACTCTTATCAGGTGCAGGTGAAAAAAATAAATCCTAGAAATTCAGCAAAGCTGCTGAGGGACTTGGTAGGTAAGGGAAATTAGCCATTCTGGAGAATTCTCCCTAACACGGACCAGCCTCAATACAATGGGAATAAGGACAAACAACCACTATCAAGTACCAAAAAGAGTTACACCTCTCTCCCATGTCAGCAACATCTATATGTAAGTGCCGGAATGGACCAATAGGCGTGGCAAAGTGCCTTTTAGCGTTTTCAAGGTTTGACCAGTGCTGTAAGTCTGGCACACCACACAGTTGGATGTAAACAAGGATAACAATTCCTGAATGTTAGCACATACTAATCATCCTGAATATCTGCTGCAATATGTTGTTTAGATACGAGGGAGGGATAGTGGAGATGTTCAAAGGCTGCCAATGCTTGAGGCATTACAACCTTACGTATACTCATTTGTCAGTTAGGGATCTCACACTAACTTTTCACTTTGTGGGGACTGGCCTTGTATCTCAATAATTTCTGTAACAGCGAGGGCCGTGTATGGCACCTGTATCTGAAGCTGCATGTTCAGTAATGCTGGATGCTTAGGTATCGCTGGGACTGGCAAATAAGCGGCCTGTTTCGCTGCAGTGTCTGCTGCTTCATTTCTGAGGGAGACAAAGTCTAGGCCACTTGTCTGGGAGGCACACTTTACTATTGCGGCAAGCATATGTTCTGCAAGTGTGGCAATCAGTCTGTCTAACAAAGCTGCATGTAGTATGGTAGATCCATCTGCTCCACAAAACCATATCCTCATCCATCTGGACACTTCTGAGTGAACAGTTGTCGTAACGTATGCCGAGTCTGAGTATCTGGTTACTTGTCAACCCTGTGCTGCCTCAGGTTCTTCAATGATGGAAATCAGTTCTGCTGCGTGTGCTGAATAATGACCTGGCAGCCTCTGCTGCAAGACAACCCCAAATTCTCCCTCAACCAGACGCACCACGCTGCCCCACTATGTCTCGGACCTGTCTCCTGGTCAAAAGTTGAAGACCTATCTCCTTCATCAAGGGCGTAATTACGGGCCTTAGGGATACCATCTTCTGGGCCTTCATGGGTGACAAAGTCATACACATTGTCATTGTCAGTAATGGGTTCAGTCAAAAAGGTAGCTGGATTGACTGTCTTACAACGAACAATATGAACAGACGGGCTTGACAATATTACATCATATGCGGAAGCCCTTTGCATGGTCAAGGTGGTTTCGGATTTTCCTAGTATCGCAAGTACTGCATGTTCCACATACAATGTTAGTGAACAACCCATGACAATAGTTGCAGACCTCTCAATAGAGAAGGCAGCAGCAGCCAACTCTTGTTCTGACGGAATCTAGCACGCAACTGTAAAAGGCCAGAGGTTTATGCCCCATTGTGCTGTGTTGTGTCAGTACAGCAGTCATCATTTGACCATCAGAATGTGCAAAGAGATAAAACTCTAACATATTTAAGCTCCTGAAACTTAGTGACCATCTCATCAGTCCAGAAAATTGTATTTTCTGTACATTGTGCTTCTCTGAGGGCCGGAAGCAATGGTATAGTGTACGACATGTCATCAAAAATCCAGGCTCTACAATAATTACAAAGGCCCAGAAATGTCTGCATATCCTTCACTGTCACGAGCTAGGGTGTGGCGCGCACTGCTGCTGTGCACTCTGGGGTTACCCTTTTGCCATTCACAGAAATCAACTGTCCAAACTACACCTCCTGCTGACAATACTGCAATTTTGCTCGGTCCACCTTGTACCCTTTGTCAGCTAACAATTGTAGCAACACAATAGAGTCTTCCCTGCATTGGTACTCTGTACTACTACACACCAACAAGTCATCCACATATTGGATCATGGTACTAGGAACATATATATTGCCTACATCTTCATGTAGCACCCTATTATAAATACTCAGGGACTCACAGTACCCTTGAGGAAGCCTAGTATGTTGGAATTGGCTCCTGGCAAACGTAAACATAGTAAGATACTGTGAGTCAGGATGCAAGGGCACTGAAAAGATTGCATTTTTCAAGTCCACTACAGAGAAATGGGTGGCCTCCACAGGTATGTTACGCAGTATTGTAGCAGGGTTCAGAAACCACTGGGAATTCTGCCTGTACAATGTTATTAAGGGGGTGTAAATCCGGAATCATCCTCCATCTTGCACCTTTCGATTTCTTCACCAGATAAATAGGCATGTTACAGGGTGAATTTCAAGGCCCTTTAATGCCCTGATGTCATAGGGCCACAATGGTCTCACAGATGCCCTCCTCTGCTGCCTTCAATCACAGTGCCTGGTTTCAGGGTGATGCGTATCAGTTTGCCACTTTTCAGAAGTCCCACATCATGAGGTTGTTCATTTACAATTTGTTAGGAACCTTAGCCAAATCTGCCAAAATGAATGAAGGAGCAGTCCCTACTAGCAATATTGGGCATACCACATGTCTATATTGTATGATGATTTCACAGGGGACACACACCTCCAACATTATTTCTCCCGCCTTTTCCCGGTTCTCAAACAACTCCTCATCTGATGTTATACTGAAAATGCAAATACACAGCCCGAATGAGATGAATGGTATGTTGGCCAGAAGCAAATCGCATCATGTGACAAACATTGCAAACCGTGAAACCTGAATGTGACCATTGGGAGTCCATTTTGTAAATGCCAGCCATTTTTCTTTTTTTTGTAACGCTTTGCAAATATATTTTATGCTTCAAATCCACACACAGTGCGAGGCCACAGCTTAAACTCTGAAATACTAATGTAGACAGGAATGTAGAGCTGTACAGAAATACATTGTTTTCCTCTCATTGAGGCCTTGAAGCTGTGCAAAGAGCCGCGCCTAATCAGTAGCCCAGGTGCCGGTTTGTCTTGCAAGCGCTGTTGTTAAAGGCAGTTAATTGTGAATAATATGCAACTAACGGTGCTCCTTCACGGAGGATGGTATTTTCTCTGCCTCAGAACTGTCTGACCCTTAGCTCATGAGCCGCAGCGAACAGATAACGTTGGTTGGAATGTCTCCCTGCTTTGAACATGATATGCTCCCCTGCACCAGTGCCCTGTGTTCCCCATAATAGAAAACTGTCTCTGCAGCCTCTGCTAGAATACTAATGTTTAGACTGAATGAAGACTTGTCATAACGGTCAATTACTGAACCCTAGCTTGTTCATCATGTACAAGGGCGGGCCGAATGGTATTGTAAAGGATGATGTATTATGTATATATATGACTGCTTTAGCGCTGCTCGCTCTCTCTTCTCACAGTGTCTGGGAACACACGTCATGAGGCGTTGAGACCCAGTCGGCCGACTGAGATACTTTGACTAATTAACCAGACCTGTTTGGAATTCGAACCTCACGACTGGCGTGTCAATTAGTATATGGTTATTGTGCATTTATTCCATATATGGACTAACACTGAGACAGTGTTCATTGGTTTCATGGGGTCAATGAATATAACCGTGCGCCAATCCCCATTTTTTGAATCAACTGCTATTAAAACAATCTGTTCTTCTGCCACTAGAACTCCTTCTATATCCAGTTCAATGATAGTACCTGCAACTATCTCCTGAGGCTGGGCAGGCCTGAATAGAAACTCTGAGGGTACTCGCCAATACTTATTCACCACTTGTGGCACAGCACTCAGTAGTATGGTGATACCATACAGAAGCAAATTGGGAGCCACTGGTATTCCTCTTGCCAGGGACTCAACCCCTAATGCGTGCAAGGTCAATATTACCCTCATGGTACACCTACCGGGCGTGGAACACACCACACCCCTTTTGGTGAACAAAATGGTCCTGTTGAGTTTATTCTGAATATCCCTTCCCAACAAATTGATTGGTGTTGTGGTGGAATATAACATAGGGGTCCACACCTCACTTCTTCCTATTTTGGTTTGACATTTCTTTGTGAAAGTAACTGATTGAACTGCCCCAGAGAAGCCCTGTGTTTCCATGACCTTGCCTGATAGAGGGAATCCTCTAATGCATGATTTTATCGCACCTGTAGCTAGCATCAAAATGTATGATTTATTTGCTATCTCCACGGCTATCATGGGTTCCTCTTCTGGATCGGCAGTGGCGGATAGAACTGGACATGCTAAGGCTCTCTGTGGTCTGTCCTATGGAAAGACAAATGGGTTTCCTCCGACCACAGTGGCTCCTAGATAGCGAGTCACCATACCGTTTGGGACATTGTTGTTGCTCAGGATATGGGGGCCCTGTTGCTGTCCCTGATGCACATTACTAGCTACCGGGGTGGGTAACTGTGGGAAGGTTGGAGGGGGAATGGGTGGGGCAGCGGGCATTGGTACTCCAAAAGGGGCCGTTGGGTATATCTGTCCGTATGGCTGGGGGTACGGACCTGGACCTCCCTGCGTATAGAGATACATCTGTTGTTAAGGGTATGCATACACCTGCCTACTCCTACATTCTCTTGAAAAATTATCCATGCATCTGCATGGCCAATACTGACCTGCTCCTCCTTCTCCTCTCGGCCCCATTCCTCCGAAGCCCCCGCCCTCCCAACGCACCTGAAAATTCCCCTCTCCTCCATTGAAACCACCCTGGAAACCCTGATTAGTACTGCGGTTGGTACCTACCTGTCCACCCATTTTCTCCTCCCCACCCAGGTACTGCATGTACATCTGCCTGGATCGCCCTGAGGTCTGCCAAGCTTCCTCTGTTTGCACTCGCTACACGGTTTCCTTCTCTATTTCTTTCAACCATTTACAATTATCAATAATAATAGACTGAATTTCCGCCCAACCGTTTGCCTCAATCCCCACTATCTTGTCAAGTGCCTTCTGTACCACTTTCAAGAGCATACTTTTAACCACAAAATAGAAAAACGGAATTGCTCAATCCAATGAATCCCCCATCTCTTCCTGCCACATCTCTTGTATTTGCAATATGTATTTGGTCGGATCCTTATCGCCACGCATGGTTTGTTGCATAATCGACTGAAGATCGGGTGTGTCTGGATACGCAGACCGAAATGCAGCCCATACTTGGGGCCTGATGTCATTGAAATGTGCTCAGTCATGGCTTTCATCTACCAATGTCACATCCGGATACCCTGCATTAATCAATATGTCATCAGCCTGATCTCCCAGTATCGACACAAACTTTTCAAATCACCTACAACCAAGCTAGTCCCAGCCATATGCTTTTCAAATGCATATATACATTTGCCAACCCCGGCTTTGAGGGACGGGAGTGTTTTTATGAGGTTGGTTTGTCCATATGTGCCCATGGGATATACTGTGGTCTTCCTGGACCTTCGTACAACAGCAGAAACTTTGCTCCTATTGTCTTCCCAACTTCATACTTTCCCAGCACTGATCTCTTAGCTACTGCCATTCACCCCAAACCAGTTACCTAACCTAGGCCCCCACAAACCTTCTACTTGTGAGGATATTACAAGTGGCTGTTCTTCTTCCAGTTCGTCTACCATGTCCCACTCTTCTTCCCATTGGTGTCTGTAGTCATATTCCTCCTCTGACCTTTCCACTGCATAATCCACACACCCTTCTCACCTCCTTCTATCTTCACGTTCCTTTTCTATATCCACATGTTTGATTACTTCACTATCTATTTGCAACAAAATGTCCCCTGCTTTCCACTCATCCACCCCAACAAGCCCAGTTCTTCCTCACCGCATTCTAATTTTAACTGTGCCAACTCACCTTCCACCTTCCTCAGTGTATCTAAAAGCGCTTTCTGTGGTTTTGCATCATTCTCCCCTGACTCTTTTCCCCTCCCAGCAGCTGACGCTGTGGGGTTGGGAAGATTCTGATAGTGCACCGATGTAGGTGGTGAGGGTGTCGTAGTAGGCAGTGGGGCATACATAGGATTTATATATCCTGATGCGGCCCATGTAGTGTGGTATCCTAATGGTGGACACCTATCTGTTTCCATAGGGGCCGCAGTGGTGCTCGGGACAGTGCCCGCGGTAGTAATAGTACTACAGGAGGTAGTCACCTCACATGCTGCCTTAGAATTATCAGTGGGACAATCCTCTAGATTTTCTGCCATTTTCCACAATGCCAATACCTCCTTCCTGTTTTTTTATGTTCTTCCCTTATGTTTTGCTGTTAAAAATGCATACATGTGACTTAGCATCTCTCTATTGTTTGTGCCCTGGTCTGGTCATGGCTTAAACATCCCTCTCTTTGTTTCCACACACCATTCCCTGTGTTATTTGAGGATCTTATCTAGGTACAATGGAAGGGCCTTACACATGTCATCCAAAGTGGTTGTTGAGTCCATAATAACTACCCTTCCTCATCAATATTTGTACAATGTTACCAATACCCTTGCCCCCACCCCACCAAACCCATATCCTTTCCTGTACCCCTTCTTACACCCCATTCACACCCCTCTTCACTCACACACACAAACACACACACGTCTTTCAGCCTTCCCACGTCACACCTCAATCAACTCTACCTTAACCACTACCAACCACACCACAAAAAGAAAAAACTCACTGACAAGAAAATCACAACAAATTCTACTTTTTCATTCCAACACCACCACTATATCAGGTGAGGAGATCCCAGGCCACTAGAGCCTCTACCGCAACTACTTTTCCATTCCATTTCATTCATTCTATACACCGGACAGAGAGATCCCAGACTCACTAAATATATGGATCCTCTATCCATATCCTCTTTTCTTTCATTATACAGCACTGTCTTCTCCTCCTTTTACCTAAGGAAAGAATACCATTACTCCACAAATCATAATATGAAGGCTTCAATAAAAATATATACAACACCACTTGGTTTTCTATTTCATGAATACACACTCTCCTCTCCACACATATATACTCACTCTCCAACACTCACACACTCTCCTCATATCCCACGTACGTTTCTCCAAAAGGGTGCACAGTTAGGTCTGCATGTTCACCCGAAGTCCTCTGTCATGGGGTCCCGTCAATGGCCTTCACAATCCAAGGACAGCGTCTCGCTCCAAACAATAGATAGGAATTCTGATAACACGGCTCCAGTAAACCTCTTAAAGGCTGTGCACAGGGGGACTGGTCGCTGCAGGTGGGTGCGGCCCTCTGGATGTGTGGCCAGGAATCCTCCGTCATCTCGGGGGTCACTGGGATTACATTGGGGTCACCAAAAATGTGCACAAAGTCCCAATGATCAGACCATGAAAATACAACCCGCTAGGGAAAAAGACTAGGTGCACCGGCTTTTGAGAAAAACAATCGTTTTATTTTGTATACAAAAAGAAACGGCGACAGGGTATTATAAGTCCGCTGCCACAGAGCTCTCTGATGCCTTCCACACAAGATTGAAGTTATAAGCACCCACATTGTCACCCATGACGCAATCAGTAACCAGTGTTAACCTACCACCCTCATTGGCTGCCACTTATTTACATGCTAATGATTACATATAGCCCATTCTCCAATTGGTTCTGTTGCCTTCTCACTCATCTTCACCACACATGAGTAACATCTACGCCCATCATGGAATGCTGCAAAGCAATTGGTTAACATCAATTGGCACTTCCCTACCTTTTATCCTGACCATGTGACATGCACCTGGTTGTCAATATCAACTCAGTGGGATCCTTCGACGTCAGCCTGGTCCTTGCAGACAAAGCAGCCCTTTTCTCATTCCAGACACGTTGGCACACCCCCATCATGCCCTCCCCAATGTATGGGAATCATTCTTAGCTCTCCCTGGCACAAAACATAGAACATGCCATTCTCTGTTTTCCCCTTTATCAGTTCCCCCTCCCCAAGAGTTAACTTAGTGTGCCACTAATCAATCCAGTTCACAAAGGATTTAGAGTCAATTTCCCTGCACAGCAGGCAGTTCAAATGGAGTGACCATCTTTCTGGGGGGGGGGCACTAGCATCTTAAATCGTAGTTCTGGCATCCCAAGACCTCTGCCTTGGAATATGACCTTGGTACTAGGTCACAGCCCTTCACTTCTTTAGCTTCACACATTCCTACCTCATTAGTTCAAATGCCGTAACCGATGTGGGGGCATAAGTGTGTTCTTTGCTGCGCCTGGGAATCGTTATGCAATGGTGCGACGAGAACAGTGGCCTAAGTGTTCTGTATTGTCTATGAAAACACAGTCTGCAAGGATTCAGACCGACTCGTAAATGCAATGTTAATTTTTGTTATGACTGTCGTGTGTTTAAGCATACTATAGCCTACATAATTCTATTATGACATTACTAATTAACTTTCCTCTTCATGGTTTCCTACTCTCACCAATTACCCCTAGCCATAACAACCTCCTTTCATCGTCCGGTGTTCATTTCTATAATCTACCATACTTCTCGCAATCTAAATTGTCTAGAAGGGGTGGTGATCTGGACATGCATCCCAACGCAGGTGTATAAAAGGAAGAGAAGACACTGAGAGGGGGAGCAGCCAGGGTCGCAGCAAGAGAAGCAAGAGAAGCAGAAGGAAACCGTGTTCAAAGAGTGGCAAACCGTGGAAGGAAACTGCTGTGGGCCAGTCCGCCATGTACAGGATGCTGAGACGCTGGAGACTGCAGGCATGGAGGGTCCCAGGCAGCGTGGTGTGGGAGCTGGAGCTCTGTGGAGCAGACTAAGGACTGAGAAGGGAGCCAAGCAGAGAAGCTATCCCTTTCCCTTGCATCAGAAGTGCTTGTTCTCCTGTGTGAGGCAGGTGACACAGGAGTGACTGAGGGGCAGGATTTGGACCCCCTGGAAGCACATGCCATAGGCCATTTATCCCGGCCTGCTAAAAGGGCTGTCAAGGTGACCGGTGAGGTTCTAGCAGACAAGAAACCCAGTGCGCGAAGATTGGAATATTACCATTGTGAGCTAATACGTTGTATTGGAGTGCTTGTGTGTCTCAGCGTACATGTTTTCGAAGGTCTCAGATCACAACTATTTCCATTGTTGAATGGTGAAGTAAAATTACTTTGTATCGGAGTGGTCGTGTGACTCAGGGAGCACATTTTCAAAGGTCTCTGAGTGCTCTGCATTTCAATTGAAATCAAATGAATGAAGATTCAACTCTGTTAACATCGGGATGAATAGAAAGTCCTTCTCAAGCCTTATTAATGTTTATTGAATACGAACTGCATAAATACTTTTTAATTTAAGTAAACTATTGAAAATTGAATTCCAAATTGAAAGAATCTTTAAAACTAAGCAAAACTACTGTATTGGAATCTGAAATGAATCGAACTTTGAAACTAAGCAGATCTAATACATGTTGAATTTTGAAGTTAGCAGAATCTCCCAATTAAGCAAAACTCACGTGTGTTGCATCCTTAATTGAATGGAACTTTAAAATTTAGCCAAGGAAAGGGCGTATTGAATACTGAATTGAGGAAAATCTTTAAATGGCATGTATTTCGATTGAAGGACATTTTTTGTGAGGAAATGAAAGTCTTGGGGAAGGGAACCATGAGACTTGAAGAACTACTATGTTAACTTGAGGACGGAGCCTCAAGCTTTGTTAATGTTTAGATTGTGTTACTTGGAAACATTGTGGTACTTGTACCTTGGGGAAGGGAAACCAGAGGTTTTTATACAACTGTACCATCCTGAACCTAAGAAAGGTAAAACCTTTTGTGCAACTGTCTTATACTTGGGGAAGGGAGTTGAACGGAAGCTGCAAGCTTTAAGAAACTCAGATCCTTATTTTTAACACTGTCTTCTTTGGTTGCTGATATCCCTAAACATTCTATAGATTTAGTTGTGGGGGCAGGTATAGGTTTTTGACTCAGACTTTCCTTCGTCTATTTAGGTAGGGAAATCCCACCTTAGCATAGGGCAAGTTAGGCCTTTTTCCATCCTGACATTTAAGTTAATAAAGTGTTTTATTGTGAACATTGAATCTGTTGTCTATGTCTTTCCTTCTGATGTCTTCACACTGGCCTCTTCCACTGCGCTCAGAATTGCTCCATCCTGCAGGTATGTTCTAGGGAATGTCTTGCAGCATCCCAATTCACATCTTACAGCGTATATGGGCATCCCTATTTTCCGTGCTATCTTCTCCCATGTTGGGATTGCTCTCCCTTTTTGCTGCTACAACCGATCCTGGCTTACAGAGTACCACAGGATGCACATTTCATTAGTATATTCAGAGAACAATTGGTCAGGGACCCTCTTGGCAATACCCTGGGCCAACGTGACCCATGTATTGCCAAAGCCATAAGGTACATACAAGGGACTTCCTCTCCACGTGCTTTCATGTAAGCATTAACAATGGGTGGCAATGGTTTAGTCTGGTACTTTGAATGTCCTACTTCACTCAGGCCTGGCATGGCCATATGTTGATAGTGGGGCTGTGCAGGGTCCACCCTGTGCCACCACCATGTATCTTAAGGCTCTGGCAATGTCATGGTAGGCAGGCTTTCCAGGAATACAGGGTCCCCTCCTGATGTTAGAATGAAGATAGGGAGGCTGACTTTGCCACAAAAGACAGTTTCATTATCTAAATAATGTATCAAATGTAAAGGCTGATCCAGTGATGATGGCTTGAGGAGCCTTTATTGAAGCATTTTGTTGAATAGCAATACTGACCTCACAACTCCAGCAAAAGTATATGCTATTAAGAAAGTAAAGCAGTGAAGTCTGTAAAGGATTGAGATGAGTTTTAATACTTGGCAATGACGCAAGGCATTATAAAGAAAAATGATACTTGGGCTTTTTGATGTTATTGAATCACTTTTAAGTGCATATTTGCTGGCGCTACCAAATGTCAAAGAAGCCGAGTGGTGAGCGTAAGTTAAAAAAATCCTTATTCCTCAGTGTCTAAGTGTGGCATTTCCTGCTAAAGCAAAAGAGCACCTGTGTTTGGATGAACAAGAGATGGCAATTTTAAAGTATACTAAATGCCTACAAAAGTGTAGTTCTTCAAGTCCTGAAGACCTCTCTAATTCGGCTTTGCAGCCATTCCAATATGAGTGGGCTAGATTGTTGGCATCAATGCATAAAGAGATTTGTTTAGAGGCAGTGGTACCTAATTCCAGTAAGTGGGGGTGGGTTATAAAATGAGTGTAAAGTCAAATCAAGAAAATTACATATGAATTGCCTTGCTAGATCCAACTGGCACGCTTTCTGCCAAACGCCACAAAGTCACCAAGCAGAATGAGCTCAAAGGAGAGTCATTATCCCCATTTTACTAATCAGCTTCAGATGGGGCTTCTATTGTCTTGCGCTTTGTATGCTGGTGAAGAAGAATGTGGTTTTGTAAATTGTGCAATAGAGTTTTGCAGAATAAAAAGAGGGAGACTCTAGGATACACCTTTTATTGGGATTCCACCTGGTGTATTATAATATCTGCTTACCCTACATCTAAACAGTTGTGTTTAAGTAAAATAAGACAAAAAGATGGCCTCACAAAGAGAATATCGACATAAGTAGGCCTCAAAGAAGTTAAGCTAGTGCTGTGACACCTATCCTGTTGAATCTTTTTTTCTGCCATCTACACCTATGGATCTAGATTGTTACCACCCCTTGATTTAGCACCACCTCTTGGTTTAGCCCGCATTGCAGTTCTGCCTTATGTAGATTGTACAATCTTACTAGACCAGACCCCATTGGTCAAAAACACTCATTAGCAGTTCTTAATATCTAGTATCAGGATAATGACCCAACAGATAATGCTACTAATAAGCAGATTATAAAATGTGCCTGTATAGCAACTTCCTCTGGTCTGTGAGAGGAATCAAACTGGCAGTGGTCAATGAATACAAATAGCTTGGAATATTATTTGATGGCAAAATGATTTGGCAACCTTTGTCCTATAGAAACTTTCAACTATGTGGGGGAGGTGGGATTGACCGTCCTGTATCCCCACACCAAACTCTATGGAACTAGATTGTGAATATAATGATTCCTGTAGCAACTCACTTATGAATACTGCTTGCATGCAATTGCACAGGTTACACATGAAAAGATTTCCTTGTGTGGCAAATCAATGTATTCATTAACTATGTACATGCTATTAATACCAGGGGTCAACACGAGGGAAAACGTGCGTGGACAGAATCCGCCCACTTTTTTCATAGGATGGACATCGTCTCCACTTCTGTATTTTCAAGTTTTCAAAGAATTTAAAAAAGAATAATAAAACAATGTTCTGACCCACTCTTTCTAAATAAAAGCCAAGTTCGGGATTCGAACATCGGTCGCCTGGCAGTGAGGCAAGAAAATTAACAACGAGACCACAAGTACCCTAAAATATCTCATATTGACCTTCTATTGTACAGGACATGTTTTCTTACACATTGTAAGCTATTCTACTTAGCAAGCAATGTTTTAAGAAAATGTGTTGTCTATTTGTCCTGTGCACTTTCTGGAATTGGAAAAGACATCCTACATTTGAATATGCAAATTTCATTTAATTTTAGCTCACTGCCTGTGACGTCGCTTCCCACTGCATACGACAGTGTAGAGAAGCAGCTGCATGCCTCTGCTGGAAATCCTACCCCCCTAACTCCTATATGTTGTAAGCCTGAGATTGTGCCATGCTTGACACCAGCAGTTGTGACCATACCACACTGAATTTTCGAAATAAGATATCCTCTGAGAAAACCCTATCAAATGTATTCCCGAAAGACAACAATCTGAGGGAGGAACTCCCTAAAGGAATATGAAAAGCAGCAGAAAGAGCGGGTGACGTCAAGAAAAACGAGCGTGACGCCCTAAGAATACTGGATGACGAGAATGTATGGATCTTACAGAAACTGATGACAAAGCTAAGAATCGAGTGAACTTTCACAAGCAAAAAGACGATTGCACGTGTGTGATGCACTGCAGAAAATGCAAGTCGTTCAATTTTATTTATTTATTTATTTATTGCATTTGTTATGCGCCCAAACCCTGAGGTATCACGGCGTAGTTACAGACATCTTAAAAATACTTTACAATCAGTGTACATACAAACAGGAGAGCAATATATTACATATTACAGAGACATTAATACATATTTACTTGGCTAAATATTCAGACAGACGGTACTCATTTCATTAGAATAGGACTGATGGAGTGAGGTATATACCTTGCACTGTTTTATTTGATCATCGTCTGGTTAGAATTTGTTAAATAGCCATGTTTTTTGTCGTTTTTTGAAACATTGGAAGGAATCTTCATTTTTAATATTGAACGGGAGGGTATTCCAATGTTTAGGGGCCATGTCTGGGAAGCTGCTGTCCAGTAACTGTACAGATGCAATAACGCAAGTAGACTAAGTGATCATGGAAGATGGCTATACGTAGTGAATAGACTGCAGGTGAAGCTACCATTGTATAGAAGCTGGACATCAGTGTCATGAATTTAGTAAGCCCAGACCCATGGAGAGGAAAGGCCAAGAACTGTGTCGCAACAAGACTTAGCTGAGATTATGGATACGAATGGCTAGGCTGTCTGGCCTGGTAACAAAGCTGAAGCAAGCCAAGGCGGTTATGTATTCTTGAAGGCGGCAAACATGAGAAGGTGAATCATTCCTTGTTAAGGTGCAAAGAAAGAACACCATGCATGCCAAGTTTTATTCATTCAAGATATTTAAACGCTGCAAAATTGACCAAATCGTGGTCTTCTGTCACGTGAGCCAAGGATTGAAATACAGATGCGCTTGGAGTCCTAGAACAATGATAGTGCATGCTCGCACTCCCATATATTCCCAGAGACAAGAATACTCTGCAAGGCCAAGTGCAAAAACAATCTTCATGGCAGAAGGCATGGGTGATGAGAGACGTTGGGCTAATTGGGTGGGGAGGTAAAGTCAAGTCCACCTCCTGGCACCTAGGTCTGAGCTTACGTGCTGCTAAGTGAACCGAATGTTCTAGATATGGCATTAGAGTTCCAACCAATTATAAAGGTCCATATAATGAAGGGCCTTGTAGTTTGAAGACCAATGAGATACCATGTACTTAATAGTGTTGAAGATGACACATTTTAGAGGTAGGCAGAAGTTGTCCACCTGACAGTAAATACCCAATCACAATCCCACCCTTATAGAAAGTATACTTAGATGTTCCTCTTGAGCCTATCACAACCCCTCGTAGGTTTTTCTTATTTGCCACATAGTATGACGTCACCTATGACAAATATTCTGTATATAAATGTGTTTTTATGAAGAATTCACTGAGAGCTCAAGTGAACGTCTGTTGAGTCCGTTGTAACTCCCTGTTTTAGATAATTGTTATTAAAACAGCAACCTTTGCCATCTTCCTGAGTTGGTTTGATTATTTGATGTTGGAGTTATTCTGCATTCCCATCCCTTGCATGCACGATACCCAAAGGGCTCTACGCTCATCAGAGTCCCATGGAACGGGGATAAGGGACTGCACTAGTGTTCCCGGCACACAAGGACAGAGAAGCGCAGGTAATTGGGGAGAAATGTGGGAAAGGGGGTTAGGGGGAGGGAATGCAGGAGGAGCACAACCTTACCAGTGATCTGGTGGGATAAGATGGTGGCCTTCAGTTGTGAGGAGGCTCGCGGCAGGGGCTATTCCGTGTAGTAAAGCTCCTGCTCTGAGCTTCCTCATTGGGTGGGAGACCTAAGCCACGCCTCCGCCAGGTACTAATATTATTTATGAAGAGTTGCATTCCCATGAAAATTAACTCATCATACTTGCAAATATTATCAAATCCACTTTTTATTTCTCAAAAACAATTTAAATTTGGAGATCTATGAATATGACCCAAGACAATTTGAGTATAGGTTCACCTGGTCCTCGGCCCGGTATGCAGGGTGACCCTGGTGAAAACTCTTGTATTAGGACATCACATGCACGTTGATTTTTTCCGTCTTTGCCAGTTAACCTTACAAAAGAATAACAATGAATCCATCATCGAACCTGTACAATGTACCTGTTGTCTGTCTTATTTTTAAAAAGGGTTATTCTGCTTCATTTTCCCACACAAAATTCACATAAACCTTTAACATGCTGTCGAAGTTGGACATTTAAACACTTCACCTTTCACGTCTTATTATAATCAAAATGTATTTCTCTGTGCAGTAGATGACCAAAGAGCCATTGAAGCACCACCAAAATCAGAGAGCTTTTAGTTTACAAATGTATTTGTCATTCCAGGATCGACCAGCAGAAGATCAGAATAGCAAATTATTTTTTTGCATTTCCTCTTGACACCCAATTGAAATGGATTTACGTTTTATGCACTTCAATTCACTTTGGTTACCACTTCTCTCTACTACAACCACAATCTCTACTTCGACTGTCCCTCCACTAGAATGCTCTATAATGTTTTTTTACTTCTATGGTCTCCCTACATCTACTAATGCTATTGTCTCTATTACTTCTACGCTCTCTCTCTACTACTTCCTCGCCACTGCTAGTGCTCTTCCCACTACTACTTCTCTTCTCCTATCCACGAAACTCAGGGATATGGTGCCCTGCTCACCCCTTCACTATAGCCACTTTCTCTATTCTCACCCCATCCCCGCTTCTCTAATACATCCTACACCTTCCATCCCACTTCTACACCCCTCTATACTAGCCTCACTCTGTCCTAACACACACACCCACTCACACCAACTGCTACAGTCACTACTCTACTACTATCACCCACACTATCTTCAGTCTTTCTCTCTCACTCTCACCTCCTAAACTCCTCTCTTCCCACTTCCTGCACTACAACACACTACACACCACTGATACCACTCGCTCTCAAATAGTTTACATTTTCAAATTCCACCTCTCCAACACTCTGCTACACCGTACTTCATCCACTTGATCTCTTGGTCCCTTTCACACTCCACCTGCGTCCTCACCAGTACATCCCACACTCTACCCTTTCTGCTGTATGTTTTTTTAGTGCAGAACTTTGTGTGCAGTGACTGTCTCACCTCCCATTGGTTGCAGCGCTCAGCTAATCTCCTGCACCAATCAGTGCATGCCTTTTCCCCGGGAGAAGGGCTACCGAGCTGGGAGGCTTTAAAAGCCCCTGTACGCCCATCCCCCATTACTCAGAATCTCAGGGACCTCCCATTGTACCTGTGAACTCATAGGAACCTGCTCCAGTGAAGGAGGGGTGGAAGACTGGGAGAAACGAATAACAGGGACCATATCTTGTAACCTTATGGAATTGTAAGTGAGTTTTATGGAAGGTCAGTGCTCCCTGGTAGAAAGGCAGAGAGCCGCAGGTGCTTTCTCAAGGGTCTCCTGAACCAGCCAGTGGCCATCTGGTGGGTCAGAGCCCCTCTCTTCAAGTGGAGGCATTGGTAAGGTATCTCCTACCGAATCTTGCACAACAGGAACTTTAGGATCAGGCTCAGAACAGGTCTCAGGGCAAGTCTCAAGTGGAGCACTAGTCGAGTCACTTTTCTAAGGACCAAGGTCTAGACATTTGAGACAGGACAGGGTAGTGATCTCTGCCAGTTCCAAATGGATATGTTTTTGTATCTCGGTCTGTGTCATCAACTTCCAGGCGGCCGTCTGCCTATCTTGGTGTCGTCGGAGGTTGGGAGGCTTCTTGGGGTTCAGCCAAAACAGAGTGTTTCCACTCTTAAGTGGATGGTCACTGCTATCAGGTCACAGGCAAAACGTGGCTGGAGGTTCCTCTGCCTCAGCTTGAAGTAAGTCAACCTCAGCCCAGACTGGCACTAGATGGTTCCAGTGTAAGGTCCTGCTGCCCCTTCCCCGACCTGCCTTATGAAGTCAGTAGACTGGAAATGTGGATGATGTTCTACAATGGACGCCTGAGACTCCTACTTATCTTTTAGCTTTTTCTTCCTCATTTCCCTGTGCTGTGGATCAGCACACATTCACCATGGTGAAGGTTGTGTAACTTGACCTCAGTGTTATATCGGCGTTTGGTGTTCTCTGACAACTTAACTTGTCTGTGGCAGCATGGGTGAGCTGGTAAACTTGCTCTAGCTGACATTGGAGCTGCTTAACATAGCTGGTGTAATGAAGTTAAGATGGTCATCACTTAACAAGCCAACTGAATTTCAAGGGTTTTGTTGTGATAAATGAGATCACATTAACTCTCTCTCAACTTAAGGGTTTTTCACTGAACTTCCAGGGTTTTGTTATACTATAGTTTCTTCGTGCCCACTAGCCATGCCAGAAGCATTCCAGGTTGTTGAGAGCTGTAGGAGCCAGCAAGAGGACCACCCAGTTTTGTGCCTCGTGTGTAGGGCAGCTTGGGCGAAGACTGAACTGGGGGTGGTGTCCTTGTAAGCTCCTGGCCACGTCTAACAGGAAAGGCCCCACTGAAGATGGAGAGTGGTGCGGGCTGTCATGAGAAGGAAGAAACTACTGCTCTTTGGCTTGCTACAGTGATCAGGCTTACACCCCTCCTGATGATATAGCCTGCCCTCTGCCTGCTCTACCATGTAAGGCGAGGGAGGTATACATTTTGGGATGTGCCGATTTCACTTTATGTTTGGGATACGTAGTAGTGTGGGCCTGAGCGGACGGTTTAGCCACTACCCATGTCTGTACTTGCCATGCTTCTAAACTATAATGTATGTTGGCTACAAACTATGATCTTCTCACTCCTCCATCCTGTCTTCCTGTTGCAGGCATGCAATTGGACTGTCACACAAACCATTTGTTTATTCATTTATGTTATTTTTCTCTTGTGTTCTGGGACAACATGCTAATAAAGTTGGCTACCATTGTGTTGCATTAGTTTTGAGAGAACACCAGGGTAAAATCGTCCATAATGGGCAACGGAGCACTGAACCTTTATCCATTATGGACAAGTTGTGCCAGCGCCGTGTAATCACTGAGCACTCCCCCAGCTGCCTGTTGTAGCTGACGGAATGCTCCTAGGCTGGCTTAAACCGTCAAACGGAAACCTACTACACCAAAATCCCAGTTTAGGCACATAATAACACTTGTCATGCTGTCTTTAAAAGCATGATACAACAAACATTGTAAGTGTTATTACTTGGCTAGAAAGGCATTTTGGCGCATTCAGTCTTGCTATTTCTTACTGTGGCAAGACATTTTTTACTGGGCATCTATGATAAAGCAAGCATGATAAGCACTAATTACATGGCTAGACTGGCATTGTGATGCAGCCAGTCTAGCTATACATTTTGTATTTGTATTTACAGAGCGCTTTACACCAAAGTGCTTAACAATAATATGGTAAAAATGTTACAAATCAAATGAAAAAATGACACAGGTACCAAAAAGGGAAGGGAAAGCAGATGAGACTTAGAACCAGAGCAAAAGACAGGATAAGAAGAGGGAGGGAGGGAGTACGTCCCAGTGAAGAGGGGCCAAGAGAGAGAAGGCGCAAAAGCGGGATTGGGCACAGGGAGGGCGGGGAACAGACTGAAGGAATTGGGACTGGGAGCAGAGAGATCAAGCAGGAGAATAAAATGAAAACAAGGAAGAAAGGTATGGAGGGCAAACCTATGGAGAGACTTAAAGACAACGCAAAGGAAATTTAACTTGCGCAAGAGTGAAAAGGTAGCCATTGAAGTGAAGAAAGAGCTGGAGGAATCGAATCTCGGGGTGAGAGTGAAAGAAGATGGTGAATAGCAGAGTTATAAATGAATTTTTGGGGGCTAAGGCAGGAGATAGTAAGTTTAACGAGAAGACAGGATCAATAGATGAGGCAAGAAAAGATAAGGGACGAGATTAGCAATTTAGAGGCATGGAAAGCGTGAAAAGACCAGGGTTTGCGGATGTTAAACAGATGAACCCTGAAAGAGCGAGAAAGAGATGAGATGTGGGTGGAGAAAGGGAAGAATAAAGGCAGACAGCTAGATTTCGGCCAGAAAGTGACATGGGGAGCAAAGAGGAAGGGAAGGAGATTGTGGCAGGGGCAGTGGAGGAGGGATAGTTGAGGCCAGATAGAAAGGTACCTTGGTCTTGAAGGAGTTAAGCACGAGGTAATGGTCTGACATCCAGGACTGGATGGCCAGAAGGCAGGAGGTCAGGGTAGCATGAATAGAGGAGGAGAATGCAGAAAAGTATCAAAAAAAGCTTGGTGTCATTAGCAAAAAGAATGGGAGAAAGACGGAAAGGATGAAATAATAGAAGCAAGGGCACAGGTGTAGTGGGAGAAAAGAAGCAGAGGCTTGATGAACACCATGATGGAAGGGCACAGTGGGGGAGGATTTGCCAGCCCAGGGGACAGAGTAGATACGATCCGACAGGTAAGACTAGAGCCAGTGCAGGACATCCCCAGAAAACCCAAGAGAGGAGAGAGAAGAAAGAAGAAGAGAGTGGTCTACAGTGTTGAACATGGCTGACAAATCAAGAGATATCAAGAGGGAAGAGTGTTTCGCATAGCCTCTGGAAAAGAGTGAGTCACAGACAGAAAGGAGAGCAGTTTCGGCGAGTGACGGGGATGGCAACCAGATTGAAAGCTGAGAAGGATGGAGGTAGTGGTAATAAAGGAGGAAAGTTGATACTGAATAAGGCATTCTAAAAGTTCAGAAAGATAGGGGAGTAGTGATATAGGGAAGACATTGGAGCGTAGAGGGAGGTTTTTTAAGGATAGGAAGAATGGTGGCATGCTTAAACACGGAAGTAAAGGATGAGGTTAGAAGCAAAGAATTAAACTAAGCAGTTAGGTAAGGTAGTAGAGAGGGATAGATTTTGGCAATGAGAGAGGAAGGAATTGGGTCAGAAGGGACAGAAGTTGGATGGGATCTAGAAAGATAGGGGGCAGTGTCAGCATAAGAGACAGGATGAAAGAAGGACATAGGAGCAGAATGAAAAGAGGGAGCAGTGACAGATGTAGGGGATGAAGGAGATGAAGAAGTTATAGCAGAGGGCAGGAGGGCAACCTTAGAGGAGAAATACAAGGCCAGGTCAATGGCTGAGAGAGATGATAGAGATGAGACAAGCGTAGAGTTGGGGGAGGGGAGAGAATACGAGTTAATGTTTGAAAAAGGTGACGGGGTGGGAAGAATAAGAGTTCAGAATGTCATAAAAGAAAGATTGTTAAGCGGAAAGGAGGGCAGTGTTGAATGAAGGGCAGAAAGAATTGAGTAGTCAGAATTGTAATATCTCACTGTGTCATGGCATTTTTTGCTGGGCATCTATGATGAAGCAAACATAAGTGGTTTATATGTCTAGACTGACCTGCACTGGAGCAGTGAGTTTGAACATATTTTCTTATTGTGTCATAGCATGTTTAATGGCAAAGTCAACAGAAGTATGTTCTTATGTGCAGTTATTGACATATATTGGCAGAGCCAGTTTAGACAGGTTTACTTATTGTATCATGCTATCATTATGGTATCATTACTGCATTATGCGCAATGCAAACATGTGTATGTTCGTATATGGTAATACTGACATATATATGTTCAGCCAGCATGTAAATGTATGGGTTGCCCAGTGGGAAAATGTGTTTTACTGACATATATTGTGGGGTAAAGCATCATAAAAATGCTTTGGAAAATGCTCCTATGCACTATTGGTGACTTGCATCTATTGGATATGTTCATGACATACCCTTCAAAACCGATTACAAACTGGCTTTTTGCCCAATTCTTCACAGAAAGTGTGTCGTGTAATGCACAATTTTAACCTATTACTTGGTCGCTCTTCCAATTTTGTGGCAAATATTTACGCCCCTCCAATTAAAAATGTCACCAGTCGCCCCTGGAGAACACGCAACCCACCACGGGTCTGCAATTGCAATCTATAACCCGGTGGGGGAAATGTGGCACTGTTTAGTGACAATCAGCCTTCGGGCGATCCGAAGTGACATTGCTGCAGTTGGCGCCTTGCAAAAAGCCAATAAATAAAATAAACACATTTTGCGCAGGGGCACACATGACCGTTTTTCCGCTGCTGCCTTTACTACACAACAATCTCGCCCCCTCCACTCTGTGCGAAAAAAATCGAAATGTTCCTCGTCCACCGAATCACAACCTTTTTAAACAGCATACATGCGTATTTTGTTTTAAATCTCTTTTTAATACAAAATCATCACTGCTGCTTTACCACACATGTACACGTATTTACCCATCAACTGTACAAGCGCGTTTGAATCACATTTGAAATGATGGCCACACATGACATTAATAATACTTGCTGTCAGGAGACATAAACAGCGATGGACAGCAGCTTGTTTGTTTGTTCCAGGGTATTTTTCATTGACCTTTAAGGTAATGTGCTGGAGGCAGCTCCCCTTTAAGGAAAACCTAGATGGAGGCCTGTAGTATAAACCGGATGACTTCATTGTGTATCGCGCGTATCCATCAGAGAGGGGTCATTACAAGTGCCTAAACAAGACAAATCCACCTATCCAAAAAGTGAGTGAATGCTATTCCCTAGGCTAAGAGAAAACATATGGGGAAAGGGAACATATAGGCGCCTCGAGACCTGCAACAGCGCGGGAAGCAAGCAGGCCTAGGAGAGCTATGCCTTGCCGCTGAGCAAACAGATTGTGTGGGGACAAGCAGCTGCAGACAGGAAGGACTGCAAATCATTTCCGAGGCAGGCCAAGCGTTCTGGGGATCTTGACGAAGGGGGTTGATGAAGAGTGAGCACCGCATTAGATAGACTAGGGTGATATATTTCGAAACTGAAGGCGATTTTAGCGAGATTAATCGAGGCTATAGAGAGAGGCAAGGTGGGGGTATTCTCTTATATTCCTGGCTACAGTTGTTCTTATTCATCAATGAAATATGATGTTCACTGATGCATCTTACATAGAATGGAGACTTTGACTTTAGAACGTCCACTTTTCCTTGTCATGCCCTCCTGAGCACCTTATGCCTGGCGCGCCTCCCAACTATATACCCGACTTTGCTCCTCCCTACCGCTAGTGAATGTTCTATCATACTCCTCCTTTGCCTCTTTGATGTGGAAAAGCACCTTGATGTCATGGACTGTGGCAGTAGGCGCTATACAAATGCAAGGTAAGATAACATATGGTCTGTTCCCCTATCTCACATGTTTTATCACAGAAATTCATACCAGCTGGATGGCATTCTGTCAATGAAACGGCGAATCATTCTGATTAATGTCCACTATGGGTCTCAAACCTTTGCCTCCCTGATGTTTTGGACTACAACTACCATCAGCACTAGCCATTTTTGAAGCATCATGATCCAAAACGTCTGGAGAGCCGCAGGATGCAGGATGCTGATGCATATTAAATTGTGTGCAGTCTGAGTTATTGTATTTTTAAATGGATAATACATGCACTGTTTTGTGAAAGCATGAATGAAGAAGTAATACTGGCAAGGGTTAGTTGGAGGAGTGAAGATTCTTGTTAAAGAAAGAGTTGCTAGCAGGAGAGAAGCAATCTTCCCCGGGGCTAAGTGGAGGCCATTCAGAGTTCTTTTATGGCTCTTCAGAAAGCCACCTACTTTGTTTAAAGAATAAGTAGAGTGATGTTCCTTGGACACTTATTGGGATACACAAGTATCCAGCACACATCAATTACATCACCCAGCACATAGATCATTAAAGTACAAAAGGGTTATTTTGTAATTTAGGAGGTGAAGGGATTTGTGACAAAATACTATCCAGAAAAAGTAAAGGGGAGAGCAAAGGCTTCCATGTGCTAGGCTCGAACATGTATCACAGCTCTGCTGAGTGATATCTCAGCCACAAAGCTAAAACGGGGGGTAAAAGAATAGTCTACTTCCTTCACATCTACATAGATAGCACCAACTATGCTCTTCCGAAATTTCTTTGGAAGCCTCCAAACAAAAAGAGTGATGTAAAACCATACTAAAAGGAATGTCCAAGCAAAGTTCTATACAAATATGTATTTTACCCAAACACAGATAACAATGTAAGAAAAGGACACATATTTTAGGGGATGTATATATATATGCCAGAAAGGACAGGGACGACTCCCTGTAACGCCTTCGTACTCAGTGGTCCCTCTCAGTATATCCACATTTGCAGGGGTGTGTTCCAGCCAGCTTTGTTGAAAGAACTGTGGCAGTGATCCCAATCCAAGTGGTATGAGTATAGTCACTTTATTAGACAACGTTTCTTTAACATCCAGAAAAATACATGAACACTTTGTGAAGACCACCAGTGTCCAATGGCAGACAGAAAAGGGGGCTCAGTGGCGTCAACCAACGCGTTTCGCCGTCAAGGCTTCGTCAGAGTTGCCTATGTGGCTGTCCGCCATGCTTATGTACTGTCTCTGTGGTATATTCTGAGACTAGTGCCTCTTCAGTCTCTCCTATGTGGTGCTCTCTGTGTCTGGTACACTGTTTTGTGCTTGGCTGTACGCCATCTTGGTCTGGGATTTTACCTATGGGGGCACTGCTCATGTGGATGTCACTGTGTGCAAGATGTTCTGTATATCAATGATGTGGCAAACCTAATGTTTGTTATGATACGTCTAGATGTTTGTGTGCTGTTCTGATATAAATAGTGCCTCAAACGGCACTAGATGGTTACAGTGTCATCTGGAGTGTTCCTGCAGTGTGGGGTCTCCGCATCATATATATGATGACAGGGCGGCCTAATCGCTGTCAGTTGCAATATAAAGTGCAATCGTTCTGGTATGTCGGCCTGCTTACTTTAGGCCAATGTGCTTGTGCACGGTTGTTAGTATCTGTGTACTTGACATGGAGTCTTTGATTATTAATGTGATTTGGACTGCCATGTGCTAGCATCGTCATCAATTGTGGGATGATTCTGTCTTAATGCATTTTTATTCTAGCAACCATGTAGGTTGTAAAGTGCTGTCATGCTTTTTGAACCACATCAGGGGTCGTCGTGCTATGGTAGCCTCCAATAGTGTTGTGAGGTTATCTCTGGGACGACTGTCCTCAGCTATCCGAAAGTGCTATTGTGCTTGTGCAATACATAAAGTGCATTAGTGCTATAGCAGTGATGTTATGATATGGATGCCTTCCAGGTGTAATCTAACACATCATGATTCTTATGTTGGCATGAATGCCGATCTATGTTTTAGCAGCCTTAATGGTTTTGAAGTGCTGTAGTGCTTGTATGTTGCATAAACCTGTTATTGTTCTGTGCAGTTGGTATCACCGTCTAAATGTCCATCCATTGCATAATCATATGTGGTCAAATTGGCAGGGGCGGGCATTTGTTGGCAGCATTTATCTAATATTCTAGGTTTTAAGGTTATGGTGTTGCCTTATATGATGACATGTATTGCACACTAGTGTTCAGTCAAGATTCTGTAGGGACTATTACATATACGACCAAATGATTAATGAAGAGGGAGTACATATTTGTGGTAGCAGCAATGTGAAAAGAAGTTAAAAACATTTGTGCTGTGATAAAACCTCCAATGACAAATAAAACCTAACACATTCAAAAATATTCATGCAGACCAATGTCTTATGTGTGTGTTTCAGCTAGCCTTGTGACAATAACTAGTCTGGAAATAAATTTAATTAGGCTAATACTTCTAATGCCTGTCATAAATGGACAGCAACAGGAGCCGATACTACATACATTGTCTGGGATAATGGGAATCTACAGCATAGAACAATAATTTCTTGGAACATTGTCTAATGTCTAGTTTTAATATCAACAGCATATTGGGTTGTTAATCCACCAAGAAGGTATACATTTCTTCATCCACATTATGTCCATTCAGGACTTTTGTGTTGAGGTCAAGACTGTACTGTGACTCTCGTTAATGTAGTTTCCTTTCCCGATCTCCTTCTTGTGGGCGTTTTTCAATTGTGTCAATGACAAAATACTGCAATGTTGACAGGTCTCCCTGGTGGGTCTCTTGAAAATGGTTTGCCAAAGTATACATATAATCCTTGTTGTTTATAGCTCGGATATGTTGTGGGATGCGTGTTTTGGCCATCTGTTTGGTACTACCTACACATCTTTTCTTACATCCACATTGTATGATATATATTACAAATTGTCTTTCAAATGTTAAATGCTTTTTAATCAATGTAATTTCCATTGTTCTTTAGTTTATATATTGCTTGACATTTTGGCATATCTGCATGCTTCGCATTTGCTGCATTTAAAGAAACCCTCCACGAGTCCTATCAGCCATTGTTTTGTCATTAATGTTGTCTGGTTCCTTTGAAAGTGTGAAGACACTATCTTCAAACTTATTGATGCTAGTTTACGATAAGTGATCTTTGCTTTGTCTCTCAGGTGTACACAGGGCTCAAGTCGAGGGGACACGTGGGTGGACAGAGTCCACCCGCTTTTTCCTGAGGGTGAACTCCCTCTTTGAATTTATGAAATAAAGCTGACCTCGGGGATCGAACAGCAGCCGTAAGGTTTGCAGGCCGTACACTTCACCACTGCATTATATAACCTGACAAAAAATAGCAAACAACTAAAGGTGAAATGTCCCGTTTCGGTACTGGAAGTTCCAGGGAAAACATTTGTATTGGTTCTTGGAGTTTAATACATGCACACATTTTAGCGTTTTCAAAAACACCATTAGAAGCAAATATCCTCTCTTGATTTTGTGTGTGTGTTCATTTTATGAAAGGCAAATGCCATTCGTCCCGTGCAAATTGGGTGGTTATGCAAAGCCAATTTAATGAAATGTGCATATTTCACCTTAAAATGCTGATTTCTGGCAATGTCACATCCCATTGCATTTGTTGATGAGTCCCCCCACTTAAGTTTTTAGGACTTGACCCCTTTGTGTACAGATAGATCTGGATAATTTCTCAGGATTTTCCAATGGGTGTGCAAAACCTTTCTCATGTCCTTCATCTATGTGTGGTAGGTGGTGATGAATCTTATAGTGTTCACGGTATACACCTCTGGTTGTTTATTCTGTAGAAGTTATTCTCTTCGGCTTTGTTGTAGGCCTGTTCTATTGTGGTTTTGGAATAGCCTCTCTTCTCAAACCTTTTCGCTGTGGATTTTGCATGCTTTTGGAACTCATGGTCCATTGAACACTTGTGTACAAGCGCGATAGAAATAAAATATCAATCAATTGAGCAATTCCTACTGGTCCTTATCATTTCTCCATATGGTATGCTGCTTATCAGTTATTTCGGATGGCAGCTGCTTGCGTATCATATTGAGTTAGTGCTGGTAGGTTTTCTGTACATGATACTTTCCAGTTGTCCATTCTCAACGTATATTAGGACATCTAGGTAAATGATTTGAGATTTGTTGTGGTGTTCCGTAAATTGCAAGTTTTGTTGGTTTCGATTGATTGCTCTGACAAAATGTAGACATTCCTGTGTGCTCCCGTTCCAAATCCCATTCCAAATTATGAAGAGTCAGTTTATGTAACGATTCTATGAAATTATTTTGTAGTTGTATTGCTCATATTCTTCGCTATGTAAAGTTTCTTGTTCCCACATTTCCATCGTTAAGTTTGCATATGGGGGGCAAAAGTTGTGCCCATATTGCTTTATATTTTGGCATATCTGCATGCTTCGCATTTGCTGCATTTAAAGAAACCCTCCACGAGTCCTATCAGCCATTGTTTTGTCATTAATGAAGCCTTGTTCCTTTGAAAGTGTGAAGACACTATCTTCGATCTTATTGATGCTAGTTTACAATAAGTATATATATATATATATATATATATATATATATATATATATATATTCAGTGAAAAAACGTTAAGAGTGAGTTAAGGTGGCCAGATTTCATGTGATATGTACTACAAATGAATGCTAATCATATCATACTACAGTATCAGTGTATTGTTCTTTGTCATGCTGTTATTATTAAGTGTAATAAAATAAAATATGTATTGAAAGAGGTCAGCAAAAATATTCTAACTTATTTAATGTCACATTTGATGTCATTATTGATCTCATCAGTGATGTCATGGATGATGTAATTAGTAACATCACCAGTGATGTCATCAATGATGTCAGCGGTGATGTGATCATACACTGCGCAACAGGGGGCCCATAGTTAAGGTGGACTTGCTCGAAATGCAATTGCTGAATTTTAGAGGTTTTGTTGCATTAAATCTGATCACCTTATCTCTCTCTTAACCCAAACAAAATTCACTGAAATTCAAAGGTTTTGGTGCTTTGTATTTTTCACATAAAATGTGATCACCTCTCTCCTAACTAAAGTTTTTCAATTAATTTAAAGGATTTTGTTATACTATAGTTTCTTCGGGGCCCACTAGCCATGGTCTTCGGCCGTGGCCACTGTACATGTTGCAACAACAGGTTTCTTTGGGCCCACTAGCAATGGCCTTCATCAGTAGCCACTGTACATCTTGCACCAATATGTTTCTTTGGGGCCCACTAGCCATGGCCTTTGGCCACTGTACATGTTGCACCAATAGGTATCTTCAGATCCACTAGCCATGGCCTTCGGCCTGGCCACTGTACATGTTCCACCAATAGGTTTCTCTGGGGCCCAAAAGGCATGGCCTTCGGTCATGGAAGTGGACACAGCCTTTGGCAGTGGTACTGTACATGTTGCACCAATAGGTTTCTTCAGTGCCCACTATACATGGCCTTCGGCCGTGGACACTGTACATAGTGCACCAATAGGTTTCTAAGTGGCCCAGTCGCAATGGCCAGTGGGGCCCACTAGGCATTTGTTTTTTATTGATTTCCTTTTATTGTTTAAAGCGCAGACCTAGCACGAGAGCACCGGATCGCTGTACAGAGTGTGGGTAGTCAGCATTTGGGCTGGCATCTTTTAACAGTAACGCAGTACTGTGAGGTCTGTGCGTCGGTATGTGTGTCCATTGGAATTAGTACTTGGTCAGGTGTTGTTGAAAGAGCCATGTTTTGAGAGATTTGAAAATTGGAGAATTGTTGGGGCATTCCGAGCCGACACTGGGATCGAGTTCCACAGGGTGGGTGCATGACAAGAGAAGAATTGTTTGTGGGTCCTCTCTTTGTGGATGAGTTGTGATTCAAGCTGGTTGGTCAATTTGCTGTGCGAGGAGCGCGTGGCACCCAATATGTGGTGCTTAGCCGCTGTGTACACAGGTGTGCTATTCGTGACTGCTTTGTAGATGACACATGCAGTCTTGAACAGTATCCTGGCTTGGAATGGAAGCCATCTAGTTGGCATAGGATGGAGTAAATCGGTCAAATTTCCGTGCTCCTGTAATAATATGCACTGCAGCATGTTGGACTGCTTTTAGGGGAGCCAAGTGAGCAGCTGGGAGCCCTGTCAGGAGAGCATTTCTCCCATCAATGTTTTCATGACCACTGTTAGGGATCACAAGCTTTGCCACAAGCAGGCTCCCACCAGAACCCTAAGGGCCTTAAAACGTCTGCAAAAAGGCTCCTGGAGCCAGTCCTGGCGCCTTTGGCACCAGGCTCATATGCGGTAAGGAGAGACTTATCAGGCTTTCTTTCATTTATGTGCATGGGTCTTTAAAGCCAACATGGAAGCAACCGCATAGCTCAGTTCTTATGAACCAAGCCATGCGGTCTAGTGTTTTGGGTGTGGCTGGGCCTGGAACTACTTTACCTGGTACTACTTTACATGGGATATATAAACCACACCCAGACTGCAGAACACACTTTGCATTATTCTGCAACTAGCAATGTGCCGCTCATCGTGTCCAGCTGCTGGTCTTCAGCATCTTCCTGTAATCCTGCAAGAACAAGACAAGATTACTTGTCTTACCTGAGAATACACCATCCTACGCTGAGCATTTCAACCACAGCCACAGAGTCGGTAGACAGTTCACTCGATGGCCAACCAGAATTTGGCACGCAACAGCCCACTTGCGTGCCACTTCCGGGTGGCCCTCATTTTATCAAACTTGAGTAAAAGTGCCGCAGATTGGTCGGTACCTTCAGTGAGCCGGGATGACCCCTTACTGCAGGATTTCCGGGGTTTCCAACAGGAGATGGAAAAGCTATTTGCTCGACATTTGCATGGACAACCTTTAGACAATGAACTCCTCTCTCTCCGCCAAGGAAACCAAGATTTACTGACTTATATTGCCGCTTTCAATAGACTGGTCTTGGAAGCAGGTTGGCCTGAAGGTAAAAGAACCACGTTGTTTCATCGGGGCCTACCAGGAGACCTAAAAGATGTCCTTGCTCAAGTGATAGACCCACCTAAAGACTGTGCAGAGTTTATAAACCTTGTAGTGCAATTGGATCACAGATTACAGGATCGGAGAACAGATCAGAGTAGACTCGAGAACGGGCCATGTACGTACGTTCAAAAGACAATGGTCAACGTCCACTAGAAAATACCACAGAACAAATGCAGATCGGAGGAGTATGACCTCCTTAAACCAAGATTGAAAGAGACAAGAGAAGACAGCTACAGTTGTGCCTGTATTGCGGTAAATCAGGTCACTTCCTCAAGGACTGCCCAGTGAACCCTCCAAGAAAGGTAGTAGGCGCTACAGAAAAAGAAGATGATGGGAAAGAATCAGAAAACTACCAGGCCCGGCAAGCGTAGAGGTCCGCTTGTCGAGTGAGAAGGATGAGTCACAGACCTCACATTTTGCTCTACCAGTAATCTTGATCAATCATCGACTGTCGCGGATAAATGCCATAGAAGCATATATAGACAGCGGAGCATTTGGAAACTACATTGATCAAGATCTGGCAGCAGAAATGGGACTTCCCTTATGCACAAAACCAACAACTGAAAAGGTAACCACTGTTGACGATACAGAAATTGCTTCTGGTCCAGTAACCCAATGCACAACATAATTAACCCTTCTGTGTCAGGATGGACATCAAGAAGCAATCTCGTTTGACCTAGTCAAAGCTCCTCAGTTCCGGTTGATCTTAGGGATGCCATGGTTGGTAACTGACAATCCTCACATAGACTGGTGTGCAAAGAGATTGGCCTTTTCTGACGAATGTGCCCAGACTTGCTACCCGAAATCTATACCACAGCCAAACAAGAAATCTGTTCAAGGAATAGCGTCGGTGATCGTGGAATCATTGGATACCTTACCAAGGGCATATCAAGATTATCAAGATGTTTTTTCAGAAGGAACAGGCTAACACATTACCACCACATAGGCCATATGACTGTCAGATCGACCTGATACCTGGCGCACAGGTTCCTTGTGGTTGGATTTATGCACTTAGGAAACCGAAATTCTCCACTTGAAGTCCTATCTGGATCAATACCTGGCTAATGGGTTTATACGACCGTCGAAGTCACCAGCAGCCTCCCCCTTATTCTTTGTACCAAAGAAGGAAGAAGATTCTAGAACTAGTATCGATTACCGTGCACTTAATCAAATCACAGTAAAAACCCGCTACCCTTTGCCCCTTATCCCAGAACTTTTGGCCTAAGTTACGGATGCCCAAATCTACACCAAATTAGACCTCAGAGGGGCATATCATCTTGTACGTGTGAAAAGTCGGGATGAATGGAAAACCGCATTCTGCACCATGTATGGCCTGTACGAATATCAGGTAATGCCTTTCGGTTGTGCAACGCTCCCGCCGCATTCCAATATTTCATGAATGACGTATTACGAGAACTAATCGATGTCTGTGCCCTAGTCTATATTGATGACACTCTGGTGTACTCTTCCTCTGAAAAAGAGCATATTAAACATGTTCGCTTAGTCCTTGCAAAACTACGCCAGCACAACTGTACGCTAAACTCGAAAAGTGCTCCTTCCATGTCACCAAAGTTGAGTTCCTCAGTTCTGTCCTCTCGCCAAAAGGAGTCAGGATGGATATCCACAAAGTTAATGCCATCCTTAATTGGCCGTCACCTTCTTCGCTTAAGGGAATTCAAAGCATGCTCGGCTTTGCGAATGTTTATCGCCGATTTATTCCAGACTTCTCACAGATAGTGCACCCAATTACTTCATTACTGAGAAAAAAACAACAAGAAATTCCAATGGACTGAAGAAGCAGAACAGGCCTTTCAAGAACTCAAGAAAAGATTCACCTCTGTGCCAGTTTTAAGACATCCTCGCCCAGACCTCCCCTATGTAGTGGAAACTGATGCTTCCAGCGTAGGTATGGGAGCAGTTCTCTCTCAAAGAGACCCAGAACTGGGCCAATTACATCCCGTGGCCTTTTGGTCACGTAAATTCTCACCACCAGAACTTAACTACGCAATTACAGACAAAGAATTGTTAGCAATAAAATCGTCCTTCAAAGCCTGGCGGCAGTATCTGTTAGGTGCCAGACATACCATCACCGTAATCACAGATCACCGGAACCTTCAATACCTAAAGTCAGCAAAAGCTCAATCTTCGCGACAACTGTGGTGGGCTTTATTCTTCGGAGAATACAATTATGTAATCACATATCGCCACGGGAGTTCAGAATGGGAAGGCCGATGCCTTATCTCGCATGGGTATTGAAGAAAAAACAAACAGTACCCCTGACCCTGTTGCCATCATTCCAAGTGATAAGTTACTGGGACTTACTACCACATTGACTCTAACTGAACTTCAAGATAAGATTCAGTTCTTAATGAACCCCGAGACCTTACAAAAATGGAATATCCAAAGCGAACACCACACGGTCCTAGACGGATTACCCTACTTCAGAGAATGACTATATCTACCAAATAAAGATCTGCAAGAGTTGATCATATCTGGTTATCACGATTCCCTGATCGAAGGGCATCCCGGCATTGCTAAAACTCTAGCCAAGGTTAAGCGAATTATTGGTGGCCAACCTGGCGTAAAGACATTGCTCAATTTGTTCTATGCTGTGGGGTATGTGCACAAAATAAATCACAAAAACAGAAACCAGCTGGCCTTCTACAACAACTGGACATCCCGCCAGCTCCCTGGCATACTCTTTCTCTTGATTTTATTACTGATTTACCTCCCAGTCAAGGATTTAATACCATTTTAGTGGTTGTAGATCTGTTCTCTAAAATGGCACATTTTATTCCGTTCGAAGGACTTCCTAACGCTACTGGTCTGGCCAACGTATTTCTTGAACAGATTTTAAAATTGCATTGCTTCCCGTCAGTCCTAATCTCAGATCATGGAAGCCAATTTATATCCAATTTCTGGAAGAAATGCTGTACCATGGCACAAATCGATGTTCGATTATCCACTAGCCATCACCCTCAAACGGAGGGACAAACAGAAAGAACAAACCAGACATTAGAACAATATCTACGTTGCATGCTGGATCAAGTGGAAGAGAGCTGGAAGGACTTATTATCGATAGTGGAATACGCATAAAACAACTCCATACACACCAGCACAGGACAAAGTCCGTTCTACACAATTTACGGGACACTTCAACGTACCTCTGAACTAGCCCCTCCCACGACCTTGGAAATGCCAGCGGTAAAGACTCTGCACACAAGTATAACCCAAGCCTTCAGAAAGGCAACTGAACAATTACAGCAAGCCAAAGACAGACAAAAATAATTCTTGGAACAACACCGGAAGAAAGCTCCTAATTACCAAGTTGGGGACGAAGTCTGGTTAGCATCGAAACATGTGCCCATAAAAGGTACCCGGACCTTTCGTCCAAAATATCTAGGACCCTATACCATCAAATCGGTGATAAATCCAGTGGCCGTCAAGTTAGCCTTACCGCCAAATATGCAAATTCATCCGGTGTTCCATGTATCACTTATAAAACCTGGACAACCTGGAAACCGAGTCATAACACCACCAAAACCTGTGCTAGTTGATGGAAAGCCTGAATTTGAAGTTAAAGACATTCTGGATTCAAAACGTACCGGATCTACATTATACTTTTTATTGGACTGGAAAGGGTACAGGCCTCAACGCAGAACTTGGGAACCAAGTGAACATATCCATGCACCACGTCTGATTAAGAGGTTTTACCTGAATAACCCCATCAAACCAGGACCGGACAGGAAGAATACCATGAGAGGGGCCTTGGGAGGGAGTGCTGTCATGACCACTGTTAGGGGTCACAAGCTTTTCCACAAGAAGGCTCCCACCAGAACCCTAAGGGCCTTAAAACTTCTGCAAAATGCTCCTGGAGCCAGTACTGGCGCCTTTGGCACCAGGCTCATATGCGGTAAGGAGAGACTTATCAGGCTTGCTTTCATTTATGTACATGGGTCTTTAAATTCAACATGGAACCAAGCCGTGCAGTCTAGTGTTTTGGGTGTGGCTGGGCATGGAACTACTTTACCTGGTACTACTTTAGATGGGCTATATAAACCACACCCAGACTGCAGAACAAGCTTTGCATTATTCTGCAACTAGCAGCGTGCCGCTCATCGTGTCCAGCTCCTGGTCTTCAGCATCTTCCTGTAATCCTGCAAGAACAAGAACAAGCTTACTTGTCTTACCTGAGAATACACCATCCTACGCTCAGCATTTCAACCAGGCCACAACCTGTGGAAACCGAGAGAAGAAGAAACATCACCTGTGAGTACTAGCGTGAGGAATTCCAGCATCCCGCGGCCACAGCTTCTGTTCGAACATCGCGACCTGCAAAGCAAGAGAGGGGAAAACAATATTAGAACGCGTGCGCTTCCAGAACACGGAATTCCATCATTCTTACCTGAATTCCATTGCGCTACGCAGCGCTTCCTTCCGGAACTCCACGGCGACAGCCTGCATGAGAAAAGGAGACATATTCAGGTTCGCTTTCAATATTTAATGCCCGCATAGCGCTTAACTTACCTTAACGGATCCCTGGGGTCAGTTTTCATTGTGCTGTCGTCCACTCATAGCACCGCAGCCGCCTGTGAGGAGAAGAAGAAGAGAACACAGGTTAGCTTCAAAAAGACAATAAAGAACACTGCGCTTCGCGCTTTCCCTTACCTTAGAACGTGCCTATTCATCCAGCATGACAGCATCAAACCTTCGCACCTGAAAAGAATACGATAAAGACATTAAGGAGATTTCCACCATAAAACAGGACTAAGACTTACAATTAAAAAACCTACCTGCCTACCAACAGAGTCAGGGTCACAGCAGGCCTGGACCTGAAGAAAGACGCACTGCACCAGTGGAGCAACTCGGGCAGATCGCCAACAAACGCCAAGCGCCCCTGCACAAGACGCAGGACGGATAGCTCACCCTGCAAACAATTAAGGTGAGAAAGACTCAGTGGGAGAGGGATCAGTCAGAGGGAGGTGGGAGATTCACCCATTAGAGACAGTTATCACAATTCCTCCCTTCTGTGATTGCAGATTTGTTATTCCGCGCTGGGCAACTACGTATCCAGGTTCCAGATCCCAGAGCCTTCCAGACGCCCCCGGGGTTATCAGGTGAGTGTTACAATGTGCAAGGTACAAGGGTCTGTACTGCAGTCCAGAAGTCCTGCAGCATGAATAATGGTTTTCGAAGGGTAGAGATTCTGAACCAGGCTATTTGAGCCTTCTTGGCTATGTCTTCCTATAAGGACAGGATGCTGTCCATGGTGAAGCCTAAGGATTTTGCTGAGTCTGAGAGTTTTGGATCAAATCCTTCTAGGCGTATATCATTGAGCTATTGTTGGAAAAGCTTTTTTTAGTGTGCAGACAGATGAGGATGAATTCAATCTTGGATTGGTTTAGTTTGAGGTAGGCAGTCAACATACAGGACTGGAAGTTGGCTATATAATCGCAGAGATGAATAATGTCCTGCACAGTATTTACTCTCATGTACAACTGAGTATCGTCTGCATATTGGTGAATGGCTATATTAGGATCTTTGAGGAGAGTGCCCAGAGGCTCCATGTGAAGGTTAAAAAGGATTGGTGAAACTCTGCAGAAGATCTGGAGTCAGTTAGAATGCAACCAGTTCATCTGGACAGCCTGATATCTGTCTGAGAGGTAGGAGGTCAACCAATTCAGGACAGTGACAGAGAATCCCATCCTGTCAGCAAGGAAGGAGAGAAGGATGTGGTGGTTGGCCGTGTCGAATGTAGCGGAGAGGTCAAGGAGGACGAGGAGGCATTAGTCACCCTTATCTGTGATTTGCAGAGCATCATGCGCCACCTGGATGGTGGCTGTCTCGATGCTACACTTGGGGGGGTGGATCCTGACTGATAGTCATTTAGGAGGTGGAGTTGTTTGATTCTGGCGAGTAGTTGTGTAACAACTACATTTTCCAAGATTTTGGCAATAAACGGGAGGCTTGTGATGGGCCTGTAATTGGCCAGGTCACCTGGATTTAGGGTAGGTTTTTCAAAAGAGGTTGAATGAGACCAGTCTCGAGGGTGTCCGGGAATTATCCTTCTGCGAGGGAGGCATTGATGCAGAGGAGCACATTAAGCGCAGGGACTGTCAATTGTTTAATGATGGAGGCAGGAATTATATTGTCAGAGTAAGAAGTAGTTTTGAGGGAGGCAATCATTTTTAGGAGATCCAGGGGAAAGAAAAGAGAGAATTCAGTCAAGATGGGCAGTGTGAGTTCCGGAAGGCAGAGGATGCTAATGATGTGAGAGGTTGATTCGATGGTCTCTCTGATTTTGTCTGTTTTTTTAAATGAAAAATGCATTGATTCTGTTTGGGACAATGCTTTATACTTCAAAGAGAGCTTTGCTTTGAGAGGCTGCCACACTGGTGGAGTAGTAAGCAGCGTTGGCCTCTGTAATCATAATCCTTTGGTTTGCATGGAGAGATTTGAGGTTGGTGAGGTCTCCCGAGTTATGGTGTTTGCGCCACCGTTTCTCTAGGGCTCTGATCAAGCGTTTGTGGGAGGCTAGCTCCGAGGTGTACCATGGGGTGGATGGTTTGGTTTTTGCTCGGCTGGAATTTAGGGGAGCATGAGTGTCCACCAATTTCATAGCACAGTTGCTGAATAATTCCAGGAGGTCCGAGATATTCCCACTGATAGGCAAGTCTGCAAAGTTTGCTTTTAGCTCATCAACCGGTAAGGTTTTAAATGAGCAACTTTGAGTGAGGAGTTTTTTAGCCAGACCTTTGTGATCCATAGTCGAGTCGGTGACTGAATATGGGATGGTGGCGTGGTCAGATCAGTCAAGTGGGATAGGGTCTCAAGAGGTGATGCATGGGGATGATGTGAAGACTAAGTCTAGGGTGTTCCCATTGTTATGCATAGGGGAGAGCACACTTTGCTTAAGGTCCATGGAAGTGGTCAGTAGGAAAAGTGTGCTTCAAGAGTGGTTGTCAACCTGTGACGCAGGGATGTTAAAATCACTGAGAAAGACCTTATTAGAATGTGCTAATTTGGCAGATGAGAGTAAGTTGGAGATGTCTGCAATGAAAGAGTCACTCCTGTGAGGTAGTCTGTAGATGAGGTGGAAGGAGATTGACTCCTTGTGTGATAAATGGAATGGGCAGGCAAGTGAGTCAAATGAGCCTGTTCTGGGAGTGGGGATGATGGAGGATGTCCAATCTCTCCTGTAGATGATTGCCAATTAACCACGTGCCCTTCCCGGTCGGTCGGCATGTTGGATGCAGTAGCCTTGGGGTAGGAGGACATCAAAAACATGTGGGGAGGATGGGTGTAACCATGTTTCAGTGTTGAACAGGGTACCAAGGTTGTTGTACGAGATTAGGTCACCGATCTCTGCAACGTGAGCGACTGCTGAGCGAGCAATGATCAAGATGAGAAGGGCGTGTGCATGTGATCCATGGGTGTTGGATAGTGGCAAGGGCAATATTGATGAGGTCCGCTAGGGTAGCTTGCCAGGGCTGCCCATGGTACTTGGTCATTTGAACCCTAGTGAGATTGGGGATCGGCTGTGAAGGGAGGAGGAACATGGTGATGTCTTTTGGTGAATAGCAGTAGTAGCATTAGTTTATAGGTAAAATTAATTCGGCCAGGGACAATTGCCGTGGCACTGTACATTTTGCACCATGGATCTAGGTCACCTGGCCTAAGCCCACCCACCTGGTGCCTTCCTGGTTGTCGCTCTTTTTCCCTAGTTAAGCAGCCCTCCGGCCCCTTTTCCTTTGTAGATGGGAAGCAGGTGCAAGTGTATCTAGGTCTCCTGGCCTAATCCCCACCCACCTTCTTAGCCCTGCTTCTTCCTTTCTGCTCATAACGCTTGGTTCAAGGGCGTCTCTCGCCCGGGCATCCCAAGCGAAGGGCAGGCGGAGAAAACAGCAATTCCTGTTTGGACTTGTTTCGACCAGGAGGACCGAGGGCCCGAATCCCTACTCAGACAGCAGGTAAGCATGCACCAACATGTGTTTTCTAGCTATGTGCCCACAGGCCATCCTCACCATCATCAGGCTCTGTGGCACTGTAAATTGTGTATTTGTAAAAGTGTTATTCTTGCACCGAAGCAAGTGTGTGCCCGCACCCTCCTCCCTTTGTCCCTGTTGCTTCCTTGTTTCTTGGAAACTCCCCCCTCACTCAACCCACTACGCTCCAATTTGTTGGCAGGCCCTTTAAATCAGCCACCCAAGTCACCCCCTGCCTTGGCAGCTCCTCTAGGCCAAAGATCAGAGGAGAAGGACAGCTCCAGTGGTGTCTGTCGGTGTCCGCCGTGGTAGCACGTAGCCTGCAGCCGTCGACCTGCTGTGACTGACCTGGTAAGTTTAATCTGGCTGTGTTGTACTGTGCTGTGCTGAAATACTTAGCCAACAACTTGGCCACGTGCGCTCCCTTGCATCGTAGGTCCCCATATCCTGTTCCGTTCCCCCTTCCTGCGTTTTCCTTCTTTCCTCTCGCATCTCAGCCCTTCTCTCTTCGATCTATTGTGTACTATTCTGACACTGTCTCGTGCTCCACTGTTTTTCTAGAATTAATTTGCATTGCTGGTATTCTTCTTCTAGGTTCCTGTTGTGTTATGTACCTTGTTGACTGTATTGTTGATTCTATTGACTTGGTGTTTGCTCTCTACGGTTCTTGATATTGGGCCTCATTACGACCCAGGCGGTAAGTTACTACGTTTACGCCATGGTGGTTGGCGGAATTACCGCCCCATTCCGAGGTGAGTGGGGCGGTAAGTCCCCATTAACCCATTTACCCTTCCCCATTCCCATTTTTGCCCCATAGGGCATAATGGGAGTGGGGAAGGCGTTAATTACGCCACCGTAAATTACGTTGGCGTAATTAACAACAAGGTCCCTTAGCGCCATGGATTTTAACACAGGTGTTAAAACATCCATGGCGCTAAGGGACCTCGGAATCAGGCGGTAAGGGTCGGCGCTGTTTACGCCGCCGTAAACCCCTTACCGCCTGGGTCCTAATGAGGCCCATTGTGTTGCTATCCACAGTTTGTGGCATCACATTGCAATTGCCTGCATTCTTCACTTCTAGGTTCCCTGCTGATCTCTGTGTTCTGTGTTTTGCTTTTGGTCCTGTATTGCATCTGCCTTCTTTACTTCCAGGTTCCCTGTTATGATGTGTGCTTTCCCTGGTTCTGTACTACATCTGCATTCTCTACTTCTAGGTTCCATGCTGTGCTCTTTTCTTTCTAATGGTTCTGTAGTGCATCTGATTTGCAGGTCCATTGTTCTTGTTCTCTGTTGTGCCACCTCCCTTTCAAGTCCCCCCAGTGCCTCCCTCCTGTTTGGCCCGTATTTGTGAACTCCCCTACCCCCTCCCCTGCCTGGGCTCCCCTACACCCTCCTCTGCCTGGGCTCCCCTCTCCCTACTCCCCCTCTTTCCTCCAGCACCACCACCTATGGTGCTCTCTGTCTCACCTATCATTTCTAACTGCTTTTCTATCGACTATCCTATCCCTCTCACTAGGTCTGGCAGGAAGAAGTTCAAAAGAACATCCTGGTCTCCAACCCAGTCCTCCCTGTTGCTGATACCTATACCAGTGCTAACTCCAGACAGACCCTTACCGACATATTCTTTGTCATTCCCTCTCCAGGCCTATGGACCCCCATATGGTCTCTGTTCTCTCTCCTTTTTCCTCTTCTCCCATTAATGGTGGCGCCTGATGGGAGGCCCTCTTGGCCGCCTTCAACTCCTCTAAGACCATCATTAATGCCTACTTAAATGTCGCCTTCTTGGTCCAGGGCCCTCAGGCCAATCTCCTCTTCTTTGATAGATGCTTCCGGCACCTTATCACCTTCCTTTCCTCTCCTGCTATCCCTTCTTACCCCTCTCTGGCTTCTCTGACGCCTCCTTCCTCTGCCACCTCTTCCGCACCCCCTGATGCTTCTCTGGCCACCCTGTTGCCTCCCTCCTCTGCCACCCCTCTGACACTCTCTTCTCCCTCTCCGACTACCCTGCCTTCTCTTCCTTCCTCCTCTGTCCATCCTCGGGCACCCCCAACACTTCCGCAGGGTGTGCCTCTGCCCTGTACCCCTCGCCGGAAGTCCTTCAAATGTGGCAACCTGCTCCACATTGCTAGTCTCAACTCTCGTTCAGCTGTCAAACACTCCTCTGACATCTGCCATCTCCTGGAAGAGCTTGATTTGGATGTACTCGGTCTCACCAAGACTTAGTTCACAGCCAGCTCTGTCACGGGTTTCAACACTCTCCTTCCCGATGGCTACAAGATCCTCTCCAAACCCAAAACCAACCGTCCCTGGGGGGGAGGGTGTAGTCTTGACTTTCCCAGAGTGGATCCCTGCTTCTATCATTCAATGCAGTACTACTCCTTTGAATGCCTGGCCTGAAGGCTCTCCATCTCTCCTTGCCTCTCTCTCACTGTGGACACTATCTACAGGCCACTTGGCCAGATTTCCCTCTTCCTCTCTAAGTGGGCTGACCTCTCCTCCTCGCTCCTTGCCTCTACCTCCCAACTTCTCTTCCTCTTTCACAACCTCTGCGATTCTCTCTCTATTCTTTCCTCGAGCCCGACTCACTCTGCAGGGCTCACCCTGTATGTTCTGAACTCCTCAGACCTCCCCTTTTCTAACCCTCTCACCACTCCTCTCTTTTGGAGTGATCACTTTCTCGTTTCTTCCCACCTCTCTCTCTCTTCCATGCAGGTCAAGCCAACTCCTGCACTGCCACCTGCCTTCTGGGTCCTCCGACACATGAAGCGTGTGTAAATAGATGCTTTTGCCGCCACTTTCTCTCCTCCTGCAGCTTTGGCTGACTCACATCCTGACACAGCCCTCTCTAACCTTCATCTCTCTATCTCTAACACTCTGGATATCCTTGCCCCTGTCGTGAGGATCCGCTTGAAGCCCAAATCCAAGTGCAACTCTTGGTACGATTCCGACCTCGCCACACAAGTGGAGGGCTGCGGAGATGAAGTGGAGGGCCTTTTGTGCACCCCCTGACAAACTGGCCTGCCGCCTGCTCCAAAGGCAGTACAGACACTCTGTCCTCTCTAGGAAGAGAGCTTACATTGAAGCCTGCATCTCTGCAGCATCTAACAACTCAGCCAAATTTTCAAAATCTGCAAGAAGCTGGCCAATCTGGCTGCAGTCTCTACCTCTCCTGTTCCATCCCAGGCCCTCTGCACAGCCTTGGCCTCTCATTTCACTACTACAACAGAGGACATCCTGTCCACCCTCTCTTCCTCTTCCTCCCCCTCTATCACTCCTGGCCCGTCTAAGGCTGTCTCCTCCTCCTTTCTCCTCCATTCCCCTGTTCACCCCTGACAATGTTTCTATGAAAGTCTCATCAAAGCAGGTTCTCCCCTGCTCATCAAGAACTATCAAGGACCACATAAACACCCTTGCTCCAGCTTTGGCCAATTTCTGCAATCACTCCTTTGTCACTGGAACGTTTCCCTCCCCCTTAATCACGCTCCTGTGCACCCCCTTATAAAGAATCCCTCGGCTGACCCTTCCTCTCCGACTAACTATCGCCCGATCTCCATCACTCCTTTCCTGGGCAAACTCTTGCAAAAGCTGGCCATCTCCCAGCTTAATCTATATGCTGAATCTGTTGGTTAACTCCATGACCACCAGTCTGGCTTCAGAGCTGCCAGAAGCACGGAAACTGCTCTCCTGAACACCAATGAAGACTTAGGGGGTCATTACAACTTGGGCGGTAAGGGATACCGGGCACCTATTCCAAGGTCCCTTGGCGGGGACCGTAAGGAACGTGTGATCTGACCACACATCCCTTACGGGTCCCGCTAAGGGACCAGGGTGCTAATAACGGGCTTGCAAGTCGCGAGCCCGTTATTAGCGCCCTCCCCATTCCCATTGAGTCCTGTGGGGGCTCAAATGCGTATGGGGAATGGTTTGTTCAATGGGGACTTACCGGTCCCGCCAGGGTCAGACTGCACTGGTAAGTCCCCATTGAACAAGACTGGTGCCGGTCCCGGTATTGGAAGCAGCCATGGCGGAAATAGAGCCATGGCTACCTCCAATCTCGGAATGAGGCCCTTGCTCTCCAATCTTGACTCTAATCTCCCTTTTGTCCTTATTCCCCTTGATCTATCCTTTGCTTTTGACACGGTCAAACATGCCATCCTGGCCAATCGTCTCTGGGACAACCAGGGGCGTTGCTAGGTTTGTAAAAGATCCAGGGCTAGAGCCCATTGCACGCTTGGACATCACATAACTACAATATATGAACACACGGGCCGCATTGCGATTTCAAGCATTAATATTGCCAACTATACTGCTCAAAGTGCTCATACTCATTTGGGAGATTTGCCACTCCAAAACCTGAACATTCATCCAGTAGTGCTAGGTAATACTTTATGAGGTCATATAAGACAAAGAAAAGCCTTTGGACAGGACAGCCAAAGACTTGGCGTGGATTGAGAAATTATATTTAAGCAGCAACTGGAGGGATATCTGTTTGCTACATTAACCATACAGTCACCTACTGCTGGGTGTTGGACTGACAGGGGGAAGCTAGTGGGATTATGAAGTGGTGGGACATAATTAATGTAATTATCCAATGTAGCGAGCGCAGCGAGCGAGCCTCAACTTGACCAGGGTGGTACGGCGGGAGGTTCTCCCCCCCTCCACAAGAACATTTATGAAAAAACGCTGTAAAAATCACACACATTTCAGCATGATTTTTCCAAAATAACCAGAAAAGTACATATGTTTCTTACTGATCTAAATGGCTGCCGAATAGTGTACCGCTTACAAGCTGCAGCAAGCAGGTGCGGTACAAATACCCAGTATAACATAACATAACTAACAAATGAAAAGCATTTTCAATTTCCAACATACCTTTTTAACCACTTCAATTTGTGGTTTTATTCCATTTGCATTTGCATTTAGTTTCATTTGGTAGAAATGCAGTATGGACAGAACATACTGCAGTAAAAATGAAAAACACACTTCCAATTCCAACGGTTGTTAATACATTTAAATTCAAAGATACATAATACAAAACAAATATGATCCTTTGAAGTAACTGAACTGTACATATATTGCATTGGGTTCCTATACAAACCAATTAAAACAAACCATGTGAAATATAATTTAACAAACTGTATAATATCACAATCTCAAACAGCTTAATTTAACATTTTGACGAGTAACAGTAATTGTGCCGCCTGTCCTCCTGCTCTCCCTTCCTCCTCATACTACTTAGTATATGACAGCTAAATGCCTTTGTAAACTAAGGACAGTGACGAGCCAGGACGATTGAGGACTGCCTTTCATAATATGGCATTCTGTAGCCACTGTCCATTTACTTAAGTGTAAAAACAACATGTAAGCAATGTTTCTGCCCTTTGCCTCTGGCACCACTGCTTTCCCCACGGTAGCTTCAGAACCTCTCACATCCCAGACCACATCCCCACCCCATGACATATCAGACTCTATAAGGCAAAAAGTTAAGCATTGGACTTGAACAGATTTCGGGGCTCTTTTTATTTTGTCTGCTAGATGAGGGGACAGCACTCCCCCTGTTATCCCAGCAGCACTTGAATTAAATTTGTTAAGAGAAGACTGTGGTACCACAGTGGAGAGATGGTGGGCAGTGAACATTAACCCAACACTTTTGAGGAGATCAAATGCCGCCCAACGTAGATAATTCATACTGACTCTTCTGTTACTGTTTAGGAGTTTGAAATTGTGAACAATGTTTATGGACACATTGTGGGCTGGCCCTCGTGACGACAAAAGTGTCATATTTCTTTCAGTATGTTCGTTGAAATGCTAAGAGCTCATTGCCCACGTTGAGACTTTGGGAGGCTTGTAAGTCAGCATTCATGAAGGGTCAGTCTGAATGATGTCTGGCTGTCTGACAGGACCCCACTCCAAGGTAGTGTAACAGTGGGACTTTCAAACAATATTTGTATCTCTATAATAATCGTGTCTATTATAGCTTTACGTTCACATTGCTAATAAATATGTAGTTAACACCAGGTTGCTTTGCGCTGGGTTGGGAAAAGGATGGCTGGCTGTTTCATGGCGCTACTATTTGGGGAGTTTAAGAGACACTGGGCCTGATTCACAACATTTTTCTCAATGGGAAAATCCCATTGAAAAACGCTTTATGAACCAGGCCCAAATATCCATTCCCCGAGCTACCAACTTGAAAATGTACATAATTTCTTGCTGTATTTATGTTTTGTTTATCTGACAGTTGGTCTCCTTCAATTTGACATCTCTGAAATAAGGGGATGGGGCAGGGGTGAATGTGCAGAGTCCCCTATACCTGAGAACAGAAAAATGACCCTAGGACGTCTGCATGGTCTTCCACTGGTGTTCTTAACATAGGTAAATATTCCTAATATGTCCAGTGATTTGTCATTGCTATAAAAAGGAAATATTAAGAAGTGAGCAGCCCTTGCACAGCAGACGATGGAATGGGCAATTTAGCACATACCAAGATGATAATTGAATCTTCTTTAATCACTGGTGCACAGTTTCAAGTGCACTGAAACCTTTGGCATGTTTAGGGCATAAATGGTAACTTTGGGGACCACAAATGTACAGGGACATGAGACTGGAAATGTCCTGTGTAAGTAGATGGAATTTTTTTCAACATCCCTGTGTGTCATGTTCTATAAATTATGCAGTACAACTTGTGGGTATGTCACGCCCCACAGAACAAATAAGGTGCCAAAGCCCAAAGAGAACCAAGAGTCCAGCATCTGATCATTCACCAACAGCATAGTTTTTTTTGTCTAATGGGAGTTGGAGTCCTAGCTCTGCCTGATGCACGGATATGATGTTAAAGCCCGACAGAACAAATAAATGAATGGGAGGTCCGCTCCCAGCCTAAGAGTACTGCCTTGTGGCAGTTGTTGCTATACCACTCTGAGTCCTCAACATTTAAATAGGGCACAGAAGCCCAAAGGGAACCAAGAATCCAGAGTGAGCTGCCACATGTGAGTTGTGGTTCTTTCATCAGAATTGCTCTCAATTTCTGTTTGTATGAAACACGCCTGGCCAGCACTATATCGATCCCCCATTGATGATTCGCGCTTTGCTTCCTTTCGGCCCTCCTGTCTAAATGCTGGTAGAAGACGCACAGAGAGGGCAGGGACGTTGGACGGAACATTGAAGGGATATTGTAGGCAGTGGTTGAAGTGTGCTATGTTCCGTACTGGCCTGCCACTGCTCACCACAAACCCCATCACCACACCCCCCTCCCACGCTCAATCCAAACCGCCAAACACATGCACCAGCTGTTTAAGGGAACTTTCAGTGCAGTGCATTGAAAGTGCAAGTTTCAACTTCTTCCTGCACTTTTATTTTAAAACGAAACGATTCTGGAACAGTTTCTTTTTAAAATAAAAGTATAGGAACAGTAAAACTTAAGAAAAAAAAAGAAAAGTAGACGAGCTTGCAATTGCTCCCACCCACTTCGACCACTGATTGTACGGCTGCTTAAAGGAAATACATTGCAAATAAAAATGTTACTCCACAGATTAGTTTAATAGTTACACCAAATAAGCCAAAGTAAGTGTTGGAATATTTCAAGATTTTGTTTCAATTAATTGGATGTCCGGAGATAAAAATTGGGGGCGAGATTACAGGAATTGATTTGGGTGCTGGGCTGTGCAGTGTTGCTGAAACACTTGTGTATAGGCGTGTTATAAATGCCATATCATATCATATCATTTTGCTCTGACAATTGGACCGACTGACTGGTGAAACATGTTATCTTTACACTTGTCACTATTCTTTGTTATACTGGTCGGTCAGTGCAGGCGTCAGTTCAAAGTGTTTCTGCACCAGAGCTGGTGTTGGGGCAAAACTGCCCAGCACCAAGAGGAATTACACAACCTGCCGTATGTGGTGCAATGTAAGATCTTTGGGCATCATTGCATTTCTGAATTGTTTCACTTCTACTTTGAATCCCGCCTTGCTTTTTCTCGCCAAATCAATTGGTTTGTGAGAAGCAGCACTTCATACTATATTTGCAGGAACAAATTCGTCCCTACTTGAGCCAGGACAACCGTAGCACCAGCGAGAGACCTGAAGCGGAAGCTAAGATCGATATTTGCACCGAAATCTATGTTGGACTCCCCAAGGTGCCTTGCACAATGTTATAAACGCTGCAAAATAATACTGCAAGGATCGTCATGAATGCTATTTTAGAACTCATACTACTCATATCCTGCGCATGTTGCAATGGATTCCCATAGGTGCTACAATTAAGTTTAAAAAGCACATGGATGCTCGATCCTTTGAAAATGCGTCACATTATTTATCCAGCCGACTGTAAACCTATGTGCAAAAATGCCCTCTTCATTCCAGTTATTGCCTCCAAGGTTTACCATAACCTCTAAAGCGGGCGCTAACGCATCCCCAAAAACGGATTCCAACTGCATGTTCATTCATATTTGAATGAATTGGTTGTTCGTCCGATTTTCCTAACATCTGTGCGCCCCAGTCATTTTGCATCCCCTACTGGCCTACACCGCTCTTGCATTGTACTGCTACACCACGCAACAGTCACTCCCCACTATCCTGCATTGTATTTTTAATGTTGGCTATTAGGTGGCAGTGAAAGTGATGCCTATATGCCAAAACTATTGTCATGGGAAGCACAGATAGGAGAGAGATGATGTGAGTAGATACACACAGCTGGTGGGTGTTGTTTGACTATTTCCCCACTCATTGACCTCCCATGGCCATACTAATCCCCATGGTCATTCCGACCCATTACCAGCCCTTCCCTGCCCCAAACACATTCCCTCAGATTTCTTTCAGATGAGCTCTGTGCATTCTGTGCAGCCTTCTGGAAGATAATGGGTTAATTGCAGCTATAAACCAGCTAAACCAGCTCTAGCTGTGATAAAACTGTCATCACCAAGTGTGCGTCCTGGCACTTGATTTATAAGTATTATGTACGTCCCTGTAACTGTTCCTTGCACTGAATTCCTGTTAAAAATCATGCATCGGAAAAGCCCACTGTGTTGGGTTTTGTGTGGGCATTATGTAGACATTGGCCAGGCAGTGCAATAATATGCCCAGTACTAATACAATTTGCCGGTTGTTGCCATCTCATGGTCAGGTAGGTAGTGTCATTATGGCAGTGCCTGAGAATCCCCAAACTACACAAAAGCCAAAGCCATTGGCTTTGGGATGATTTTAACAGTGCCTTCAAAGAGTATCCACACAAGGCGGACGGACCTATTGGAATGTCAGCGGGTGCAATTTTACCGCTCACAGGAGGCATTCAAGCAGCAGAGCTTCCAGGTGGGCCAAATACCTACCTGTGCTTAATACCCCCTTGTGTGGTCACTGCCATTTCCTAATATAGCATTGCTGCTTCTCAAATAACATTTGAACAGCAAGTTCCAGAGCTATATCAATTGAACAACTGCTGTGGTGGGTATATTTTGTTTTAATGTTTTAATAGACAGCACATACACATCAAAAGAAGCCCAGTCCACAGGCGCTAAGTGCCTTTAGTCTTTTACGCCACTGCAGGCACAGGAGATGGTAGCTGTGATTACTTTCATGGTAGTATTAAGCACTTCCAATAAAACAACCGTCCTGGACATTTCACCGCAGCACCGAGCTGCATTACACACAATCTAATATAAACAAAGGCATTAATTAGCAAAGTGTGCAGATAGAGACATTAGCGGGTTCAACTACCCCGCCAATAGGCCAAGCCGCTGTTGCAGCCCAGCCAGTTCTTCTGGCTGCTGTGGTGGTAGTGCGCCGGGTTGGCATGGGAAAAGGTTGTTTGTTTACCACTTGGGAAATGAATCTGCAAAAAATACAATGAGCAGCCCCAAATAATGCCCCTCCCGCAACTCATTGTCTATGGCGGCCACTATTGTGGACATCTAGGGTTCCAGTGAGAATCTCCCCCTGGCCTGCTGGCTTGCTCAGAGCAGCTGTACGAGGTTGGGGAATGGTACCCACGTCCAGTGCAACATCCTCCAACATTCCAGACAATTTCCCTCCATTGAAAGGCACCTCTGCACCTGCTCGTGGTACACTGGCGAGCCTGTCCATACCGGATCGCCTTGCGATGGAGGATCAAGTGTTGTCATTCATCCGCATTCCCATTTCCAAAATTACTTTCTTTGTAAACATCAAAGAAAAGTTCATTCTGCTGTCCCACAGACACCAATTATGCCAGCCTGGCCGAAGAGTGATTATTAATTTCTGCTTCGGCGCAGAGCAAGCGGACAGGAAACTGGCCTTAATCCACTCCCCAATTCTAATGAGAAAGGTATGAAATAATTGCGAGGGAGGGAAGAAAAGAATAGCTGCAGTCTGCAGACCAGTTGCCACCTGGTCTGCAGGCAGCTCTTCTTTCCTTCCCCCTAAATGGCACATTGGCATTTACGACCTACCTCCTAGGTGCCTGCGCATGGGGGGGGGGGTTTGGGCAGGCTCTTAAACTTGTAACACGGGAGCCTGGAGCGCCGAGGGTGGGTCACACAGGCAGGTCCCGGTGGCAGCTCGGAGGAGCTCGCAGAGCGACTAGCACTGTCTCTGCACAGGCACGGCGGCAGGGGCATCTCTCACAGCTACTGGCTGCGCATGGAGAGAGCTCAGGGCATGTGCATTTGAGGCCCAGGCGGTGGCTCCCTACAATGCGCAAGTGCAGCCAGCCACGGACAGCAACAGCAGCACGAGTAGATGCAGGCCAGCCCAGGAGGCAGTGACGTGTGTTGATTCCCATTTAATTTAAATGGGATGTAATCACACGAACGTTGCTGCCTCCTGGACTGCATCTACCCGTACCGAGGATAAAGGATAATTTGAAGCTATTCCAGCGGACATGTTCGGGGCTAGCCTTTGATTTCAGCCCCCTGATTCTCATCCGGGCTATAATCAAAGGATCCGGGCTATAGCCCTCTCAGCCACCCCCCCCCTAGTGACGCCCCTGGGGACAACCTTGACATTACTGATCAGGCCCTGGCCTCGTTGACAGCCTTTCTCACTGACCGACCCTCTCAGGTCCAACTGGTGTCTTTCCTATATTCTCTCTCTCTCTCTCTCTCTCTCTCTACATGTGGTGTTCCCCAGGGGTCTAACCTCTCTCCCTGACTCTTCAACCACTACCTGGGACCTCTTCCCCACTGCATTGCTCCTTTCTGCTCCAATTTCCAATGTTATGCGGATGACACTCAGCTCTCTTTCAGGCTCCCCTCAGCCACCTCAGTTTCTTCTCTCATACCAGACTGTATGGCCGCAATTCAGGAATGATGTGTCGCCAATAATCTCTGCCTTAATGCAGTAACACTGAGATCCTCCTCACTAGGACACCCACTCCCTCCTTTCCTCTCTCTCTTTAGCTGCCCACTCTGGGCCCTCTTCCTGCTCCTTCCAGTGAGGCTAAGAACCTTGGTGTCATCTTTGACTCCACCCTCTCCTTCTCTCATCACATCTCTGATGTCTCTAAGAAGTCATCCTATCAGCTGCACCTCCTCAGAGGTATTCTTCCTTTTCTCACTTTCCCCCAGAAGCTCACTGTCTCCAGAGTTCTGGTCCTCTCTAAGTTGGACTATTGCAACAGCCACTTTCTAAATCTTTCTGTCTCTACTCTTCGACCTTTACAACTTATCCAGAGCAGACTGCAAGACTTATCCTTGGCCTCAAGCCCAGGGATCATATCTCTCCAGCTCTGACATCTCTTCACTGGCTCGCGTGGCTGCAAGGATCAACTTCAAGACCCTATGCATTATCCACAAGGCTTTCTGGGGCCTCGGACCGCTCTACCTCCAACTTTCTCTTCCAAAACATCTTCCTTCTCGAGCTCTCCACTCATCCACCTCCAACTCTCTGAGGGTCAGAAGCTTCTTCAAGCAGAGAGTTGGGGACAGATCCATCTCCTCAGCTGGGGCCTCCCTCTGAAACAGTCTCCCTGCCTCTGGTTCCGGACGCAACTCAAAACCTTCCTTTATACTTCCGCTTTCTCTCTTTCTCTATCCTGCTGATGCATCTGGCTGCTCTGTGCACTGGTCACCTAGTCACCTTCTGACCTTGAGCCAGGGCCCTCGCAGTCCCTCCGGGCTCCCCAGCACTTAAGGGTCTGTATCTGCAACCCTATCATCCCTTCTCTCTGAACTTATGAGCCAACCGTTGGATGCACTTGTAAGTTAACTGCACTTCTCCCTTCCCCTCCCCCTGGCACTTCTCCCCTTCCCTCTTTCCTGCACTTGCGCGATCTAAATGACACAAGGCCTAGTAAGATCGTTATTTTGCCCTCCCTTGTTTCCCTCTCCTTGTCTTGTCACTCCTAGAAACACTTATGTACAGGCGCGTTATTAATGCCACATCATATCATACCAATAGGTTTCTTCGGATCCCACTAGCCACAGCCTTCGGTTGTGACCACTCTAGATGTTGCACCAATAGGTTTCTTTGGGGCCCTCAAGGCATGGGCTTTGCTCTTGGCCACTGTACATGTTGCATCAATTGGTTTCATTGGGGCCCACTAGCCATAGCCTTTGGCCGTGGCCTCTGTACATGTTGAACTGGTAGGTTTGTTTTGGGCCCACTAGCCATGCCCTTGGGCACAGAGATCCATTACACCCTGCATGGGAGATGTGATCAATGCAGGTGTAAAATTATTTCTTTTTTCACTCTATCTCCATTCCCGTTGGATTCCCCCGATATACCCCCAATAATGTCAATAAACTAAACAAAGAGAGGCATTGAACTACACATGCCCACAGGATTTTGCAAGTATTCCCTGGATACTGCTCGAAAAATTTGAAACTCTTTCCAATCCTTACAGGAACTCATCAAGTGCCCCCCTCCTCTTTCCACGGTCCCCCCAACTCCCGTCAAGTGCTTTTTTTCTTCCTGGCCATTACCCCCTATCACTGTTTGGTTAATGTGATCCATTTTCTTCTCTGAGGCGGACTTGATTGAAATGCAAGTGCTGAATTTCAGGGGTTTGTTGCATTCAATCTGATCACTTTAAATGTCTCTTAACAAACGTTGTTTCACAGAATTTTAAGGGTTTTGCCATACCTTAGTTTACTCAGGGCCCACTAGCCATGGCCTTCAGCTATGGCCACTACACATGCTGTACCTATTGTTTTTTTTTGGGCCCACTAGCCATTGCCTTCAGCTATGGCCACTGTCTACGGCCAAACATGCTGCATAGGTTTTGGAAGTCTCACTAGCTATGGCTTCTGTGCATGTTGCACCAATACCCACTGACCATGTCTAACCACTAATTTGTTACCAAACATTCATTGCCCCTTGCCCAGTAGATATATGCACTGCCAATGTTGAACCTTATTTCTTGCAACTCCTTATTCCTGCAATAATTTCACATAAATCATTTGCAATAACAGAAATTCCTGCGGTAGAGTAGCGGTTCACCGATTCCTGCGATAACGGAAGATCTGCTCAGAATCAAAGCGTCTTCCACATCCTCACAGGCACTCAACATGTGTACCCCTTTTTTTCTCTAGGTCCCCTCCTTACACTCAATTGTTTTTCCCACCCTAACCATCTCCCACTACTCCCTATTATTCATCGCTCCGTGTGATGCATAATGTTTTTGAGCGCGTCTTGCTGCATTGCCGCTGTAATCTCATGAGATTCCTGTGGCCTTCCCCTGATAAATCAAACATTTTCTACCAGTAACTGGCTCCCCAAACCACTTCCATATACCCAACTTCACATTGTGTTTCCTTTGCCACTCCAGACCTTTAGGCTGATGTGATTGTTATTGCTATAGCTATTTATATAGTGCCTACGGCCAGGCCATCTAAGCACTGTGGTACAAAACAGTCAGTGTTCCCATAGGAGTGACTACATAAACAGAAGAGTTTTTTGAGTCTCTTTCCGAAGTCAAGAACGTTATTAGACTCAGTTTGTGGCAAAGTTCATTGCAAGTATTGATTGCATCCTTTTTCCTCCTCCAAATAGCATTTTGAGTACTATCATTTGCGGCTTCTCCCGGTAATATCACGGGAATCACTTGCATCAAGCAAAACAAAAGGCCTCTGCAAAAGCCTCTCAGCCTCTCTGCTGCAAAGTACCAAGGCTGATATATATAAAGATTTTAAGGAACAAGGGACACCCCCATGTCTCTGATGAATATTTTAAAAACTACTGGATGGATTTACCCCAAACCAGTCAAGGAAATTAAGTAAATTGTTTCCAATCGTGTCCAAATCTGCCCAGCAGTTTTTTACGTTACAGTTGTAAAAAACTGCACTTTCTCTCTATGGGAAAATGAATGGGGGTAGGCGGAAAAATGCATTTTTATGGTTTCTTAATAACTTTTTCCTTTTCTAAGAAATTGTTCCCAAAATGTGCACTTTAGTGGGGATCTTCACACATCCTTTGCTTGGAAAATATCATCCAAATCTGTCCAGCAAGTCAAATGTTGTAAGCCTTGCACAGCCTCTCTGCTGTAAAAAGCACCAAGGGCAATATAAAGGTTTTAAGGAGCAGGGGCCACCCATTCACCATAGAATATTTTGACAACTACTGGATAGATTTACCCCAAACCAGTCAAGAAATGTAAGTCAATGCTCTGTGACAAAGTTGTTTCTTATTTGGTCCAAATCCGCCCAGTGGTTTTTGCGCTAAGGCTGATCAAAAACTGCACTTTTTCTGTACAGGAAAATGAATGGGCTAAAAACTTTGAAACTGTGGCGTTTTGTTTTCTCAATACATTTTTCATTTGACTACTTATTGTTCCCAAAACTTGCAGTTCGGGAGTGGGGGGGTCTTGACAAACACTTTGTTTTGAAAATATCATCCAAATCCATCCAGCTAGTCAAGGCTTTTAGCAATACAATTTCCGGGGGAAATGGCTGCTTTTTCATTACTGAAAAGCCTGTCAGTCTTTCTGATACATTCTGACACCTCATTCCCTATCAAATATTTTAACAACTACTGGACAGAATAATCCTGGCCCGCTTCCGGAAATCGAGTCAACGCTCCGTGCCCAAGTTGTTTCGTACCTGCTCCAATTACGTTCATAGCTTTTTGCTGTGCACTAAGCAGAAATCTTTACTTTTTCTCTATGGGAAAAGGAATGGGAGTAGGCGGAAAACAGCATTTTTCTACTTTATATATACTAGATATGTCAGTAAAGGAAAAAAGAGGGATGTCATCAATGACATTTGTGATGTCATCTTTGATGTCCTGGGTGTTAGTCTTAGCAGTGCACGGTGGTGGCGCGAGTTATGGTTGCTTAGCTTGCCTTAACTGGCAAATTTCAGGGGGTTTTCGGTTTTACTTGGAACCATAACGTCTCTTTAACAATGTTTTTTTCACTGAATTTCATAGGTTTTTATTAGTGCAACTTAGCCATAACGTCCTTTTCACAAAGTTTTTTCATTGAATTTCATAGGTTTTTACCAGTGCATGCTATTTTCCTACAACTTACTAATATCATACTTACCCAATATAGCAATATTTGTGTCCAATTTACAAAGTGTCACCTTGAAACACCGCCATTTCCCAACTTCTAGAATCATTTTTAACACTTCTATACACTTTTTGCAACTATTTCAACTAGTTTTGCATCCGTAGACTTCTACGAAAATCTGCCTTCATTGCGGACTTTCCGGACAGTGCCACATGACAATATGCTGGCGTGTGGCATGTTGACATGTGCGAGAACCGGCCCGCACTTCACGATAAGATCCGTGCTTCGCGAACAGTTCGGAACTGCATTTTCTACTGATCTAGGAACTTTCAACTTCAAAATTTCCATTGCACAGCTACAATCTAGTACACAGTACATACTTTGAGCAAAACTGCGATTTATTTTAAAATGGCATAAGCTAATGCCATCCCTCCTCCCCAAGAGCCACCACCACTACTGTAATCAAGGAGCATGAGAAACACTGCCCGCACTTCACGATAAGATCTGTGCTTCGCGAACAGTTCGGAACTGCATTTTCTACTGATCTAGGAACTTTCAACTTCAAAATTTCCATTGCACTGCTACAATCTAGTACACAGTACATACTTTTAGCAAAACTGCTATTTATTTTAAAATGGCATCAGCTAATGCCATCCCTCCTCCCCAAGAGCCACCACCACTACTGTAATCAAGGAGCATGAGAAACACTTCCCCCTACCATAGAAATAACACACGCGCAACATTTTCCCCTGTTCACCTACCCCTCCATATTAGTGTTAGGTGGATACCAACCCGGCAGCCCAAGTTATCAGCCCAAGCGAAGCGAGGGTGGATAATGAGGTCTCTACACATTATCGCCCCATTCCAGCCCCTGTAATGGGGGATGAAGGCCATTAGCACCCTAGGTTCCCAAAGCGGGAACCCAGGGTGCTAAAAAAAAGGATTTTTCTTCCTACACCGGGACGCCTCTAGCGTCCCGGTGTAGTAAGGAAAATCCTTTTCCAAGATGGCCACCATGGAAAGAGAAGGCGGGGTTCCATGCAGGGCCCCTCTTCGCTTTCCATGGCAGCCTGCAGAAGGCAAAAAGAGAACTCTATGACCATATTACCACGAGCACATTTTTCTTCCTTTTCAAATCTATCCCAGTTTCGAATAACTTTACCACAAAGCCAGTCCCAGGTGGACATGGCCACTTTAACCCCATGTTTTGTTCCTCGTGGTCATGGCCAGTCGCCAGATTGTCTGGATCATGACCTTATTCCATGATCCGGACAATCTGGCCACTGCACAGGGCCACATGCTACACCTCAGTCACCAAAGGTATATCACTATTTTTGTACCTACATTATGACACTTGCCAAAAAATAAAACACGGGCACATTTACAAAACCATGCTTTCAGGTCCTTCTCAATGCTCCTTACACAGGTTTGCTGGAAATCCACCCATGTTTTATTTTTTCAGAAGTGTCAAATGATGCACATACAATCGTCATATAACGTAGCCCCCACTTGACAAAATGCATTCAGACTTTACGAAAACATTTATATCTAGATCTATTATCAGTTTGCCAAATTAAGTGTAGATTCGTCAAATGGCACCTCATTTATAAGCCTTTACATTATTTTGGGACCCCCCCTCTAATTTTGCCCCCTCTTGACAAAATCCCACCAAACTTTGCAAATACATTTATATCTAGATCCATTATCAGTTTGCCAAATTAAGTGTAGATTTGTCAAATGGCACCTCATGTATAAGCCTTTAGATTATTTTGGGAGCCCCCCTCTAATTTTGCCCCCTCTTGACAAAATCCCACCAAACTTTGCAAAAACATTTTCTATCTATATGTATTACTAGTTTGCCAAATTAAGTGTAGATTTGTCAAATGGCACCTCATTTATAAACCTTTAGATTATTTTGGGAGCCCCCCTCTAATTTTGCCCCCTCTTGACAAAATTCCACCAAACCTTGCAAACTCATTCGGGATCAGGTCAGGAATATAATTGCAAAATTACATGCATTTCCATTAAGTGGCGCCAAAGTTATAAGCCATCCAAGAACTGCTTTTCACCAAACCAGTAATGCAGAGGTGTCTGTGAACTTTCACAGGACTGTTCGCGAACATCTGAACTGTTCGCGGACTTTCGCACCGAAAAACACTCGTTTTTTTGCTTCTTGCAGCCATATTCCATCCCATGTTGGCAAATGATTAAGAAGTCAATATTACACTGTTTGAAATAGTGATGAAAAAGGAAACATTGTGAGTGGGGGTTTCTATGACTTTACAGTAGTGAATTGAAGAATAGTTACATAAATAAGAGAAGAAGCTTTGTTGTACCTTTTTTTTCAAAACAAATTAAATTAAGTGACGCTTTCAACAATGAGAAGGAAGGGTCCAAACATGACAAAAACTGCAATGGTTATGTTAAATGACCTTTAACTGGCAAGCATGAGGCAATACCGTGGCATGTTTCACAGACTTAATGGTATTGATAGAAAAGAAGACAGGAGAATCTGCTGCTTAAATGTGTGGTCTTTCTACAGTATATGAAATTGTAGGTTAACTGCAGCACAAAATACTTTCGAAAAGGTATTTTTATTAATTATTCTGGTTGCTAGAAACGTACTTGTTTGCCATTCGCTTAACTGCGCATGATATACAGACACGTTCTATTGCATCTGTATTTCTATGCGGATGAGCTTCACATGTCTTGAAATAGTGTGTGTACATTTTCTTACCATAATGGTACTTACAAGGGATGTCATTGATGATGTCACACGTTATGTCATCAGGGATGCCCTCAGTGATATCATCAGGGTGCTCACGGGCTGCACAACATGGGGCTCTGAGTTATAGCATCCAACACCTGCCAAATTTCAGGTTTTTTGTAGCTCAATAAAGTGACCTCAACCAAAGTTTTTTCACAGAGTTTCAAGCGTTTTAGCAGAATGAGCCTCCAAACATTTTGTGATTCTATTATGCAACAGCCTTCATTTTAAACAATAATTTGCATATCATTCATCAAACTCGTTTATTAATTTCTAAAGCGACGCAATGGAAGTTACTCAGTTATTAAACATACATATATTTCAACTTGTAATAACCATAAAAAACATGAAAAGCAACTGTTCACAAATCTACTAATCTGAAAAGTGTACCTTCTAAACTCACCACTGCACACTATGCAAATGACAAGATGTATCACCCTTTTCAAATTAACAAACAGAAGTAAACCTTGCAATGTTACTTCAAAAATGCAACGTATAAACAACAAATACAAACACTCTTAAAATATACGCAATGCAACTTTCTTTAATCTTTATTTTGGTACTTAAACCTTTCAGTTAGGGGTATAAGGCACAGTAGGGGGGAACGGAGAAGGGAGAAAGCGTCATGAAAAGATAAACATAAAAAATGTTCTTTACTTTAGGGTTTACTATTTTTTTATAAATCTGGGGTAAAAAGCATGAAAAAGTCAGAAGTGTAAAAAGGACAAAACAACCTTGTCCACGCCACAAAATAAAACCAACTACAGGCAGTGGTCATTTTGCACCACCCATACCTCCTCCCCTGCCACAAAACTTGCCCTACCAACTCTCAAGGTCTGGTATCAGGTGTGGCACATCAATATTCTTCCATCCCATCTACGGCAGAACACAGCATGCTTACCACCATAGATGCTGCTGAAGGGGACAAGCCATCAGGTGCTGGTGGTGCGGCTGCCGCCAATGGTCAAGCATGTGCTGGATGTGCAGTGACGGCTGTAGACACAGCAAAGGGTGGTGGTGCCCCAAGCCTTTCCTTGGCCAAAAGGAGGATAAACTCACTCCAAAAATGACTTTCAATAATCTGCCAGACCTAGTGTTAGTGCTGCCCTATTATATGATAGACAAAGGGCATTGTCCCTATAATTTACCTGTGCAATTTGCCCATCCAGTGTATCGACACAGTACCTGTCCGCAGAAAATACAAGCATTCTTCAATTTCTGAATGCGCTCTGTTCCATGGTACACAATTGAACTTCCAGCACAGAGAAACACAGCAGCTTGTGATATGGTGGTATCAGGGGCTGGGGGTTGTGCCTGGTCCACCCGAACCATTTTCTGTCCCTGTCACAATAACCTGCTAAATCACCTTGTTTGACGAATCCTCATATTAGCTGTACTCTGACAGGACTTCTTCTTCTAGGCGTACACGTGGTTCATGAGACTCCAGGAAAAAGAAAAAAGAAAAAAATGAAGAGTGCACTATTGATCTTTAAAAAAAAAGCATTAAAAAAAATTAGAAATACACATTTTTAAAAATTACAAGACCAAAATAAAACAATCTAAACATGCACACCAAAACAAAGGATAACATGTATAAGTAAAGGTAATGAAAAGAAGGTCTTCTAGAGCAGATTTGAATTCATAAGAAAAGCGTTTAGGTAACATTCCCATGTCTGCTTGACCTTCAAACGCAATAGTTCTGTTGGTTGTCAGACACTTCTTAACACTGATGCATTCTCATGTCCAGCCTCTAAACAGATTACTGTTCACCTCAAATGTTCACTTCAGACATCTTGCACATCGCATTGTCTTGTGGAATACTTGGTTATTTTCCCTGCACAGACACCGCCTTCAGACACAAAACCTTTTCAGTTTAAGTTCTTGATCCATATACAGTTCCTCCCTTTCACTTTCACAAGGCTTATATCAATATTACTACATGTTTTTCACTACATGGTGAACAAATGAACATCACATTGTTATGCAACGACTTCTATATGTGTTCATTCAGCTGGCACATCACAACAAGCCTCACCATGTTGAGCCAAATCGTTCTACATTATTTGAGAACAGACACTTTCAATTCATATGCTTAGCTCCCATACACTTCTTCCCTTTCTCCTTTGTAAGGCTAAAATAGACCGTACTATATATTTTTACTACATTGCAAACACATGAACATCAAAATTCAATGCTCCAACTTGATGATTCGTTGCCTATGGCGACACATTACGGTGAGTGTTGCGATATCACTGCTGTTATAATCTCTGTTCAGACAATCACATGCAGAGCAAAAGTTTTCAGTAGACATCCTTTGCCCTCACACTTTTTCCCTTCTGCTTTCTTAATGCTAATATGGACATTCATATTTGCTTTTCACTAAGCAGCAAACACGTGACCATTGTGTTGGTATGCAGTTACTAAATTACATGTTCAATCAACCAGCACATCATAGTTCCCTTTCACTTTCATAAGGCTTATATCAATGGTACTAAATGTTTTTCATTACATGGCAAACACATGAATATCACATTGTTATGCCATGACTTCTATATGTGTTCACTCAGCCAGCACATCAAAGCGAGCCTCACAATGTTGAGCCCAAGTGTTCGACATTGAGATCAGACTCTTTCAATTCACATCCGTAGCTCCCATACACTTCTTCCCTTTGTCTTTTGCAAGGCTATGATCAGCCCTACTATATGTTTTTATTACATTGCAAATATCACAAAGCAATGCTCTGACCTGATTCTTCTTCCTAATTTTAGCGTTTTTTTCAATGTTTAAGTGTTCATTATATTGTGCAGTGCTGTAACTAACCATTGTGGTTGGCTGCATGATCCTTTAGTGACCAGATTGCTCTTTGTTGATTTATTTTTTGGCCCTTTTTGCCTTCAGACCTGAATAGGCGATTGTGGTTTCCCTCACCGAGTGACTTTCCTCGCTCGCACGGGAAACCCCCTTTTTGGGATCAATCTAGTAGCATCTAGGTCTACTGTGATTTATTTCTCTGACATTTTCACTTACAGCCAACAGTGAAACTAGCATTCAGCCACTTTACACGACGCACTTTATTATTGATACATTAATGTTGTCACCTTGCGTATTTTTTGTATAGAATTTCAGATGATTTAATACTTATTTTAACGAGTACAAATTCTAAATAAATACAGTATTTTTAACGATTGTTTCGTACTTAGTGGATTGATCTGTGTTGTGACCCTTGGGGGTCCTTCCCCGTTTTGGTGGCCTTTTAGTGGCCTCTTCGAGTATCTTTAATTTATTCCGCTGGCTGGTTTTCCATTTATATTGATCGCTGCTTCCCCTCTGCCAGCGAAGTAGGGGAAACCCACCTCTTTGTTTTGCGGTATTTGTGCAGTGTTCCACTGCGTGGGTTCTACTCTATCTAGGGCGTCTTATGTGTGATTTTATACCTTTACATCTAGGTCTAATTTACAGAGACCTAGTCTATGGCACGGCCTGATTAATACTTCCTGGACTTATCGACAGGATTCCGGGACCAGCCTAACTGGTTGAGACTATGGTAAATACCTTTTCTCCCATATTGTTTTTCAGACCTCATGACGTAATTGAGCTATGGTTAACCGGTTGGGCCCTTTGGGTTTCACTCACAGATCATCCACTTTTATATGTCTATTTTTTATATTGTTGATATAACTGTTTACATTTTTCATTTTTTTCTTCTTTCCTCTGTGTTTACATTTTAGGTGTGTTTTATACATTGTGAAATGTGTAACCCTGTTTTCTAAATATATTGTGTAAATAAAGACACAGATGAATTTCAAAGAATCATGACGCCTACGGGAATGCCACGTCCTGATGAAGATGGATATCATCGGCTTTTGAGTTAGATGTGTTGTCTCCATATCGAAACTACTATCTGTTAATCGTGCCAGGTTTATTGTACTGTATGTCACATTGTTCCTGTCCTGACACAAGAGTAGTTGACGCATAGCATCCCTTGGCTAATTTTAGCGTTTTTTTCAATGTTTATGTGTTCATTATATTGTGCAGTGCTGTAACTAACCATTGTGGTTGGCTGCATGATCCTTTAGTGACCAGATTGCCCTTTGTTGATTTATTTTTTGGCCCTTTTTACCTTCAGACCTGAATAGGCGATTGTGGTTTCCCTCACCGAGTGACTTTCCTCGCTCGCACGGGAAACCCCCTTTTTGGGATCAATCTAGTAGCATCTAGGTCTACTATGATTTATTTCTCTGACTTTTTCACTTACAGCCAACAGTGAAACTAGCATTCAGTCACTTTACACGATGCACTTTATGATTGATACATTAATGTTGTCTCCTTGCGTATTTTTTGTATAGAATTTCAGATGATTTAATACTTATTTTAACGAGTACAAATTCTAAATAAATACAGTATTTTTAACGATTGTTTAGTTCTTAGTGGATTGATCTGTGTTGTGACCCTTGGGGGCCCTTCCCCGTTTTGGTGGCCTTTTAGTGGCCTCTTCGAGTATCTTTAATTTATTCCGCTGGCTGGTTTTCCATTTATATTGATCGCTGCTTCCCCTCTGCCAGCGAAGTAGGGGAAACCCACCTCTTTGTTTTGCGGTATTTGTGCAGTGGTCCACTGCGTGGGTTCTACTCTATCTAGGGCGTCTTATGTGTGATTTTATACCTTTACATATAGGTCTAATTTACAGAGACCTAGTCTATGGCACGGCCTGATTAAGACTTCCTGGACTTATCGACAGGATTCCGGGACCAGCCTAACTGGTTGAGACTATGGTAAATACCTTTACTCTCATATTGTTTTTCAGACCTCATGACGTAATTGAGCTATGGTTAACGGGTTGGGCCCTTTGGGTTTCACTCACAGATCATCCACTTTTATATGTCTATTTTTTATATTGTTGATATAACTGTTTACATTTTTCATTTTTTTCTTCTTTCCTCTGTGTTTACATTTTAGGTGTGTTTTATACATTGTGAAATGTTTAACCCTGTTTTCTAAATATATTGTGTAAATAAAGACACAGATGAATTTCAAAGAATCATGACGCCTACGGGAATGCCACGTCCTGATGAAGATGGATATCATCGGCTTTTGAGTTAGATGTGTTGTCTCCATATCGAAACTACTATCTGTTAATCGTGCCAGGTTTATTGTAATGTATGTCACATTGTTCCTGTCCTGACACAAGAGTAGTTGACGGATAGCATCCCTTGGCTAATTTTAGCGTTTTTTTCAATGTTTATGTGTTCATTATATTGTGCAGTGCTGTAACTAACCATTGTGGTTGGCTGCATGATCCTTTAGTGACCAGATTGCCCTTTGTTGATTTATATTTTGGCCCTTTTTGCCTTCAGACCTGAATAGGCGATTGTGGTTTCCCTTACCGAGTGACTTTCCTCGCTCGCACGGGAAACCCCCTTTTTGGGATCAATCTAGTAGCATCTAGGTCTACTGTGATTTATTTCTCTGACTTTTTCACTTACAGCCAACAGTGAAACTAGCATTCAGTCACTTTACACGATGCACTTTATGATTGATACATTAATGTTGTCACCTTGCGTATTTTTTGGATAGAATTTCAGATGATTTAATACTTATTTTAACGAGTACAAATTCTAAATAAATACAGTATTTTTAACGATTGTTTCGTTCTTAGTGGATTGATCTGTGTTGTGACCCTTGGGGGTCCTCCCCCGTTTTGGTGGCCTTTTAGTGGCCTCTTCGAGTATCTTTAATTTATTCTGCTGGCTGGTTTTCCATTTATATTGATTGCTGCTTCCCCTCTGCCAGCGAAGTAGGGGAAACCCACCTCTTTGTTTTGGGGTATTTGTGCAGTGGTCCACTGCGTGGGTTCTACTCTATCTAGGGCGTCTTATGTGTGATTTTATACCTTTACATCTAGATCTAATTTACAGAGACCTAGTCTATGGCACGGCCTGATTAAGACTTCCTGGACTTATCGACAGGATTCCGGGACCAGCCTAACTGGTTGAGACTATGGTAAATACCTTTACTCTCATATTGTTTTTCAGACCTCATGACGTAATTGAGCTATGGTTAACGGGTTGGGCCCTTTGGGTTTCACTCACAGATCATCCACTTTTATATGTCCATTTTTTATATTGTTGATATAACTGTTTACATTTTTCATTTTTTTCTTCTTTCCTCTGTGTTTACATTTTAGGTGTGTTTTATACATTGTGAAATGTTTAACCCTGTTTTCTAAATATATTGTGTAAATAAAGACACAGATGAATTTCAAAGAATCATGACGCCTACGGGAATGCCACGTCCTGATGAAGATGGATATCATCGGCTTTTGAGTTAGATGTGTTGTCTCCATATCAAAACTACTATCTGTTAATCGTGCCAGGTTTATTGTAATGTATGTCACATTGTTCCTGTCCTGACACAAGAGTAGTTGACGGATAGCATCCCTTGGCTAATTTTAGCGTTTTTTTCAATGTTTATGTGTTCATTATATTGTGCAGTGCTGTAACTAACCATTGTGGTTGGCTGCCTGATCCTTTAGTGACCAGATTGCCCTTTGTTGATTTATTTTTTGGCCCTTTTTGCCTTCAGACCTGAATAGGCGATTGTGGTTTCCCTTACCGAGTGACTTTCCTCGCTCGCACGGGAAACCCCCTTTTTGGGATCAATCTAGTAGCATCTAGGTCTACTGTGATTTATTTCTCTGACTTTTTCACTTACAGCCAACAGTGAAACTAGCATTCAGTCACTTTACACGATGCACTTTATGATTGATACATTAATGTTGTCACCTTGCGTATTTTTTGGATAGAATTTCAGATGATTTAATACTTATTTTAACGAGTACAAATTCTAAATAAATACAGTATTTTTAACGATTGTTTCGTTCTTAGTGGATTGATCTGTGTTGTGACCCTTGGGGGTCCTCCCCCGTTTTGGTGGACTTTTAGTGGCCTCTTCGAGTATCTTTAATTTATTCTGCTGGCTGGTTTTCCATTTATATTGATTGCTGCTTCCCCTCTGCCAGCGAAGTAGGGGAAACCCACCTCTTTGTTTTGCGGTATTTGTGCAGTGGTCCACTGCGTGGGTTCTACTCTATCTAGGGCGTCTTATGTGTGATTTTATACCTTTACAACTAGGTCTAATTTACAGAGACCTAGTCTATGGCACGGCCTGATTAAGACTTCCTGGACTTATCGACAGGATTCCGGGACCAGCCTAACTGGTTGAGACTATGGTAAATACCTTTTCTCCTATATTGTTTTTCAGACCTCATGACGTAATTGAGCTATGGTTAACGGGTTGGGCCCTTTGGGTTTCACTCACAGATCATCCACTTTTATATGTCTATTTTTCATATTGTTGATGTAACTGTTTAAATTTTTCATTTTTTTCTTCTTTCCTCTGTGTTTACATTTTAGGTGTGTGTTATACATTGTGAAATGTTTAACCCTGTTTTCTAAATATATTGTGTAAATAAAGACACAGATGAATTTCAAAGAATCATGACGCCTACGGGAATGCCACGTCCTGATGAAGATGGATATCATCGGCTTCTGAGTTAGATGTGTTGTCTCCATCGAAACTACTATCTGTTAATCGTGCCAGGTTTATTGTACTGTATGTCACATTGTTCCTGTCCTGACACAAGAGTAGTTGACGCATAGCATCCCTTGGCTAATTTTAGCGTTTTTTTCAATGTTTATGTGTTCATTATATTGTGCATTGCTGTAACTAACCATTGTGGTTGGCTGCATGATCCTTTAGTGACCAGATTGCCCTTTGTTGATTTATTTTTTGGCCCTTTTTGCCTTCAGACCTGAATAGGCGATTGTGGTTTCCCTTACCGAGTGACTTTCCTCGCTCGCACGGGAAACCCCCTTTTTGGGATCAATCTAGTAGCATCTAGGTCTACTGTGATTTATTTCTCTGACTTTTTCACTTACAGCCAACAGTGAAACTAGCATTCAGTCACTTTACACGATGCACTTTATGATTGATACATTAATGTTGTCACCTTGCGTATTTTTTTATAGAATTGCAGATGATTTAATACTTATTTTAACGAGTACAAATTCTAAATAAATACAGTATTTTTAACGATTTTTTCGTTCTTAGTGGATTGATCTGTGTTGTGACCCTTGGGGTCCTCCCCCGATTTGGTGGCCTTTTAGTGGCCTCTTCGAGTATCTTTAATTTATTCCGCTGGCTGGTTTTCCATTTATATTGATCTCTGCTTCCCCTCTGCCAGCGAAGTAGGGGAAACCCACCTCTTTGTTTTGCGGTATTTGTGCATTGGTCCACTGCGTGGGTTCTACTCTATCTAGGGCGTCTTATGTGTGATTTTATACCTTTACATCTAGGTCTAATTTACAGAGACCTAGTCTATGGCACGGCCTGATTAATACTTCCTGGACTTATCGACAGGATTCCGGGACCAGCCTAACTCGTTGAGACTATGGTAAATACCTTTTCTCCCATATTGTTTTTCAGACCTCATGACGTAATTGAGCTATGGTTAACGGGTTGGGCCCTTTGGGTTTCACTCACAGATCATCCACTTTTATATGTCTATTTTTCATATTGTTTATGTAACTGTTTAAATTTTTCATTTTTTTCTTCTTTCCTCTGTGTTTACATTTTAGGTGTGTTTTATACATTGTGAAATGTTTAACCCTGTTTTCTAAATATATTGTGTAAATAAAGACACAGATGAATTTCAAAGAATCATGACGCCTACGGGAATGCCACGTCCTGATGAAGATGGATATCATCGGCTTTTGAGTTAGATGTGTTGTCTCCATCGAAACTACCATCTGTTAATCGTGCCAGGTTTATTGTACTGTATGTCACATTGTTCCTGTCCTGACACAAGAGTAGTTGACGCATAGCATCCCTTGGCTAATTTTAGCGTTTTTTTCAATGTTTATGTGTTCATTATATTGTGCAGTGCTGTAACTAACCATTGTGGTTGGCTGCATGATCCTTTAGTGACCAAATTGCCCTTTGTTGATTTATTTTTTGGCCCTTTTTGCCTTCAGACCTGAATAGGCGATTGTGGTTTCCCTTACCGAGTGACTTTCCTCGCTCGCACGGGAAACCCCCTTTTTGGGATCAATCTAGTAGCATCTAGGTCTACTGTGATTTATTTCTCTGACTTTTTCACTTACAGCCAACAGTGAAACTAGCATTCAGTCAGTTTACACAATGCACTTTATGATTGATACATTAATGTTGTCACCTTGTGTATTTTTTGTATAGAATTTCAGATGATTTAATACTTATTTTAACGAGTACAAATTCTAAATAAATACAGTATTTTTAACAATTGTTTCGTTCTTAGTGGATTGATCTGTGTTGTGACCCTTGGGGGTCCTCCCCCGTTTTGGTGGCCTTTTAGTGGCCTCTTCGAGTATCTTTAATTTATTCCGCTGGCTGGTTTTCCATTTATACTGACCTGATTATTTGCCTTTGCCGACACATTTCGCTGAGTTCTGAGATGTTACCTCAACAGCTTTGTTATTATCTCTGTGCAGACAATGACATGCACAGCAAACATTGTCAGTAGACATCCTTGGCCGTCACACAATTTCACTTCTGCTTTCGTGATGCTGATATCAACATGTATATATGTTGTTCGTCCGATAGCAAGCACGTGACCACAGTGATGATATGCAGTGACTCAATGACATGTTCAATCATCCAGCACATCATAATATGTCATTAAGCATGTACTAAGAGTACTTATACACACCACGCCATCTCAGCTGGTATCTTTCATTCCCACAAATTGTTCCCTTCTGTCTTTTTACATAACAAACACATGAACATTGTGATGCTCAATCACGACTCAGTGGTGTATTTACTTGGTTGGTACAACATGGTGTACTTTGCAGTATTGACTGAAATACTATGCTGTGACCTCTACAGGCACTTTCTGTACACATGAAACGTTTTTGCACTTTATTTAGGTTCATCACCCTAATTCAGTACGTTTCCCTCCATACACTTAATACATGGCAATATCACAGTGCGATGCTTGTGCATTTGCTCAGAAACAAAATAAATAGGTTTGTGAAGCATGCATTCATTCCAGAACCCCTCATGTTCTACCTTTTCCCCAAAAATCATATACAAACTTCACAGTGTTGTATCTCATCATTTTTTTTTTAAATGACAGATTAACTGAAAATCTGTACTTCTTTCTTTCCATCTCAAGGAAGTAAATAGAAGGGTTTTGCCATCTGTGTTTTCTTGGGCATGTATTCAACATGCCCAGGCTCACCATGCAGTGAGTACATTCCAGACATAACCCCTGGCGGAGCAAATATCTCTCTCCAGCTATCTCTTCTTTCAGCACTGTGCCCCATCAAATACAGTTGAGGCACACAACAAATTAGGTCGAATTGTATAGATAGCTCCCCCATATTTTCCTTCTCATGCTTTCCTACGCATCTTATCTATCCCTCGCCCTCATCCCAAATATTTACCTGACTTTGCTCTTACCCACCACTACTGAATGTTATATCATACTTCTTCTTTGCCTCTAAGGCAGCAGTGCTTCAACACCATACCCTATAGAAGGAGGTGCTATACAAATGCAAGGTAACATAACAGAAGATGGTTATGAAAGGAATTGTTATTTTAAGGGGGGCAGGTAGGAGAAAACAGTGAGGTAAGTCACACTAAACTCAAAACTATTTATTTTGATTGGAACAACAAAATAACCAAAAACAATACAGTTCAAAACACAAATACAGACTAAGGGCACTGATCATAATGTGCCACCCATGCCTCTTCCCATGACTCAAAACTGCCACCAACGACCATGGTTTGGTGGCAGGCAGTGTACATTTTGAGTGCATCCTCTGGAACTGGTTGGTGGCACGTATGTTCCACTACAGGTAGGGCTGTGGTTGAAGGAGTAGCTTCTGCTGGAACTGGTGCTGAATCTCCAGAATGAATGAGGGGATGACTTGCAGCTGCGCGGAATGTTGGTAGAGCTGCAAATGTCATAGGCAGAGAGACCCTTGATGATCCCTGAAATATTGGTGTACCTGATGTCAATACAGGATGATGAGGTGTTGGCTATAGCAGAAGGACACCAGGAGGTCTGTAAACTAGAATGTCCCACAAAATGTTCAGCCTCCTGTGCCCAGGTCTTGCCCTCTGGCAAACAATAATGGTCCCAGCAGACAGGTGGCGCTTGGATGATACCAACATGGAGGCTTTACATGATCCACCCATCCTGCCATTGGCACCAATTGTGCCTCTCCAATCACCACCTCCTGGACATCCTGCTCAGAGTTTTTCACACCGGAGGTCTTCAGCTGGGCCTTATTTTCCTGCGCTTTGCCACTGGTTCCTCTCCTCTCCGTAGATGCTCCAGAAAAAGTAACAATAAAAGAAAGAATACTTTTATTTATAAAACTTAATATTAATAACATTCATTTATCCTCAAAAACAATTAAACAATACACAAATGAAACTCACCGGCAAAACTAAAACCACATACCGCAACACTGGTTTAAAAACGGAAAGAAAACACAAAAGAAAAGAGGTAAGGAAAGGAAACCAATATTTCCAACAACAAAAGCTTACCCTCTGCTCATTCCCCAAAAGCAATGGTCCTGGACTATCAGAGACACAGCTTGTACCACAATACATTGCAATGACAAAACGAGATAGTGCATCCAATCAAAGAACAGGGATTCTTTGTGCAAACATTGCAACATTCGAAAAGCACATTTGCATAAGTATGTGACTAGAGACATATTTGTGCAATGTCACGGTCAGCATTTTAAACACAAATAAACCCACTCGTTTCCATATGAAAAACCACGATGTGAGTAGCATGGAGATATTTACTTATTTAGTACAAAATGATCACTATAATAAACATATTGAAAACATACCACACTTTACTAGCCACTTTCACATATACCCTGCCTCAATGAATAATACTTATGCATCGTATACATTTTGGATACATTGCTTATTTGTATATATCAAAATATCGTGACACCAAGACGCCATTTTGCTGACAAAGGCAAAGCAATCCCTCCATTTCTGTGTACATCACCACGCCGCAAATGACATCAAGATGTTTTCTTAAACTAATTCATTTTTCACTGCAGATGGATATGGAAACCCTTTTACTTGATATCTCTCTCAAGATGACCCCAATGAACTTTAAATGTATGGATAATACCTGTTTTTTATATATTGCTAATACACAGCCAACATTTCAGTGGTACTGAATGAACCTGATGACAAATGCAAAGCGATCCATCAATTGCCATGTTTGTCACCACATCAAGAATGGCAGTGAGATGTTTCCCTAAATAAATCCTTATTGACTGCAAAAACACAGGGACACATATCAAATCTTTTTGCTTGATATCTCTCAACCCCTTTCACATGTACCCTGGACCCCAATGAAGTTTAAACGTATGTAAAATATGTATTTTGTGTACATTACTCACATATATATCAAAATATTGTAGCACCAATTGGCAAATCTTGATGATGTAGGTACAGCAGCCCACACATTTCCATTTACATCTCCATGCCGTGAATAACACTAAGATATTTTTTTAACTAGAATGAATCTTTCAGTGAAGAAATAATTTAAATCATCCAACCAATTACTACTTGATAATACTTAAAACACTCCAAGCCCTCCTATCTCCACACAACATCAATATCCACCAACATGCAGATGAGAAGAAGCTTTATCTCAAGATATCCTCCACTGAAGACATCCACAGGGTAAAGGCCTGCCTCACATTCATCCAGTCCCTAATGTCCATTGCTTACATAAATATGGGGCCCTTCAAGTTTGAATTCCTATTGATGACCAACGACACAGAACACCATAACTTCTAGACCTGGAACTATGCTATAAAGCTCGAGAGCAGCTCAACCCAGCTGACCACCTGTGCCAAGACCCTTGAACCTAACAGACACCTCTCCTTCAAGTAGCACATAGCAAGGAAGACATAAATGGTTTGGTACCAACCTTTCCTTCCTGTGGAACATCAAGAACATCAAGCCCTTGCTACTAGCAAAAAACTACAGATCTGCTGTCCAAGCCCTGGTCCTCTCCCACCTGAATGTTGGCAATCTCATCCTGGAAGGTCTTGCGGTGCATACCTTGTAACCCCTGAGATGTCTCCTATATGGTGCAGCATGACTCATTAAAATACTCTGCAACTTCAACCACAACATCCTGACCCTCATTGAACTGCACTGGCTCATGCTGCAAGCATGTATCACTGTCAAATCCTGCAGCATAGTATAGAAGGCCGACACCCTCAAGTCCTCAAGGTACCTAGCTGAAAAGCTCAGCATCTATGGAGTGCTATGATCCGCCAGAAGCATCGACATGTGCAGACCTGCATAAAGAAAAGAACCAGAAGACAAGCTTGCTCTGTCTTTGCCCGCATACTCTGGAACCTCCTCCTCATTAACACCAGACTCACCTCCTCCAATCTACATTTCGGGAAAGAGCTCTCAAGACCCTTCTCCTCAAGGAATGGCTCCTCCTTAGCACCAAGGTCCATACCCACTCCACTCCACTCCACACCTAGCCTGAGATTCAGAAATATGCTCTCCTTCCCCCTCTCCAATTCTTAGTCCCCTACGCCCTTATGTATATCTCTCTCTGAAGCTATTACTTGCACCCAGTACATACAATAATAGTATTAAGTATAATAATAATAATTAATAATAATAATAATAATAATAATAATAATAATAATAATAATAATAATAATAATTAGGCTTTTATATAGCGCTACAAACCCTCAGGTATCTGAGCGCTGCTTATTATTACCCACGGTGTGTGGTGCTCATTTATCGACCTCGGAAGGATGAAAGGCTGAGTTTGGCCCCGCCGGGATTCGAACCTGCGTTAACAGGCTCTGCACGGGTGTCAAAGCGGGCGCTCTACTCGCTGTGCCACTTGACCGGCTTATAGATACAATAGATACACTGAACATCTTCACATCTATCCTTTCCCCAATTAACTCTACACTTATGCGTGGTACATGTTGTTTATACAGTCCTTCCTCTTCAAGCAACTGATATATGTAGCCAACCCAGTTTCGAATCCCAGCAGGCCCAAACTCAGCCATTCATCCTTCTGAGGTCGATAAATGAGCACCACACAACGTGGGTAATAATAAGCAGCGCTCAGATGCCTGAGGTTTCATAGCGCTATATAAATTGTTATTATTATTATTATTATTATTATTATCATTATTATATCAGTGGCAACAACAATGCTTATTCGTAGGAGTGTAAAAATGCCCACCCATTTGAAATTTCTAGTAATCAATATTTACACTGTAAGCATTTATTTATTTATTACATTTATATAGCGCGCAGGCAGCCCAGAGGCATTGTGGCGCTGTTACTTGTAAGGAGACTTAGTTACACTGGGTACAGGTTGTGCCTTGGGTTACAGTAAGGCAGGGACCTGTGATCGGCTATAGGTGGTATCATACAACATAATACATCATACATGTTATTCATGAGAACTTGGACATATGGTGTTGGTTAGGTGAACAGGGTAGTTTTCATGGCTTTATGAAAAGCAGTCAGTGAAGGTTCAGATCGCAGGGAGGTGGAAAGGGTGTTCCAGTGTAAGGCAGCAAGGTAAGGGAAGCTGGAGCCCCCTCCTCTGGCTCTTTTTACCCTAGGTACTGAAAGCATGTTTGCATAGGGTGACCTAGTGGGTCTTGTGGTGGAGACCGGGTGGATTCTCTGGGATAGGTACACTGGGGCTGCGAGGTGGACGCATTTGTGGGTGATGCTTAGCGCTTTGAATATGATCCTTTCCTTTATGGGGAGCCAATGGGACTCTTTTCTGGCAGCAGTGATGTGCTCTCTCTTGGCAATGCCTTGTGCAGCACGTAGGGCACTGTTCTGGATTACTTGCAGCTTCTCAAGGTTTTTGTTGGAGGTCCCTTGGAAAAGAACATTACAGTAATCTAGCCGCGAACCAGTTATGGCTCTGGCTATGTTGGTGCATGTGTCTTTTGACAGAAAAGGCCTGATTGCGTTGAGGAGTTTTGCATGGTAAGCAGCAGAGGAGGCGATGGCGTTTACTTGTCTGGTCATGGATAAGTTGGAGTCTAGATAGACGCCTAGTGTTTTTACCATGTCTAGTACTGGGATTCTGATTGAGTCAATGGTAAAGTGACTAAACTGGGCGTTAAGTTTCTTGAGGGTGTCAGGGGAGCCTACGAGTAAGAGCTCAGTTGTGTCAGAGTTAAGGCAGAGGCCTTTGATAGCCATCCACATTTGGATTGTGTTATATATGTTGTTGAGAGTTGCCCAGTCAGTGTCATAGTCGCCTGTCAGTGTGAGAAGGATCTGAGTGTCGTCGGCGTAGTTGGTGTAAGAGATGCCCATGTCGTCAAGGATGAGGAAGAGAGGGCGGGTGAAGATGTCACAAAGGGTAGGGGAGAGGCAGGAGCCTCGGGGCACCCCACATAGCATGATGGTGGGTGACGCAGTGGCTAGGTCAGAGAAGACCTGCATGGTCCTGCCTTGGAGGAAGGAGGTGATCCATGTGGTGGCTTCTTGGGAGAAATTGGCTGTGGAGGTGAGGTGATGGCAGAGGATGTCATGATCTACAAGATCAAAAGCTGCCGAGAGATCGAGGAGAAGGAGTAGGACAGGTTTGCCTTGGTCCCTTGCATCATCCATTTGGTTTTTGAGGTTGAGTAGGGCGGTCTCTGTCCCGTGCCTAGGGCGAAAGCCGGATTGTCTCAGTCCTAGGAGGTTGTGCTCTTCGAGGAAGTGCTGGACCTGCAGGTAGTCTGCTTTGTCTAGAATCTTGAGGAGGAATGGGACTGTGGTGATGGGGCGGTAGTTATTGGGGGAGGTGGCGTCAAGTGTAGGTTTTTTTTATGAGAGGTCGGACCCATGCTTCCTTGAGGCATGAGGGGACTCTTCCTGTGGTGAAGGAGGCGTTGACGAAGGCTGTTAGGAAAGGAGCCAGGGTGTCTGCGCAGTCTTTGATGATGGAGGCAGGGCAAGAGTCACCTTTGCAATTGGAGGGTTTTATGTTTTTCATGATGTTGATCATGTCTTTCTCCTGGATGGGTTTGAATGAGAAGGTGGGTGGGGCCTCTGGGTGAGGGGAGGGGTGGGGTTGGGGAGAGGGTAGGGGGGGTGGAGAGCGCTAGTTTGGTGTTCAGAATTTTGGCTTGGAGAGAGCTAATCTTATTACGCATGGCTGTTTGGATGTCATCACACCATGCTTTATCCTTTGTGAAGTTTTGGGGGGTGGGTGTAGGGATCTCAAGTTCCCTGAATATGGCGAACATTTCCTTGGTGTTCGATTTGGCCTCAGCGATTCTATCTTCAAATGATTTAGCTTTGGCTTTGATGATGGCTTTCTTGTATTCATTTGCAAGGGATTTGAAGTTAAGTTTGTCTTTATCATCCTGAGATGTTTGCCATTGAGCTAGTGCTGCTCGTTTGTCTATGAGCAGTTTTAGAAGGTCTTGGGTGAACCACGCGTTGGTGTGTCTAGTGGGTTTGGTTTTGCGCGGTTTAAGTGGGGCGATAGCATTGATTGCTGCCGTAATAGCAGTATCGTAGTTTTTGGCCAGGGTTTCTGGGTCTTTGGAGAAGGGGGCTCTGAAGGCAGGTCCCTGAAAGAATGGTATGAGTCTTTCATTGGTCAGTTGACGGGCACTTCTTGTGAGGGCTGGTGGTAAGGGTTGGGGCGTGGGATGTGGTTGAGGTGGTGGGGATGTTGAAGGTGATGGTGTGGTGGTCGGACCACAGGGTGCGGGTATTGCCTGTGACTGTGAGGGGGCAATTGTGGTGGGCGATCCAGTCTAATAATCCGCCTAGGGCGTGTGTGGGGTCAGTGATGGTGTTGGCGAATCCTAGAGTGGCTAAGGCTGTGTCAAGTGCTTTAGCAGCAGGGTCTTTGGTGTCATTCAGTCCAAGGTTGATGTCTCCAAGGAGAATGGCTTTGGATGACTTTTTCAGGTTGTCAGCCAGGAGGTGGGTGAGGGAAGCCTGGAAATCTCCTAGGGGGCCTGGTGGCCGATAGGTGAGGTGTAGGGTGATGGTGCAGTGGTGTGAGATGGTGAGTTTCAATTGAAGTTAGCCGCTGTTATTGTTAATAGTTTTGTAAACCTTTCTAATGGTGATCGAGTCTTTGGCTATGAGGGCGACACCGCCCCCTGTGGTCAGGCGGTCTTGTCTAGTGATGGCATAGCCTGGTGGGAGTGCGAGCGATAGAGCGGGGCCTGAGGCTTCGTGTAGCCAGGTCTCAGTGACCATTAGAAGATCTTGATCTAGGGTGGTGATGAGGTTGTGGATGTCTAGAGTGTGAGCATTGATGGATCGTGCGTTGATGAGGGCACATTTGAGGTGCGGTTCCAGGGTGACATTGATAGTAGTGGATGGCACATTGAAACCTGTGGGGGGCACATTTTCTGGGGTCCTGGGCATAGGCAGAGTGGCATTTGCATCAATGGGTAGCATGGCTATGGTAGAAGATTTGCACATTGCAGTAATTACATTCAAACCAGTGGGGGGCACATTTTCTGGGGTCCTAGACATAGGCAGAGTGGCATTTGCATCAGTGGGTAGCATGGCTATGGTAGAAGATTTGCACATTGCAGTAATTACATTCAAACCAGTGGGGGCACATTTTGGGGAGTCTTAGACATTGTAGCAAATGCAATTTGGTCATGGCAGTGCTTACTTTGTGCCCTCAGCTCCATTGTGTGTCTTAGTCTATGGGAGTTATGGACTGCTGAGGAAGGAGCCTTTAGGCTAGTAGCTGATTTCAGTGTTCTTGTTTGCAGGCGTGTATTGCGTACCTTTGTGGGGATGGGTATTGTGAGCAATGCACTCGTGAGTGTACGTGCGTGTAGCCGCTGTAGTCTAAGGGGGAGTGTTTTGTGCTTCCCAGGAGTGCGGGACTCCTTACCTTGTGGTGCATGCAGGGTTCCACGGCGAACGGCAGACTGCGAGCAGCGAAGAGCTGCTAAGAGGAGCGCTGGCCTTCTTCTCCCGGCTTCGCCTCACGGCACCCTCTACCTCCATTTAAAGCAGGAGGGGAGGGGCAGGCAAGTCGGGGGAGCAAATCAGGATCCGGGCCTGCGGCGGTGATGATCGCGGGCTGCAGGGACACTCCGGTCGTCAAGGGGATGGCGGCGGCCATTTTAGGAGCCGCGTGGCTTGCGGGAAGCAACAAATCGAATCTAGCACCTGATCCGAAAGAAAGGAGATCAGCTGTTGGGGCCTCAGCTTGCAGATGCGCTTGCAGCGGAGCTGCTAAGAGGAGCGCTGGCCTTTTTCTGCAGCCTTCTTCTCCCGGCTTTGCCTCACGGCACCCTCTACCTCCATTTAAAGCAGGAGGGTAGGGGCAGGCAAGTCGGGGGAGCAAATCAGGATCCGGGCCTGCGGCGGTGATGATCGCGGGCTGCAGGGATGTTCCGGTCGTCAAGGGGATGGCAGCGGCCATCTTAGGAGCCACGTGGCTCGCAGGAAGCAACAAATCGAATCTAGCAGCTGATCCGAAAGAAAGGAGATCAGCTGTTGGGGCTTCAGCTTGCAGATGCGCTCGCAGCGGAGCTGCTAAGAGGAGCGCTGGCCTTTTTCTGCGGCCTTCTTCTCCCGGCTTCGCCTCATGGCACCCTCTACCTCCATTTAAAGCAGGAGGGGCAGGTAAGTCGGGGGAGCAAATCAGGATCCGGGCCTGCGGCGGTGATGATCGTGGGCTGCAGGGATGCTCCGGTCGTCAATGGGATGGCGGCGGCCATCTTAGGAGCCGCGTGGCTCACGGAAAGCAACAAATCGAATCTAGCAGCTGATCCGAAAGAAAGGAGATCAGCTGTTGGGGCCTCAGCTTGCAGATGCGCTCGCAGCGGAGCTGCTAAGAGGAGCGCTGGCCTTTTTCTGCGGCCTTCTTCTCCCGGCTTCAGTTTCTGTTTCTGTGACATATTGTATATTGTTAGATTACCACTATGTGCCTATTCCTCATCCTAGTAATTATCTTTGAAGTGCCCACCTTTCTTGCAGAAATCTATCCTTTAGCTTTTCCTTTAGTCTGCTGCTTCCCAAGTGAAGGTTTAATACCATCCTTTACCCATCATTTCCTAGCTAAAAATAACCTGTCTAGAAGATTGGAACATCTGAACAGGGGAGGCTTCTGAAATCCCTAAGAATTACATGTTTGCTGGATATTGAAGAACAATGGCTATCAGTCCCTCTCCTCAAGCAGTTCCTGGTGGAGTAGGGGCATGCTACGGAGAAGTGTTCCTCCCGAGTGTGGGGCATGGGGGCCTGCTTCTGGTAGAAGAAGAGATGCCGCTGGCGAAAGTGGAAAGGTCTAGTGGCATCCCACTGCTTGACATAACTGGGGCAATGGGGGAAGCAATGTGCCAAGGAAAGAAAAAAGGTGGTTGGGTCAGGGGTGAGAAAGCCAAGACTGGAATGAATAAAAACTAATGCACTTAGTAATACCAGGAGCAGGTCATAGTCTATGACCATAATTACACATGTGGGGTAGAGGCCTATAATTTCTGTGCTTATCACCACAGGGAGTAGGATGGAGGGAGGCTTTGTTACCATGTGAGCCACCAGGGTTCCTGTGTGCACAAATGTGCAGACAAACTATGATTGTAACACAAAACTGAGGAATGGCATCAATGTTGCCAGGCAGTTAAGGGAACAATAGCAGCAGTCAGAGCAAGTTGGTAATGAATCTGAATATTTTAAAGAATAAGTGGCAAGAGATAAGAAAAGAGGAACCGTACAGATGCGACTGAGACAGAGACCTCACTCAGAAACACACAATCAACAAAAAAAGGCATAAAACAGAAAATAGAAAACATCACAGTCACACAAATAATGTGTCACGAGAAAGAGAAGCACACTATGAAAGAGGAATCTTAGCAAAGAAAGGTAGCAATAAAAGCAGAACAACAAACATAGGTGTTCTACCTCATCTTGTACATCTTCCACCACTTCCTCCTGAAGTCAGCGTTACTTCTCCACGTCCTCGTCTTGCAACAGCTCACAAGAATTCTCGGATGATACATGGAAATACCTAGACAAAAAAGGAGGTTGCAAACATTTTGAATCAGAAAAAGCAGGCAATGGAATTTTTGAACTAGAAGACACCAGGCCCTTCCTAAAATCTCAAAATGAGACAATACAAAAAAACAGACATAGTATTTCAATGAAAATAAATAATCAACTTGTCATTTGAAGTAGAGGTCATATTTTCATCTTTACATACCATAAGGGTACAATTTTCAATTTTTTTGTTTTCAAGAGTTTCTTAAAAACCCTAAACAAAACATAGATATTGAGTTGTTCTTTTTTTAAACTAAAAAGAAAAATAAATTAAGAAATTATTTTGTGGGCTATCATATTTGCACTGAATATGTAGATACATATTCATTGTGCCCAACCTGTTAAGAGTGGAAAAATTGCTCACTGGAGAGAAAAACAACTCAGGACTGTTTTTCTATATTACATGAAAAATGTATGTTTAACTTATGCTGGCAGTGTTCACATTTATGAAAAAAGAAATACCACACTAGCTTTAATAAGAAAAATAATATAGCCAATCAACTCTGCATTTCTTTTCTATAAAATTACTTATTGTCATACACAATATTTCACACATACTGTAGTAAAGGTATGTATTTACCTTTACTGGGAGGCTGTTTGCAGACGTCAGAGGCCTGGAGGTGATCCGTGGAGGACAAAGGTGGACGACGGCAACAGCTCTTCCGCACAGTGAAAAATTAGCAGACAGCCTCCCAGTTAAAATCACTCGCTGGATCACCAAGACCACGACCAAGGCGCATACTTACCTGTACATGGTGGACACACTTCTCTTAACATCGACCCGACCTGAACAAACTGTCCTGAAGACCATTCGGTACCTTACAGCAGCACTGTCACAATTGTTACAGCCACTGCTTCCAGCCATTTATACCGAACCAGAAACACAAAATTGTGTGTCGACAATGTTAAATGTATTGTCATTTAGAACAATACATGAAATAAACCCTGTTTGTCACTCTGTCTACTAACTCACAAATATGCAGACCAAAATGTGCTTAATAATGCATATCTTCAGCGCCACAGTGCAGTTTGTATACTTGTTCTGATCTCTGTTAGTGTAAAATAAAAATAAAACATTTTTGCCATTCCCTGCATCCTCAAGGGTTTTTGTCTATTGAGCTAGTAGTCATCTAGCTCCACTGCAAACCTGGTGACTCTATGTCACGCTTTTGGTTGGGGTAGCTTTGACTCACTTTCTCTTCTACTATGAAAACAATGATGACATCACAGATCACATCACTGATGACATCACTAATTACATGTTGTATGCGAACACTGATGACATTACAAATCACATCACTGATGCCATCACTAGTGACAAACACTAATTGCATTGTATATACTGTTATATATTGTATACATAACCTTTTGGTTAAAAGAAAAAAGTCTAAGATTATATTTTTCTCAAATAGACGCTCACCTAAAACAATGTTGCTGAGTTAGGTGATCAAAAACTGGAGCTAGTTAAGTCCTTGAAATACTTGTTTTTTTCTATCCAGCAACATGTCTCTCTACATTGAATACAAGAGAACTTGAGAGCAAGGATGCTACCACACAGCCCAGCTAAAACATATATATTTTACGTATTGCAAATTCTCTATTATGCCAGTACTCATGTTTTATTGTGCTAACATTTTTCCAGCTTTAATTTATGTTTTAGAATTGGTATCTTTCCTAAACACTTTAGAAGGAACAATGTGGAAGAGGGTCATAGGACTGGCACAATGTATACCGAATTGCATCATCCGCCCTCAATTGGGGCTCATCTCTCTTAAATCTCTTATGGTGTGGAATAAAACCCACCCTACATGCTAAAATGCATGACTCCCCTGCCTCAGGTTTATTTCATGACTTGAACAGAAACATACATAGTAAGAAAATAGATTCACTAAAGAAATGTACTAATTAGCTTGATAGGGTGTTGAACGATATAGATGCTTATGTTAACAAAATGATTACCAATCCGAATAAAGCATTTTATGAAAGTGTTTGGTGATTACATATTGCCAGATTACAAATTTACCTTCTGTATTCGTATTACTTAAAAGTTATTAGGAAAAGAGCAAATCTATCAAAGTACATCTATTTATTTCTCTGCCAGAAAATGAGACACTTGTACATGATTTTTAAATTTAACCAACTGCCCACATTAGAGTGTCTGGGCCCAAGATTAGGGATTTGTAAAGACCAAAGAACTTGTCGCTGATGCAGCGATAGACAAATAACTGAAACCTTAAAACATGTTATTATACACTGCCTCAAACCTGTGGACCTTAGATATAAACACTTTGCAAGGCAAATTGTAAGGAAGGCATGGTATCAACAGTAAGACAGACGCAAGTGACCACAGTTCAAGAGTGTTTATTGAACTTCTTTTGGGTTTTAAAAACACCTATCTAATCCTAAATCTAAAGATGGGAGCAAGCTATGACCATCAAATAATAATAACGCAGTCCTAGTTGTGTCTTGTCAAAATAAAAAGGACCAATACTAATAAACCTATTGCCAATCCTTACCTCTAAATACAAATGGTGTGGGAAACAATATTATGCAAAACAAAAGTGTTCAAGAAATGATATGTCAGGATATTCAAGCCATTGGCTTTCCTTCCCTACGTTTTCAGCACAGGACAAGGAGGTACACTCCAGCTTAGCACGGTCTCTGGCTTCTCTAGCACGAGGCTGCAGTTCAAAACTTCAAAATCATGACCTTCTATGCTAAAGTCTCTTTGCCATTCAAAGTGTCTTTTTCAGAAGGCCTGATGTGACATGACAAACATCAAAGTTCCTTTTTCCTCAGGATTTCATATGTACAAATTCTCACAATATTCACAGTTTGGTCTCCCTGATCCGGGCTCTGACCATGGATCCCACTCCTTCGGGCCCAGACCCCTTGTTTCACAATGTTCACAATTCGATCTCCCTCATTCGGGCTTAGACCGTGTATCACAATGTTCACAATTCAGTCTCCCTTGTTCGAGCTCAGACCAACGTTATCTACTTTGTTATAAACTTTTCGTTACTGTATCAACATCGAAGACTTTACTATTGTACACAGGATTTTGCTTGACCCGTCGCAGGACCACTTCGATTTACAATCATTTGCCACTCTTTCACTTTCGTCAACTCTCAGCTGGATACTGTAAGAAACCTGAAGGTGTCTCACACACCAGTCCCCGTGGATCTGTCATCCAGTTGGCCAGGACACGGCCATTGCTTTTAGATCCAGTTGTCAGGTGAGTACAAAGGCAGTGAATATGGCAAGGGAAATGTGTACAAGATCACACAGTGAATTACTTTGAGTCGAACAACATGCACACAGGAACCAAGGCACATGTATGCTAAAACCCAGGAGTGCAAATAGAATGTGACAACAATGCAAATATATGAAAAGGGATGTGGGTTAAGCACTTAGAAGCTCCTTATGGTTACAAGGAAAGTCGGCAAGCTCCTTACCCACAATTGCTGTTACAGGTACTGACAGCGCTAAGTCCATGTACAGGGCAAGCAACGATAGGATCTTTGAGCTAACACTCTTGATGGTATTGAATAAGGTAACTTAAAAGCAGTACTCATGAGGATGTGAAATACCACTTGAATATCAGCACGCCCACGAACCATGTTGATCAAATAGAAAGGCTATTACAGCAGTGGGAGGATAACTAAATACATAACACTCAAGACAAGGGGCAAGTGGGAATAGTGATTACAGAATAGTGAGGAAATCAGGCATTCACACAAGAGCTACAACAGCACACCACACCTAAAAATCAATGGGAAATAAATGCAGAAGTGCAAGGGAAAACCTGGAATGGATTCCAAGAGAAAGTAGAGGAACAGGAGCAAAGAAAACATAATTACAAAGGCAAACCTCCCCCACCCATCCAATGAAAAAGGCAGGAAGCTAAATCTATAAAGAGGAACAACTAAAGCATCAAGGTTTACAGCAGCAAAGGGCAAAGTCAAAGAAATATAGAACACAGGCAAACTGGGCTGCACCAAAACGGAAAGCACTGACAAATGCTGCCTGCAAACAGAAGAAGACAGAAAAGGAATCCAGGAAGTAGAACTCAATTAAGCACATTAAATTCGAAATCCAGGGATAAGGAACAAGAAATAGAAACTAGGAACTAAGCACAAAGCTAAGAACCAGGAAGAAGGAACAAGGGACCAGTCACAAACAGAAACACTGCATCAATGACCAGTGCTGGACTGAAGCAAACTGAGGCTTTTAAAGCTGCTTAACGAGCACACACCTCAGGTGTGCTGCTTGGTGTACCTGCAGCCACAGGTGTTGCCTATACTCCACCCAACCTTGTCCTGCAAGGGTGGAGATGAAGGAGTGGGCCAGGCATTCTGGGAAACCATAGTCATTTGATTAAAGCAGAATGCTGGCTGCCAAAAACCTGGAATGGATCCGGAAAGGGAAGTGATTTGGAAAATAAGGATTTAGCACTCCCACTTCATCACAGCACGGTAGCTTAAGGTTCGGAAGGAAAGTCCAGTAGGGAATAAACCACAAATCATGCCCCCAAGTGGTGCGAATGGGAGCTAAGGGAACGAATCGTGACACCAGTTCCTAGGGGTGGACTAGTGTGGTAGGATCACCTGGATGGGGCGTCCTCGGGGAGTGGAAGTGGGACACCGGAGGGTGAGATGCAGTATCCCCTTTCCAATAACACCTTTTCCCTAGCTTACCATGTAGAATACATAGAATTCAAACCTCTTCCCCCCTTTCCCGACATGAACACTTTTTCACAGACAGCTCACTGTGAGCGTGAATGGACTAACACCAAAGCAGTATACCTGACATGTCCCAACACAAGGGTGAGGCAGAGTCAGGCAATTACTGATAATTACACACACCTGACTTCTATCACACTTACCCACCCAGATAAAAGGCAGAGCACGAAAGCACACTCTGAGCGAGGCAAAACACCTGAGGAAGCAGCAGTTCTGAGATGGCAGTTTAATATGAGGAGAGAGACGGCAAGGTCAGAAAGGGTTGCAAGGAGGGAATTGCCGTTGGCCTTTGCAAAGGAAGAAAAACGTTACTTTCATGAGCCCTTGAGAATAAGAAACATAAAACTGGGAATTAAAGCTGAAGACCCGTGCATTGTGTGTCGAAGGTACCCTGGGCTTTTATGCATAGACGGTCAGGGTGGGGAGGAGTGATTGCCGCTGTGGTACTGTCCTTGGCTCTGACAACAAAGCCGCTCCAGTAAAGTCAGCAAAGCTAGTGAGTCGGGGAGACTGATAGCCGACCAGTCTGTTTTAGAACCAAGGTTGCAAGCGGCAACATTGTATGAAGAAATCTGCAAAGAACAAAGTTTAAGGCATACTTGATGAGTGACGCAAATATAATTGAATATCCAAGGAGTGGATGGACTTTTGAAACCAAAGTGGATGCCATATACAGAGTGGTCCAGCGCCATGTGGGTGCTCATTCGAAAGGTCTCTGTTAGGTATCCAACTAAGCATGTAAAATTGTAAACTGTGAAATCAAAGTGGTCCTGCAATGGGTCAAGCCAAACCCTGTGCAGTTTCGAAAGTCTTTGATAGCAAATAAGAACTGTAATTGGTCCGAGCATGGCTGAGGGGGACTAATTGTGAAAAAGGGATCTAAGCCTGACTGAGTGGGATCCGTGGTGAACAGTGAGCCATCCGTGAAAAGATATACGAAATGTAATTCATCCAAGCCAGGCTGAGGGAGACTAATTGTGAAAAATACAAACTGTAATTTGTCCAAGCCCAGCCGAGGAAGGCTAATTGTGTAAAAAGGATCTGAACCTGGCTGAGGGGGATCCGGGGTGAACCATGAGTCACCCGAGAAGAGATTGTGGTACAAAAGGGATCTGAGCCCAGCTGAGGGGGATCCAGGGTGAAGAGTGAATCGCCCTACTTTGAATACTTTGAAAGGAACTTTTTTGTGTGTTTGATACATCAGGCCCTCTGGATCAAGAGACTTTTGAGAACGTAAGATACTTGGGCATAGAAGTCCCTGATGCTTGTTATCGAACTGTGTCCTTGTGCCAAAGGAACCCAAGAGTGTGCTATGCTCGAGTGAACTGCCGTGTCCCGTGCTGAAAACATTGGAAAGGAATGCCAACGGCCTGATCATCCTGACTTATGAACATTTTCCCACACTATTTGTAAATTAGCGGTAAGGATTGGCAATAGGTTATTTAGTTTATAAAATAGTTTTATTTTAAGTAGGATTTCATTATTATTATTTGATTTTCGTAGCTTGCTCCCATCTTAGATTTAGGTCAATAAACACTCTTATGGTAACTTGTGTTTGTCTTACTTTGGTACCATGCCTTCCTTACAATACCTTACAGAGACCTCCGATTGAGCACCCACGCGGTGCCAGACCACTCTGCCAAAGGTATTGTATCTTGGTTTCAAAGTTCAATCATCATCAGCAGTTCAACTTTCTTGCATTGGTTATCACACACGGTTCATACAATGTTCATTCCAGCGCTCGCCATACAATGTTGCCGCTTGCAACCTTGGCTTCAACACAGACCGATCTTGTATCAGTCTCCCCAACTCACCGGCTTTGTTGATTTCACTGACGCTGCTTTGTTGTTGGAGCCAAGGACAGTACCAGAGCAGCTGCTGACTCTCCCCACCTTGATTATCAATGTGGGACAGCCCCGGGTACCTCTGACACACAACGCAGGATTCCTCATCCTGGTTTCCTGGTCTTACGCTTTTGATTCTTGAGGCTTCGTGATAGTAACGGTTCCTTGTCGAAAGGCTTAAGCGAACTTCCCTCCTTGCAATCCCCTTCTGTTTTACCATCTTTCTCCTCGTGTTAAACTGCCATCTTGGAACAGATGTCCTTTGCCTCGCTCAAAGTGTCTTCTCGTGCTCTGTCTTTTATCCCTGTGGGGAAGTGTAATGTAAGTCAGGTGTGTGTGTGATAGCAAGTAATTGCCTGACCTTGCCTGACCATTGTATTGGGACATGTCAGGTATACGGCTCAGGTGTTTGCCTGTTTTTACTCATAGTGGCTGTCTGTGAGAAAATGTTTGTGTTGTAAAAGGGGGGATTCAGTTCCTAAATATCCTACCTGGTAGGATGGGGTAAAGGTGTTACAGGGAAGGGGATACCACGTCTCACCATCCGGTGTCCACTAACCCTGAAGACCCCTCATCCTGGTGATATTCCTGCACTGGTCCACCCCCAGGAACTGGATTAAAAAAAACGATGGCCATGTACTGACCACCTGGATGACAGATTTCCGGGGACTAGCGGCTGAGACACCTTCTGGTTTCTCACATAATGTACATTCCTTTTAAAGATGCTGTAGAAACTCTATGGAATAGGGTGATGTTGGGCGAAAATGTTTCTTTGTTATTAGCCCTTTGCAGGTTCTTAAGAATTTTTTTTTTTATACTACTTCGTGATAAGTAAATGTATCATGTGAAGATTTAACTGTTATACTTAAGAATGTTATAATCGTGATATTTTAAAGATGAACTTTAAATAACTTATAGGAAAATAGGTCTTAGAACTCTATGCTTTGATCATTTATATTTCAGAGCAATTTGCGTTTGATCTCTTATTTAGTATGACTTGGCTTATTTTAAAATCTATGTACTTAATATGAATTTTGAATGGATCTATATGTTCACGCTGTTTCCTTTTTAACGTATGTATTATTGTTTTTTTTTATAACACGTTTTATTGTCTTTTCATGTTACAATACAATAACACATAAACTCACAAACATAAAACTGTGCATACATGTGGTGGAGCTACACGAGAGACTGCTGCCTATATGCGGACCAATGTAGAAACACAAGTGAGGCTAGGAATACAGTAGATATTAACCATATCATGTGTCCATTGACATTTCACATTCAGTTCTAAAGATGAATAGAGGTATTAATGACATAGCTATCAAGCCCAGAGGCGGCAAGGGTGTTAATCTACGAGCTGGATTAATTCAAATTGTACCGGTTTCACAACATCTCTTCACACTTCCCTCATACTTTGTCTGCTTTGCCCGGGCACCCTCTTGCTTGGTAAACCCGTCGTTCCATTAGGATAATTGCGTCTATGTCTGATTTCCATTGTTCATACTGTGGAGTGATTTCAGAACCCCATAGTTGCGCTATGTTTCTTTTAGCTATGCCGGTGGATGTTGAAACTAATAGCTTTTTCAAAGCGCGATAGGTCCAGTTCCGTATCAATACCCAGGATGAGGAGTTTGGGGTCAGTAGGGATTGGTCGGCCTAAGACTCTGGCGAGTCTTTCGCAGCAGCTTCGCCAGAAGTGTTGTACTTGTGTACATTGCCACAGAACGTGATAGAATGTCCCCTCTTCTTGCTTGCAACGTAAGCATTTTGGATCAGATGTCTTGCCCCACATGTATAGAGCCACTCGAGGGTAATATATTCTGTGGAGTATTTTCAGCTGAATGAGTCTGATTCTTGCTGAGATCGCTGTTTCCTTGGGGTACATCAGTGTAAATCCAGTCTTCGGGTAGAATCGGGCCCACGTCCCCTTCCCATTTGAGTTTCAGGCTCGAGAGCTCTCTTGTGGCAAAGGAGGAGATAGCGTTGTACATGGTGGAAGTGATCCTGGCGTTCACACTGTCGGTAACTACATTTCTCTCTATGGGCGTGCACTCTGGCATTTCCAGTAAGCAGGCTCTCTGTTCCATTAGTGCATGGTGTAGCTGATTATAGTGGAAACTTTCGGTGGCAGGAAGACTGTATGTGGACGAGATTTCAGGCAAACGGGATTATTTGATTATTTGCATATACCTGCTCGATGGTATGAATACCAGCTGTTGCCCAAGCCGACCATTTAGGGAGATTGTCGAGGCCTGCTAGATGGACGTTATTCCAAATGGGTTGGACCGGGGTGAGTATGTTGTCCCAACCTATGTACCTATGAGTATCTCTCCATATTTGGGCTGTGTGAGCTGTAATCGTGTCCCTAGGATGACGATTCACACTGGTGTATAGACTTTCAATCAGGGTCATATCATATCGGGCAGCAATCTCAGCCTGCATGTGGGGGAGTTTTGGTTTCCCGCCGGATCCCCCAGATACACTAGAAGATCATCAGCATTCAGGGACACCCTGCCCTCCCACTCTGAGTTCCAGCAGAAGCCATGCCACGTAGGTGAGCTCCGTAGGATGATTGCTAGCGGTTCTATTATTAATGCAAATAGCATAGCCGAAAGTGGGCAGCCTTGCCTGGTACCCTTACCCAATGGGAATACTCGTGAAGACCAGCCATTTACCCTTACCTCTGCCAGTGGGCAATTATAGAGGAGTTGGACCCATTTTATAAAGGACTCACCAAATTGCATCTTCCTCATGATCGCCCATAAAGCATCCCAATAGACAGAGTCGAAGGCCTTTTCGAAGTCTATGGCCAGTAATGCTAGTGATTGTTGTAGCACGGGTGCTCGCTCTAATGCCAGATGGAGTCTGCAAATGTTCATTCTCGTCGGTCTTTGGGGCATGAAGCCACACTGGTCCGGGTGTATCAGTGTTGTGATGACCGCTTGGAGTCTATTTGCTAGCACTTTGGCCAAGATTTTGGGTTCTCTATTGATTAGGGATATGGGTCTATATGAACTGCACTCATCGGGGGGTTTGCCTTCCTTGGGGATCACTATTATGGTGGCCTTACGAAGATCCGGCGGGAGCCTACCTTTGGTTAGGGAGTGTTCGAACATGTTGAGCATCTGCGTGGATATGTCCAGGTGGTTCAGCTTCTTCCAGATATTGATCGGGAACCCGTTGGGTCCTGGCGTCTTGCCTGATTGTAGCTGGGAGATGGCCGCATATATTTCATCCACTGTTATTTTGCCATCTAACATGGTGACCTGTTCCGTGGTGAGTATTTGGAGATCAATGGTGTTGAGCGTGTCACTGGCTGGTGTGGTGGCTGGGGGCTTGCAAAGATTTTCGTAGAAATCCGCAAATCGCTCTGCTATCTCTGCATCAGTGGAGACTGGTTCTGCTTCCTCTGTCCTAATACATTTCACCTTTCGTTGCCCCTCTTCTCGTCTCTCCAGCCAAGCGAGCATTTTCCCAGCTTTTTCTCCCGTTTCATAAAGGCGTGTCCTCATGGCGCGGTGTGACTTTTGGGCACAGTCAAGCGATAGGTTATGGAGTTTCTTTTGCGCTAGTGTTAACGCTCGATTCGTCTCCGGGGTATCATTGGTAATGTGCTCTATCTCCCTGGTCACCACCTCTTCTTTGGCAGACTTAATCGGTTCGCAGTGTGCTTTTTTCTTTGCTGACGCCCACGAAATGATGTCGCATCTAAGGACTGACTTATAGGCTTCCCATAGTATGGTAGGGTCCTCAACCGAGCCTGAATTTAGTTTTAATAGTAATTGGAAGTGGCTGTCTCTATTTTCTCCTGTAGCTCCCCCAAGTAATAGGTGTTCAGTCGCCATGTAGGTGGGGGGCACGACCTCTCTGTTTCTAGTTCCAGGATCAGTGGGGAATGGTCCGAAATACCCCGTGGGAGTAGGGATGCATTGCATATTTTGTGCACATTTTGATTTGGCAGGAAGAAGCAGTCTATTCTGGACATGGAGGCATGCACTCCAGAGTGGAAGGAATATTCTCTGACATCTTTGTGTATGTCCCGCCATGCATCTCGTAGCCCCAGTGAGGAGGCAAATGCCGCCAGTTTGGTGGTGGTGGCGGGATTCCTTCCTCTCAGGTGTGAGCGATCTGAGACATTGTTCATGACCACCTTAAAGTCTCCTCCAAGCACCCATGTATCTGCATCGTTTTCTGCCAGGATCAGGGTAATGTCTGCTAGGAGAGCACTGAGTAGAGATGGGGGGAGTATATTGCCTGGATAGCCAGCGTTTGATTCCATATTGTTGCCTGGACGTGTACATAGTGGCCACCTTTGTCTTGTGTGGTGTGCGTAATTTCCAAAGGGAGCCTTTTATGTATGAGTATCAGCACTCCTCTCGCGCCCATGGAGAAGCCCACATGTACTGCCGTGCGGTAGTTAGATCTTTGGAAAAAGTTACATGAGGTTCCTGCCAGATGGGTTTCGGTCAGGAGGACTATGTCTGGGGAGTGGCGATTCAAGTGCTGTAGCACCAGCCTTCTCTTGATACTGGAGCCTAGCCCATTGACGTTCCATGTCATGAGTGTTAGGCGCCTAGTGGTTGGAGACACTTTAGGTGGCATCTGGCACGTGAAGTATAGCCTCACAGGTGTGTTTCCTTGGGTGCTTTTGCAGCGAAATGGCGGCATGGGCCAGGTTCATATTGCTCTCGGTACCTTTGTATGCTAAACTTTGTAGACAAACGTTGCCTCCAACTCCCCCCTCCCTATGCTCCACCCTCAACTGAAGCATCTGTCGACCCAACAACAACATGTGAACAGTTAAACTTTACAGCACCTCCGTGTGGTGCTGGAACTGAAGTCTTGGTCAGGGGGTCGGGTGTTTGATTGATTCGCCACCGGCCTGGATGTGTTCTGTGATTAGACTGTTGTAGGGAGCAGAAGCTCCATAGCATTTCGTTACTTGGCGACTCTATCATACTGCTCAAAGCTGCTTTTACTTCACACATCTCCCTGCTGCGGGTTTTCTAGTTGTGGTTGCTGCTGCGGTTCTTGTTCGGGCGGTCGCTCTGGGCGAGGGCTATTGCGTTCCCTCCTCTTTATTCCTTCGGCGCTCCAGTCCCCTTCTATATGACGCTCAGCCCAGCTCCACCATTCTCTGGGGTCAGTGAAGTGCACGGTTGTGCCCTTATAGAATATCTTGAGTTGGGCCGGGAAGATCAGCCCATACTTGACGCCCATCGAGTGCAAACGTTTCTTGAGTGGGTCGAATGATTGGCGCACCTTCTACACCTCCCTGGTGAAGACAGGGAAGAAGGCTATCCTTGATCCATTAAATGTGACCATGCCCTTCGATCTGGCCAGTTGGAGAACAGTGTCCCTGTCCCTGTAATTCAGAAATCTGGCGATGACTGTGCATGGTGGAGATCCCGGTGTAACCCTGCCAGTCGGGATACGGTGGGCACGCTCGATAGAGAAGAACCTGGAGAATGACACCGCATCATAGGTGTTTGCCAGCCATTCTTTGAGGAACAGTTCCATGCATTCCCCCTCTGCTTTTTCAGGAAGGCCGACTATACGGATATTGTTGCGTCTGGATCTGCCTTCACTGTCATCAGCTCTTGCTTCCAGGGCTTTAATGCGCGCTAGCATGCTCGAAACTTGCCGATTCACTCCATGCAAGCCAACCTCGGTTTCCGAGATTCGTATCTCCGCTTCTCCCGTACGGGAGGTCAGCTTTTGCAGGTCATGGCGCAACAGGGACACGTCTGCGTCAATCTTGTCCATCTTTTTTTCCATTGAGGTCCTGGAGCTGGCAATGGCACTCATTATGTCTCTGAGGGAGATATTTTGTTCCGCATGATCTAGATCGGCCGCTGGGAGCCTCTCTGGCGAGCGAGGCACTGGTGTAGATGCATATTGATCAATTCTACTCTGCGTAGATGTTTTCCTGGGCTTATCTTTACCCATCTTCCTGCTTAGTAGGATGTTGGTGCAGAAGGCTAGTGTCAGGTCTCAATGGGGGGAGTACTGATCGATAGGATAGACGGCTGTTTGCCGGGTATGTGGTGGTGGTTGCAGCGGCGCTAGGTGTGGCGTACAAGGTGTTTGCTTATATCCGTGCTAACTTTGTGTGCACCTTTAACTCAATGTCTGCCTGCCAGGCAACCAGCAGCCGCAGCACTCAGTCTACAAAACAGTTCGGCACAGGGGGGCGGCAGTGTGGATTGGGCTTTTCGGCAGAGGCCTTATGCCGTACACTGGAACTCTTCGGTTCCTTCCCTTGCCGCCAAGTTCTCGAGTTAGTGGGGACCACACTGAGGCAGAGCAACGTGGGTAGGACCCCGCCGGATTGCTCCCAACACACGTTATGCTTCACAGGATGCTACTCCCCTAGGGAGAGGACAGTTTCTGATGTGGCAGGGTGAGGTTGCTGTGGGCTGTATTGGTTAATCCGGAGGGCTTATGTGCATTCTCTCGCGTTGTTGCTTCTCTGTGCGGCACACGTGCCTGGCATCAGCGCTGTGGTGGGGTCTTTTGGGTTATCCCCAGGTGCTGTCGATGGGCCGCTCTTCGTTCGTGTTTCAGTGCTGTCTGTTGGGGACTTGGGTGTTACAGGAGCGTTCTGCCCCAGTCACAAGAGAGTATCAGTAAAGATCAGGGCCCCAGCCAGGGGGCTATCAGATGCAGGGGAGGGGGGATGCCAGCTCTTCCTATCCCACCATCTCCCGCTCCTTACCGCCTTACAGCACACTCTGGAGTCGGGTTGGTGGGGCCGTGTCTCTGTTTGCAGGGGGTTCGGTGCGGGCGCTCTACGCCAAGCGGAGCACCCGCTGTCACGCCGTGGATCGTCCCTCACCGCTGATCCGCAGTGCGCACCACCATTGAGCCCACCTGGGCTCTCCTTCCCCCTCTCGCCTGCGAAGGGGAACGGCCCGCAGGTGACGGGCACCATTCCACGGTCTGAGCACCACCAATCTGCGCTTCGTCCTCCAGGTCCGCCCCAGGCTCGCAGATTTAGGATGTCCGCACAGGCGGAGGCGCCCACCCAGCGGTCAACAGCGGGGCTGGTACCCGCCCTCGGCCGCCGCACAGCACCCCCCCCGGGATCAGGATATCGGTCACAGAGCCGGCTACTCACATGAGCCCGTAGACGCTGTGCCTGATTTCACTGCAGGGGCTCGCTGTCCTCTGCCTCGGTCGCCGGTTACTGCAAATGCGCGGTGGCCATCTTGGGAACGGCCTTCGTTTCGGGTCCCTGGACTTTACACTCGCTCGGGACACCGATCCACGCTCCGGTTTCGCGCTGTTACAGTGCGATTCAGTGCAGCAGAGGTTCACACATCAGTGGGCTACTTTGGAGCTTGTCACAGAAGAGTTTTGATGCAGGATCGTTACAGGATAAGGCCGGTGGCACGGGAGCAGCAAAACTCAGGTCCTCACCGTACAGCTGCTGGCCACGCCCCCCGATGTATTAGTTATTGTTAAATTGTGAAAGGTTTAAATGTAAGAAACCATTACACAATAAAAAAAAAATAGTAAACTTGCTTTAACTGTAAGCTGTTAGCATGCAGTCTTCTCAATTTTATGACACCCCATGAATGGATGGATGGTGGAACATGCTAAGTAATGGTATAATTGGTTCAGATCTGTGTAATTTAGATAAGAGAACACAAAGAGAAAAGAAACAGCTGCAGTGTAAAAAAATAAATTGAATGTCTTCCATTATCTACATTGGAAAATACAGAAAAATGACTCTGATTCAGAAACCAAGCAGGAGTATCCTTGTGTCAAATACCATGCACAATGGTCTGTAGTTCAGATCCTAAAACAGAAAAATTAACAAGGTTGTTCAATTTCAAGTTGTGGTGAGTAGAGCTCACTTTGAGAGCATTGCAGAAGTTTCTTGGCTGCATGATCCAGATGATTGTCCAGTCACTTGCTTCTAGGACAATCAAAACACCCACAAGACATTGTTGTTAATGGTGGAGTAGTTCAGTCCAGGTCAAATATCAGGTAATGTTCCAGGCATATTCTGCATTGTAGAAATTTGGCTGTGATTAGAATGCCATTCGGTAGAGCACGGTTGATGGGGAGGCTGTGATGGTTCATTAACAAGTAATCGCTCATGTGAACATAATGAAGTAGTGCCAGTTTCACATAGATATTTTATTCCTCTGATTGTATACTACCATGTGCAATTATGTATTCTTTGTATAATTTCAGTCCCATGATCAGTGATCATTGGCAGGCACCCATGGTGGTGTGATTATCAGGGGCATAAAATGGAACTATGGAACTTGTTGAAGAGTGAATGATAAGTGTTGGTACTGGTGTCTTTGTACCAGCTAACTAATTACAGTTTTTTTTCCAAACATAGTTGATTTGGAGAATGGTCAAGATATTTGTACTGTACCTTGCTCTTGTGAGCACAGCAGGTAGTTATTTTCCAAAGTCTTTGAATGTATAGTATTCGTCCAGTTTTAAGATTTGACTTGATTCTTCGATTAATGTTGTTGACCAAGGAGGAAATGCAGTAGTCATGCTTTAATTTTCTTTCAGCATCTGAAGAGAAAAATGATAACATTCAGGAATACTCCTGCTGCAATTACATAAAACAAAGGTGAAATTCCAGTATTTGGTTTCAAAAAGAAGTACAATATTCCAGCTCCTATTTTGAAGGCCGAGGGGATTATCCAATTTGTGGTTGATTTCAAGTGATTCCTGACAAGGTAAAGGATTGTGCTCACACCATCTGACCAGCTATGTGTGCTTTCAAGTACTTATATGGTCGGGTATCTTTCGTTGCCTTCTGCTTCTTGGAATATCTCAGTTGTGCTGGCAGTTTTGATTTCAAAGATCTTCAGGTGTACTAACCACAGTGGCAGCCGTGGGAACTGGGTATTACATACAGAGCTTGACATCAGGCTACTACAGTTCTGCTGATTCAGCCTGTGCTTGGGGTTGTAAAAGAATTCCACAGCATGTAATCATATTGATGGCAGTGACCATGTTGGCTATTCCCAAAGGCACATAACAGCATGTCATTTTCAACTCAACAATGTAGGATCCATTGCGTAAGAAGTGAGATTTTCTCACATATGTCTCAAACCACGCAGCTCACCTGGTGTAGTTTGATATTTCACATGGCTACATTCTTGTGATCTCTACCCACGTAGTAGTCTTCATCCAGTGTTTTTGTACCTGGCATAAGGTACTGCATGATGAAAGTTCTTGGCAAATCAAGGTGAGTTTTGATTACTGGATTTGTTATGGCCCAGTGGATTGTCCATGATGTCACATATGTAACAAAAATGTTTTCTCAATGCCCTCAACAGTGTGTATCTGGTGTTTGAAAGGCTTTTCATTTGTGAGAATCCTGTTCCTTTGCCCACTTAATGTTAAGGGTTGTGGACACCCATTTAATGTGTTGGTATGATCGTGACATGAGGCATTCAACCATAGGTTACTTGGCAGGTACCGAGAGCAAAGGCAGATGGATTTGCAACAATTCCTTCTTGAAATGCAATGTCAAAGCAAACAATGTAAAGGATAAGATACAGGAATATGTCATACACAATTATACCAGAGAGGTCACTACATCTACATTATGGAAAGGGCTTAAAGCGACCTTATGAGGGTGGTGATGACATTAGAGGAGGATAAAAAGAGGGCCTGAAATGAAAAAGAAGCAACCCTCAGGGAGGAAATTAGCCGCATACAAGAACACACATGGCTAGAGAAGGGAGATAGTTTCATCTTTTTAATCAATGTCAACCCGAGAATGTCTGAGTTAGAATAATGTTTAGCCCATGAGACTGAATGAAGCTAAGGTGTTTTAAACAAAAATATTACAAAAAGGGGGAAGCTGCGGATAGGGCTCTGGCAGTCATACTGAAGAATCAGCAGATGACACACATTGTTGGGAGTATAGAGGATTGGAAGGGGTGAAGGATTAATGATAAGGATTCAAAATAAGAACATTTTGTGAGACTCTGTGGCCCCCATTCTCACAAGGCTCTTCAATCATGTTTCAAGCAGACATACCATTCCACAATCCATGTTACAGGCACTGACTTCAGTGATTCAGAAGGAATGTAGAGATCCTAGACTTTTTAGGTCCTATACACCGATCTACCTCAAAAACATAAATATTAAGATTTTAGGGAAGATATTGAGGAATAGATTAGATAGAGTGCTACCTTCATTGGTGTGTGTGGACCAGGTGGGGTTTATTCATGGGAGGCAGGGGGCCCCAAATATCAAGGACATGCTGTAACTAATACTCTTGGCACAAAGGGAGGCCAGAGGTTCACATTTTGTATCATTGGATGAGAAGAAAGCAGTTGACCGTGTGCAATGGGCATTCAAGGAAGCGGTATTGAGAAGCCTTGCCATATTGACATCCAACGGTAAAAGTGTTGATTAATGGAACCCAGTCCAGGGAATTCTATTTGTTTCAACTGACTCATCAGGGTTGCCAACCTTCCTCCTTCCTCTTTGCATTAGTTATTGAGCCACTCAGATGTGCGACTCACTAGAACCCAAATGTGTGCGGCTTACTATGTGATGGGAATGAGTTTAAGATGTCACTATTTGCGGAAAATTTCCTTTCGTACTTGTTTAATTCAGAGGGATCCTTGATTGCAGTGTTGTCAGTGTTATTTACATATGGGGCGCTGTTTCAAGCTGGCATCTTGCCTTTTTGGCTTGTTCTCTGTATGAAATCGGGTAACTGTTCTTCTTGTGTCTGAGTGATGAATGTGAGTATTGTAGTACACAGAAAATAGCCTCAAAGTGTTACGTATTTTTACCATGTTTAAGGTATGAAGTCTGAGCGTATTTTACAAGTCATGCAGTCGTACTTTGTAAACACAAGCAATTTTTTTTCAATACGCAATTTGCAGAAATTCACAATTAAGCACAGAGAATTGTGTTCACTTGGAAGCTTTGGATGAGCGCCATGTTTTCGTACACTGTAGCCATGTAGTGTAAACAAATCCTCTGATTGCACACCAGACTTTATGGGAAGTGGGCCAAGTGTCCCGGTAATAGTAAGCAAAACTGTAATAGCAATAATTGAAACAACTACACGAACTACAGCACAGCACTTCCTGTGGGGCTCTTAGCTGCCGAACAGCTAGTAAAAGTGGGCAAAAGGTGCATTAACCTTGCTCTCAACAAAAACAAGCTTTTTACTTTGCTGAAAGGATGCTGATACTGTACCAGTGAGTTGGCAGCTTTTGCCCAGATAGTATAAAAAGATGGCTGCTCAGCTGATTTTAGCAGTGCACAAACCAGGCAGTGGCTGGCAAGACAAAGACAGGCAGACGGGAGCTGGCAGGAAGACAAAAGGCAGACTCGGAGAACTAGAAATGGAGGAGAGGGCCAAGTCTCTCAATTGTTCTTTTTGAAGAGGGCACTAAATTGGATATTTGGCTTCTTTGAGGCAGTTTGAGTCCCCAAAGGACTATGGCTTTTGAGCAGTACTATATGTTTTTGACTGAGCTGTATGGGGAAAATATTTACATTTACACCTAAGGCAAAACAGCTCACCACCTGTGAACAGATCTTATTTTTAATTGGCTGATGCTGGCACCATGGTTAATCCCAATTAACATAGAGTCTTTTTGAAGCATGTTTTTCTATTTTTTATACTTTTTGATAAAAAAAAGGCTGTGGTGATTTCTATCAGTGGTCTTTGATATTTTGTGCATATTTATTTTTAATTGTGCAGACCACTCCAGGCATCCAGTACTCTCCTGCCCTATTGCACTACTTTCTACAGATAGTGAGTATGAAGAGTTTTGTCCACCATTGATATCACATTGGAGTAATGCAGTTTTTTTTTTTAAAGATGACTATGATATCTTGGAGAAGGTTGATCAGTCTTAGTCTTGAGTAGACGGAGAGGCAATGACAATGATTGCTGCTTATTCATTTATGGCTTTGCATTTTAAGTGTGTTGTGTTTTGTGACCATAATGGTAATGTTTCTTTATTATTTATTTCTTATAATTAAAAGATGTCTCTTATACAGCTACCCCAGATTTACATGATGCAAGAACAGAACAGCGTGCTGGACTGCGGAGCCAGATGGAAAACTTTAAAGCTGTCAAAAAAACTTGAGCGAGAGGAGGCAGGGCCTGGTAGGACGCTTCCAGCAGGCAGCTGAGGAGCATAACTGACAGGCACCAGGAGAGACCGCAGGAAAGCAGGAAAGAGGTCTGCCAGGCACTAGGAGACACTCCAGGAAGGCTGACAAGATGGTTGGCAGTAGGATTTTTGTAATTTACTTTATAGAAAATGAGTTCTCAATATGAAATTTGAAGACAAAGATATTTATGCTCCTGAAGAAGAGAATTAATTCTCGAAACGCGTCAAGCTCTTTTTATTTTCTATTTAATATTTGTAAAAAACACTTGTCAAAAAATGGTGCACTGACTGAACAAATGTTCAACATAATTATGTAATAAATTGTCATTGTATTTAATTGTTGTATATCTAATACATACTATTATATACATGTCTAAGTAAACTATTTATCCAAACATCCCAAAGATTCTGAAAATGTATCTTTTGATGAAAGATACCATTTACATTGATCTTATAATTTTTCATATAAGAAAAATACCTTCTTCAATGTTGACTGAAAATTTGTATCAGTAAATATAGGTGTGCAAGGGATGGTAGTGCCCATGAAATATGGACACTTTTGTTTCTTAAGAGGGTAGGCAGTCACAGGGTAACAGGTCATGGACAGAACAGGAGACCTGAGGGATGTTTTAACCCACTTTTGCTCTGCTAGGCAGCATCACTGTGTTAAGATGGTGCCAGGAATAGCAAAATGACTGCAAAACCCTTGTGCGTGCCAAAACCTCTGAAAATTGTGCTTTGCAAAGCACAAGAAGATGGTTGCCCAAGCTGCCACGCATGTTGTCTTTGGTGGAACAGAGATCTCGCTCCTGGAATGTGTCACTGGGCTCCACAACAATTGAAAATGGAGTACAGAATGAAAAAGCATGGTTTTGCCAAATGAAACCAAAAATCTTGCTTTAAATCCCTTTTTTTGCTGCTGAACTGCAAAATGCCGGTACAAAACACCCTCAAACATCCAAAATTCTTGCTGGGTGCTACAATTCACTTAGTTAAGAAATCATTGTGAACTTGCAAGGTCCTGAAAAGCTGAAAGCATAAAGGTATTTCCACAGCAAAAGTGGCCGGCCTGTGGTTGTCGAAAATCTCTGTGCAGCAGAGGACTGCAGGGATGACAGCTGTCAAGAGCCTGCCTGATTAAACTTGAAACATGTATAAACTGAAATAAAATGCTTGCAAAATAAGAGGCCTGTACTGTTGGTAACCTATGTTGTAATTGTTTTGATCCCATGGTTTAAAATCTTGAATCAGAATTCTAGCTGCTATTTTGAAATCACAAGTTTGTTTTAAGCTAAGGGAAAATGCAACAGAATTAACAATTAAATCAAGCCTGGCTAAAAGCTACCAAACTGGAATATCTGGTTTCTCCACAGAAGGATGGCCATTCCCCCCACCAGGAAATCACACCCAAGCGGTAATTATAGGGTTTGGAAAGAACTTGGTCTACAGAGGCAAAAGGGAACAATGAACAGCTGCTACTAAGGAAATGCAAGGTGTGAGGACAGTCGTAAATGGCCTCTGCAAGGAGCAAACATGGGGGATGGCTCCTGGGCTTCTAAGGAGAGACCAAGGGGGGGGGAGCTAAAACAACCATTTGTTGCTTAACAAGGACAAAGAACACATTTTAAAAAGATGGATAACTTACTGTTTAAAATTGTGAAAAATATGAAAATAACAGATTTGTGAATCTATGTTTTGGCTGCACGTTTCAAGAGGCGGCAAAATCGTGTGACATGTTCTGGAAAGAAATGGCAGGAAATGTGATTTTACACAAAATGTATTTCTGCTAGAAGTATGAAACTTTAAACACTTATGCCCATGTTAAATGCGCACACTTGTAGAAATGTGCTTATAAATTGGACATTGTGTTCCTGATGAAAAGGGCAAAATTCTGTGGAAAGCCAAGACAAGATACCACAGCTATAGGGTTTTGAGGGATAGCTGCTATATAAAATATGTAATCTGTATATGTGATCATTATAGAGGTTGCACATGTGGAAATTTGTATGGTGCCAAAAGTAGATTTTGTGTTCAAGGGGCTAGGGGTGGATTTTCATCCTCATAAAATCACACCATAAAGGTGACACACTGTTTCTCTCCTCCTATTAAGGCAGAGAGGAGACTCTGACCCAATCACCTGTCAAATGGGCGAGCTTAGGATAAACCAGCCCACACACCTCCTTTATCATAGCATAAATAGAAACAGCTCACCACTCAAAAAGGACAGACAGATTCACTCACTATCCTGATACTGGCGGAGCACCTTCCAGAAACCTGGCAAAGCAGAAACCCATTGCATAGCTGAACCATTTTCAGCTAGGCCTCCAATTCCAGAACCAGAAACCCACAAACATACAGCCGGGCTGTGCTGTACTGCTTGCCTGCTGAAATAATTATCATCAGAACCATGAAGGGCAGATTCCATCTAGTCCTGTGCCCTGCTGTGACCAGAGTGCATTGCAGATCCAGTCCAGTCCTGTACCGTGCTGTGACCAGAGCGCCTTGCAGATTGTAGATCCAATCTGATGTGCCCAGCCATCTGTCCTAAGACCAGATCCAATTCCCTGACCAGAATCTTCACGGACCAGAATCCTGAAGGTTCTGTTTAAAAAAATATCTAGTGCTTAGTTAATCCCTATTTTAAACCCATCCTATCTTGTATTCAGAAACTGTGTTGTTAGGAGTATTTTTTGAATTGTCTGAACTCTCTATCCAATCCATCCTATCTTCCTCCTGTACTAGTATTGCAAAAGCTATCTTTGCGCTGATCTTTTCTCATCTGAAGAAAGCGAGTTTCCTCTGCAGGCAGTCATTCTGATCAAGTGGCTGTGTTCCTGTGTGGTATTCGTTTTGTTCATAGTCATCCTCTAGGGTAGAAATCCTATTTGTCATTTTAAAAGTGCATTCCTGTTTTCCATTCTTGCGCCACTCGAAAAAACGACCTCCACTAAAACGTCCATAACTTCCTCAGCTTTTATGCTAGAAACAATCACATCTAAAACCGCATTCCAAATCCATATAGTTTTCCCGTTATTGTGATTATTGCGCAGTGAAATGTTTGCCACAAATTTAGTTTTTTGAAATTCTGACACATGTAAAACAGCTTTTGATTGCTTCTGACTTGAATTTTAAGATTCTAAATTGCTTCTTGGTATTAAATCATTGCTTGTGTTTGTGTGCAACTATCCAAACTGGCTCCCCTAAGAATGTATAGCAAATTCAGCAATTTTGACCATATTTAGTGTTTTTACCCTGTCCATTTTAAGGATAACTTTAAAAGCCATTCAGACAGCTTGACAGTCCATTCTGTTTTCTCTTGTGTTTGAAAGGGGAAAGGGGGATTGATATTCTGTTTGAATTTTACCATTCCTGAATACCTGCTCTCTCCTCCTATCTCTTTACATTACATATTGGGGGTTGAGGGGTGTGCAGAGGGAACCTTTAACCACAGTGCTATTTGATCTGAACACACACACAAAAGTATTATTTCTGTGCTGAATTGTTTTGCTCACTCCTATTCCTTGTGTATTAAAGAAATTATTCAGTGTTACATCACCCCATTGGGGATCATTGTGTACCCATTAAAACATAGTGTGATTAAATTGTAAACACATAAATAAATATTTTAACTTTGCAAACCAGCCTGATTCCTGGTTCAGTGTGACCGGGGGGTGAGGGGAGTTCCAGGAGAGGGGCGTGATATGAGTGGTATATCATTCAGAATAAATCACTTTTAGACAAAAATAAATAAGGATTTCAGTTGGGCATTACACGCTAGGGTGTGTGTGCCGGATTGAAATCACTTACAGACCGAGCACCCCAAATGAAAAGAGGAAGCAAGAACCTGGTCAGGAAGGGAAAGGAACAACAATAGAAAAGCCCAAGGTGAAAGGCTGGAAGAGAGAACCCAAGAATAAAGTCAGGGCACATAGCGAGGATCAGGAACCAACAGAACGCATTATGATTCATCAGGTTCATTATGCGGATAGTTTAAATCTCCTGCCACCACCAAAGGAGAGAGCAAAATGCTCATTGGAATTGGCATGACGACTGATAATGCTCTCCACAGGGTGCATGCCCTGAAGAGTGACACAAATGTGCCACATTACGTGGAAGATTCTCCAACATTGCCATTGGTGCTGTATTATACCAGTAGCGTATTAGTCAAGGAAATTGAGTCAGGCGGAAAGTAAGAACACGATAATAGAGAAAGAACTTCTGGCCATACGTGCCAATCTCAGAGAATGGAGACATAATCTATTAGGAGCACAGCATAAGGTTACCATTTATATGGCCCAAAAACAATTTCCAGCATATATATACACATCTTCACCTCCTGTACAGACTTTCCACAATTTTGGTCTGTGCACTAGGTGGAAAAAATTAAATAAACAAAAAAGTATACCAAAGACATAGTACCCGTCACCATATTCTAACCAAGTGACTCTAAAACGACTGAGTCAAAGCATCATGAGAAGAATTACAATGATCTCAAATCTGCTTAGCCAAAGCCTAAAACTACTGACACAGAATCAAAGTGCATATGTTCCATATGTCCAACATGTTCCTGTCTTTATACTCCAATTGTTGACATTCTTCGGGGAACATTAATACTTAATTTCTCTCTTCAAAAAATACATACGAGTTTCAAATTGTGCCTCACCACTAATGGTTCTCTCAATTGATTTCACAGTTCTATTCCAATTTCAAACAGCTGGAGGTCAATAGTATATTATTCTCAGAAGTCATATCTTCATAAGTTCTCAATTCTCAGGTATGGTGTATCTAGAAAAAAGTTAAACTAAGTCTTAGTTAATATGACTTCCTCAACAGTAGTGGGAACATCATAAACATATAAATCACTCCCATTCATGGGAAGGAATCCCTTTTATCTTCCTTCTCTCTTACCAGCTTCTTGTGTAAACTTAGTACTCTGGAAACCTCTCTAATCTCTCAAAGGTATCTGTCAGAAGTTAAGGAACATTGCCCCTCCATTACTTGGTTTACGTACATGCTTTCACATTCCTATTTCATAAATAAAACACCCAGAGGATTTTCTTACTTTGACTATAATGTGGTTTCCCAAAGCATAGAACACTGCTTGATGGCTCCTCTGTTTTGTGTTGTCACCCCACTTCACGGCATCTTGTGTCTGCGTTCAAGAAAAGGAAACTCATGCTTTTTTAGACGGATAGTGCCTTGTGATTGTACTGCATTCATATATACGTTAAAGTGCACTGATCCAATACCATGTAAAAGCCTATTACTTTCACATAGATGTCGGGCATGGGGAGCCCAAGAAAGTTACAAGCAAAACTTGCTCACAGAGTGAACTCTCTCCTCTGTGTGGCATATTCACCTCAGCTGTATTTGCTAAATCATATTTACTTCATCAACGTCTAATCAACGTCTAATCCTTGTGGCAAGTGTAATGCAGCGTGTCTAAACCCCTTGTAACGCTTGGTCAGTCCATCAGTGTACTGAGCTTGGTTTGTGTCACTTCTATGGGTACCATCTTGTTATGTCCCACGGTGGCTAAAACATATGGGATACAATGTAAACGCTACTATACAACAAAAGCATTTCACCCTGGTGCTGATTGGTAGTTAGTTCACCATCTTGATGGACTCATATTAGCAAGGAATACATAATAAATCCCAGCATGATGTTCATTCTCACTGACAACTAAGAATCTATCCGGATCACCATAGTTACTGCCATTTTATATTTTCATTTAGCCCCTGAATATGACTCTTTGTTTGAAAAATGCACCGCTGTTCTAATTCACTCAGTTTGGTTTCAATTGCTTGTGTACTGTTTCCAATCACTTTTTGGACTATTGTCCACCTGGACTCTTCAACAAAATGTTTCACCAGAGGAGCTGTCATAATTCGATTTTTAATACAGCTCCTCTGCTCAATCATTCTGGTTTTTCCCATACAAGGTGTTTGGCTAAAATACTTTAAATTGCAAGGACATATGACAAGAAAAATCACATTTTTGTCTCACAATTTGTAAAATCAATTTGTTGCCAAGTTCCCGTGCGCCAATCTAATACTTTAGTGTGTGTGGTAAGTTCACAAACGCTACATTTGCCACATGCATAGTGGCTCTTTACTGGTTTTAGGCTCCACTCATTCATAATCCCAGATTGTGTACTTTTAGATTTCCAAGTCTTTGTGATGTCATTTCTTTTGACTAATCCTCCTATGCAGGTACTTTTTTGAAAAGCAAGCAAGGGGCACAGCAGACCCATATCTTTCTGAAAGCATTTCTTCCAATTCCTTTTTATTATGTTGCCAATTTTGAAGGCTAAATCTGCCAATGTGGTCACACACCGACTTCTGGTCAATCATTGATTTTTGTTTCGGTGTAAATTACGACATTCACAAACCACAAGGTTTGCCTTTCCATGATGGCCACCACCGTTCCGAAATCGGCATCTGTAGAACCAAAGGGAGCCAGGGCCAGCTGATTGGTCCAGCGTCCCCACAAAGCCAATCACGGGGCCCGCCAGGCAAAAGTCGGCCCCCAGCGAAGGCTACCAGATATGGCTCCTGCTGACTGAGCCTGACCGAGATGCCATGCACCTGCAGGAATCTCTGCCCGCCACCAACACAAACTTTCTCTGAATGCGTGCATGACAAGTACTTCAGTCAGCGCCGGCAAGAACAATACCGACTGTACCTCCCCATGAAACAACACACTGCATGTCTCTGTGCAGTTAGCTGATCTTGCAGTATCACAGCAACGTAATACTCGCACTCCTCTGCTACGTTTATACTGCCCATTGTGCATGTAAAACAGAGCAGTGCTACTCTCTCCGTTCCAGCCTCAATACTCCCAAGTTCATTCACCCGGTATTCGTTGCTTCAACAAAATAGCGCTGCAAACCCATGCATATACATTGCCAAAACTGTATGCTACCTGCTAGAGTACTGCTAGTCTTGTGACCGTCAGCCATATGCTACAGATATTGCCAAGTAATATTGCTGTTAATCCTGCCACTCGTAAAATGCACATGCTATTTGCACTATACTGCCCTACAACAGAACTGCTCGACCTGTTACCACAAGAATGTATCTGCCACATGCTTCAGACTGCCTATGTTTCATTGCTGCTAATCTTAACACCCTTGGAACGTATTACTTCCACTCACGCTGTGTAAAAGACTGTGTTGCTCCCACCGTGCCCCATTGTGTAGCGCCCGACAGGCCCCATTACAATTGTGTCCAATTTGTGCTAGAACCTGATTATACCCACGCTGTGTAAAAAAACTGTTTTTACTCCCACTGTGCTTCTCTGCCCCCCACCCCTTCCTCCCAATGCATCCTGTCACGCCATCCATACCAGCTTACATGCCCACACATCAGCACACCCCCTGTACCACCTTCATCCTCGTTGCACTAACACTTACCACAGTCACTCTCTGGTACACCGTTTTAATGATGCCCATGAACACACACCTCTCCCTTCCCTCTCCACATCACCCAAGGAACCTAACCAACTCTGCCATTTCTAGCTGCCACACTGCCCTTCCTAGAGCTCAAACCCACCTAGGCACAAGGCTCTCTAGTATCAGGGCACGCACCAAGCCTTTCTTGCACTAAAGACTCCCCTTACCCACAGGCAGAAGAAATCACAGATTAAGTTCTCGTACTCCCAACCCATTCACATCACTACACATCTTCTCACCCAAGTACCTGCACGACCAGCAAGCACCACTTCCCCAGCCACCCCCTGGCTCCTCTCACTCATCTCACCTGCACATTCACATCTCCCAGCGCCAAACGCACCCTCCCCAGCCCCCCCGCAGCCACCCTCCTTTGCCGCCCTGCAAGCTCTCCTCAACCCACCTACACCCACAAAAAGAACAGCCCCGACCCTGCCCTCAAATGTACCCTCATCAACGCCCGCTCTCTCCCTGCCCACGCCCTCGAGATCTACGACCTCATCACCACCCTAGATCTAGATCTACTTGCCATCACAGAAACATGGCTCCATGAGGCTTCCAGCCAGCCATCTCTCTGGCCCTCCCACAAGGGTACTCAATCCTGCGACAGGACCGTAAGCTTACTAAAGGTGGAGGTGTAGCTCTCATTACTAAAGGGGCTCTCCCCATCAGGCTGTGCAACCACACCTGGGAAAGTAACGCTGACCGCCTCTCTGCCCAATTGTCCCTGTTCCCCAAGTGCAACATAAATTTACTAGTCACCTACAGACCGCCCGGCTCTGTCCCTGACTTCTAGGGGCACCTCCTCCACGTTCTAGGAAACAACCTAAAAAGCTCCACTAAGACCATATTACTCAGGGACCTCAACTTAGGCCTCAATGACCCCAAGTATAAACCAGCCTCAGCCTTAGCCAAGGAACTCACTGACCTAGGGTTTTCCCAAAGAGTTACAGATCCAACCCACTGTAAAGGTCGCACCCTTGACTACATGGCAGACCACAACTGCTCATCCACCATCACCACCATCTCAGCCTACCCGTGGAAGGATCACTCCTGCATTCAAGTCACTATTCCCACTGAACCTACCTACAAAGTACTCTCCTATGCCTCACCTGCCAAGGTCAGGAGCTCCAAACAATTTACTAAGCACAACCTCCTCCCTTTCCTGGACGTTCCAGAACTCAAACCGCCCTTCGTAAGCAACCCCACCGCTCTCGCAGACATCTACGCTCACACTCTCACTAAAGCCATTGATGCAATAGCCCTGATTGAAGACAAAAAAGAGAAAAAATCCATGCATATCAACTCCTGTTTCACGGAAGAGCTATCATCCCTTCGCTCTAGCAAATGCCTTGCCCTAGCCAAATGGCAGTTTAAGCCCAGTGACTCCACCCTGGAAGAATTCAAAAAGCTATCATTGCAATAAAAAAAAGCCATTTTCAAAGCTAAGTCCGAATCCTTCAACCTACGGCTCGCCAATGCCAACTCTAAATATAAAGAAATGCTCGCCATTTTTAAAGATCTCATCACTCCCTCATCCAGTCGAGATGAGATCATTAAAGATGGAGCTTGGTGCTCCAGCATACAAACAGCCCTCCTTGACAAAATTAAACTTCTCCAAGACAAAACACAAACGCAACGCAAAGCACTACCTAAACCTGAACGGCATGCAATGCCTAACAACCCTCCTCATAATCCTTCCATACCTCTCTTCTCCTTCAGAAATGTCTCTGAATCGGAAGTCTCAGATATTCTACAGCATCTAAAACCTTCCACGTGTAAAGGAGACATTGCCCACCGGACATCATTAAAGATTGTGCTGACGTACTGACTGCGATCATCACGGCATTCATCAATGCCTCTTTCTCCACAGGAATCGTACCACTCAGCCTAAAAGAAGCATGGGCCTGCCCTCTTCAACAAAAAAAACTCCCTTGAACCCTCCTACCCTAACAACTACCGCCCCATCACCACTGTCCCATTCCTCCTTAAAATCTTAGATAAAGCAGCCCACAGCCAGATCCAACACTACTTGGAATCTGTCGCCTTCCTAGGTAAAAGGCAATCAGGCTTCCGTAAAGGCCATGGCACGGAAACCGCCCTCCTGGATTTAAAAAAACAAATTACGGAGATAATGGACCATGGTAAACCCCCCATCCTACTACTCCTGGATCTTTCGGCCGCGTTTGATCTTGTTGATCACAAGATTCTTACCTCCCATCTCTCCAATGCTGCTCAATTCAACAATCAGGCCTCCTGGTGGATAACGTCCTTCCTAGAAGGCCGAGCCATGAAGGTTTACTCTGACCAGGCTAACGCAGCCCCTGCCACTATACACTGCGGAGTTCCCCAGGGATCCTGCACTGCACTCACACTCTACAATCTGTTTACTAAGCCCCTATTCGACAAACTCGACTCCCTCGGCATAGTTTACACTAATTATGCCGACGATACACAAGTACTCCTCCCTCTCACTGGTTCATACGACCAAGATGCAGCTGCCCTCCTTCAAATATACGCCACCATACAAGCCTGGATGGCAGCCAAAGGACTGTGCCTAAATGGAGACAAAACAGAGATCACCCTCCTAGGCCCTAAAGAAATTCTGCCCATACCACCAAATTAATAAATGCCATTAAACCTTTCCTTTACAACCAAAGCTGCCTCTCCATCGCCCGAGCCACTATTGGATCTAAACAGGCTTTAAATAGTCCAAAATAATGCGCTCCAAACAGCCCTCAGTATCCCCAAAAGAGACCACGTCACGCAGGCTAGACAGGCCGCCCACTGGCTCCCGGTAAAGGACAGGATCACCTTTAAGACCCTCACCTTAACACACAAATGTGTAACGCTCACCTGATTCTCGCAGAGGCGCCGGTCTTGACTGGGCGACTACCGTATCTTCAAAGGTGATGTGTAGCACCCGGTTGGCTCTTTGGGCTGGACCTCTGTGCACTGTATGCCTGACGTGTAGAGTAAGATGTCTTAGGTAAGTGAATGCCGAGCTCTCCATCTGCCTCGGGGCAGGGTGCTGTAACCAGTTTCTTCACTGGATAGGTAGCGCAGGCCTCTTGACTTCAGAGGACTGCTGTCCGTCGTTTACTGCACGAACGGTAAGTTTCGAGTCATTCAAATGTCTTTAAAGTCTTTAGTAATGATGTCTCTTGTTTTGCAGGGTTCCGGCGATGGCGGATGACGGGCTGAAGTGAGTTGAAGATGGAGCCCGTGTGATGAATAGAAGCGCCTGGAAGCACGTAAGTAAGCGCTTGTTGCCTGCTTCACTATGCGCTCTAACTGTCTTTTTATTTTGCAGGTACGAGTTCGGAGCGGCTGCAGGGTGCCGGAATACCCACTGGATTAGATGTGGAAAGGAGTAATGGCACGTGAGTATTAAAGTTCCCCAATGTCTTTAAACGCACCTTGTTTTGTCTTTCAGATGCGGGATGCAGCGCCGAAGGCCTCCGGAGCGTGCGAAGAGTTGGTAAACTTTTGTCTTTCAGATGCCGGAATGCTAACCTGTTCTTTCTTGTCTTTATAGGTGTTGCTGAAGACTGGATTCAGGATGGTAAGCCTTTGCCTTTCAGATGCCGGAATGCTAACCTGTTCTTTCTTGTCTTTATAGGTGTTGCTGAAGACTGGATTCAGGATGGTAAGCCTTTTTCCTTAGGCCCAGGACCGGATGCAGAAGACACGATGAGCGTTCTGCTGCAGAGGTTGCAGAATAACGCAAAGCAAGATTCATCCACCGGGTGTGGTTTAAATAGCCTCCTGTAGTGCTTAGGTGTCTCCTTCCACAGCCATGCCTAAGTAAGAAAAGAGTTCCTGGTAAGAAAAGAGTACCTGCCTTCCAGAAGAGTTCCAGTGTTCTGAATCTAGGGAGTGGCTCCAGCCCCACCCAACAGGAAAAGTAGTTCCAAACAGAAGAGGATCAGAGGCTCAACTGGCAGGCAAGTAAGCAGCATGGTCTGCTGAAGGTAAGTCCACCCAAGCATTATGAGCCCGGCGCTTCCAGCGCTGGGACTGGGCATATTTATGAGCCTGGTGCCACTGGCGCCAGGACTGGGTCCAAAAGGTCCCAATTGGGACTGGTTGGCACTCGGAACCTGGGTTATGGATCTGCTTCCAAGGGAGTTGGGAAAACCCTGACCTTTTGGAAGCAGAGATCATGACAGTACCCCCCCTCAAGGCCCCTCCCAAACCGGGCTTCTCCGGGGGTTTTGGCTTGTCAGGAAATGTTCGGTGAAATCTTTTGATTAGGCGAGGAGCGTGGACATATTCAGCAGGTTCCCAGGATCTCTCTTGGGGGCCGTAGCCTTTCCAGTCAATTAGGTAGAATAGTTTAGATTTGGAGATCTTGGAGTCCAGAATGCTTTTGACTTCAAACTCGAGTTCTCCATCCACTAGGATAGGTTTTGGAGATTTGGTTAGTCGGGTTTGAGGTTGCACGGGTTTTAATAGAGAGACGTGGAAGACCGGATGTATCTTCATGTGCGGGGGCAAGTCCAACTTGACCCCTACTGGGTTTACTATGGTAGTGATGGAATAGGGACCAAGGTATCTTGGGTTGAATGTGCGTGGCCCCTTTAGAGAGAGATATTTGGTGGATAACCAGACTTGATCCCCTACTTGATAGTGAGGGGCTTCCTTCCGATGTTGATCTGCTCCTTTCTTGTATTGTTCTTTAGCCCTTTGAAGGTGAGAAACAGCTTCCTTAAAGGCTTGGGTGATTGTAGAATGCAGGTAGTCTACTGCTGGTGTTTCAAGATCTTGGAGGGGATCCAACTCCGAGGTTCGAGGGTGACTGCCGTACAAAAGAAAAAACGGGGTTTTCCCAGTTCCCGAATGGACAGAGTTATTGTAGGCATACTCGGCTATCCAAAGGATATCTTTCCAAGTTTTTTCAGTTTGTTGCAGCATGCAGCGTAAATACTGTTCCAGAGTTTGATTGGTCCTCTCGGTTTGTCCGTCGGTCTGAGGGTGGTGACTGGTCGATAGTCTCACATCAATTTGAGCCGACCGACAGCAACTTCGCCAAAAATGAGAAATAAATTGACTACCTCGATCCGAAATTAGAACTGAAGGAAAACCGTGCAGTCGGACGATGTTTTCGAGAAATTCTCGGGCCAGAGTTGCTGCTGTTGGCAAGCCTTTGAGCGGAATGAAATGCGCCATCTTGGAGAATAAGTCCACGATTACTAGAATCGTATTGTATCCGGAGCATGGAGGTAGATCGGTGATGAAGTCCATAGAAAGCGTATGCCAAGGGCGAGGTGGGATGTCAATAGGGCGTAAGAGGCCTGCTGGTCTTTCCTTTTGACTCTTGTTTTGGGCGCATACTCCACAGGATATTATAAAGTCTCTGATATCTTTTTTCCAAGACGGCCACCAGAAGTAGCGCTTGATCTTTTCTGAGGTCTTGGCTATACCGGGATGACCTTCCATTAAAGAGTCGTGATAACAAGAGATTACTTTTTTCTGTAAATCTGTGCTGGGTAGGTATAATCGTTCTTGGAAATACAATAAGTTGTCCTTTACTGCAAAGTCCTTTCCCTGCAGATGCCAATTCTGTATGTCTGCTGGAGTTACAAGTTGCCTGGCTTTATCCTTAACTTCCTCTATGGATTCTGTGGCGATTACACCCAGAATTCTTTGTTCGGGAATGATTGGTACAGGTTTAGGGTTGACCAAGTGTTCTTCCACTCCCATCCGAGAAAGGGCATCGGCTTTACCGTTCTTTGTACCAGGTCGATAGGTAATTATGAAGTCAAACTCGGCAAAGAATAATGCCCAACGGAGTTGTCTAGAGGATTGGGCTTTTGCGGTCTTCAAATATTGCAGGTTTCGGTGATCCGTAATCACAGTAACGGTGTGTCGGGCCCCCAGCAGATAATGCCGCCAAGCCTTAAAGGCAGACTTGATAGCCAGAAGTTCCTTGTCAGTAATCGTGTAATTGATTTCAGGAGGCGAGAATTTGCGGGACCAAAATGCCACGGGATGCAACTGATTGGTTACCGGGTCCTTTTGTGATAGAACTGCCCCCATGGCAAGGCTTGAAGCATCAGTTTCCACGATGTAGGGGAGTTCGGGGCGAGGGTGTTTTAAGATTGGTGCAGAGATAAATTTAGTCTTCAAATCCTGGAAAGCTTGTTCCGCCTCGGTAGACCATTCAAAACGTTTGTTTTTCTTTAACAAGGCAGTGATGGGCTGGACTATTCGAGAGAATTCGGGGATAAACCTGCGGTAAAAGTTAGCGAAGCCTAACATGCTTTGCACACCTTTTACGGAGGATGGTGATGGCCATTTGAGAACTGCATCGACCTTCTTTGAATCCATACGCACTCCGCCAGGTGATAATATGAATCCCAAGAATTCAACTTCAGTCACGTTGAAAACACATTTTTCCAATTTAGCGAAAAGTTTGTGTTGACGCAATCTTTCGAGGACCATTTTCACGTGTTTCCGATGTTCAGATTCCGATGAAGAATAAACGAGGATGTCGTCAATGTAAACAACAACACATACATCTATGAGCTCTCTGAGGACATCGTTCATAAAATATTGAAAGGCGGCCGGGGCATTGCAAAGTCCGAAGGGCATGACCTGATATTCAAATAGCCCATACTTGGTGCGGAAGGCCGTCTTCCATTCATCGCCCTCTTTTACTCGTACCAAGTGGTAAGCTCCTCTAAGATCCAGCTTTGTATATATGCATGCTTTTCTGACTTGGTCCAGGAGTTCAGGGATCAAAGGTAACGGATATCTATTCTTAACGGTGATCTGGTTCAGGGAGCGATAATCGATACAAGTTCTAAGGTCTCCTTCCTTTTTTGGAACGAAGAACAAAGCTGAAGAAGCAGGGGACTTGGAAGGACGAATAAACCCATTTGCCAGGTATTGATCCAGGTATTGTCGAAGGTGAAGGTTCTCAGGCTCGGTGAGGGCATAAATTCTACTACAAGGAGGAGTAGATCCAGGTATCAGGTCTATCTGGCAGTCATAAGACCTATGAGGAGGTAGAGAGTTAGCCTGATCCTTCCGGAAAACATCTTGGTATTCTAGGTATTCAGGAGGTAACTGGGGAGTCTCTGAAGAAATTGCGGCCAGTGCAACACCAGGTGGAGGGTGACAAGTAGAGACACATTCTGGAAACTGGACCGTTCTTGCTCGCCAATCGATCAGAGGATTGTGTTTCTCTAACCAAGGTATTCCTAGAATAATCTGAAACTGAGGGGCCTTGATCACATCGAACACAATCTTCTCATGGTGTCCATCTTGACTTACTAGCGTCACCTCTTGAGTGGTATGCGTTACTGGCCCGGAGGCTATCTCCGTACCATCCACCGTAGTAATGACGTCCTTTACAGCCTTGGGACAAAGAGTTAGATTCATCCTCAAAACCATTTCATGATCCACATAATTGCCGATGGCACCGCTGTCGACGTAAGCTTCAATTGCATGTAATCGATCCGGATTATCAGGGCTAATGAGGACCATAGGTATCACGAAATGCGAGGTCACGGAACTGGTTTTCACGCTCGGCAAGAGGACCTCTATTCTTGTCGGGCGAGGTCGTTTCCCTGCTCAGAGTTTGTAACTTTGGTAACTGCAGCTCCTACTGCCTTCTTGGCAGGTTTCACCGGACAGTCTCGAAGAAAGTGCCCTGAGTTTCCGCAATATAGGCATAATTGCAACTGTTTCCTCCTTTCCCGCTCCCTTTGTGTTAGAGGACCTTTCAGACCCCCTATTTGCATGGGTTCCCCGGAGTCTACTCCTTTGGAAGGAGTTGGCGGTTTGGAAAATACTCGAGCATCAAACTTGGAACGATCGGCCTTCCTGTTCTGCAGCCTGTGATCTATTTGAACGACCAAGTCTAAATAATCTGAACAGTCTTGTGGGGGATTCACTACTTGGGCTAAAACGTCTTTGAGCTCTCCACGTAGACCTCTATAAAACAGCGTAATCCTTTTGTCCTCAGGCCATTGAGTTTCCACTATTAGTCTATTGAAAGATGCAATATAAGCCAAAAGGTCTTGATTACCCTGTCGCAACGAAAGAAGCTCATTGTCCAAGGCCTGCCCCTGTGAATGTCTTGCGAACAGTTTTTCCATACTAAGCTGAAAGGCTTGAAAATCATGGAGAACCGGATCATCTTGATTAACTAGAGGGATCGACCAGTCTGCCGCATTGCCACTAAGGTACGAAAGTACAAAAGCTACTTTTGCTTGATCAGTTGGAAAGGCTGCTGGCCGGCATAAGAAGTGCAACCGGCACTGATTGATAAATACTGCAAACCTCTTTGGGTCACCAGAAAATCGTTCGGGCGGAGCCAGAGGTACATTCCCAGGTAGGTTGATCTGCACTGGATTCATAGAGGATGTTGAAGGAAGATTTGCCCCTGATGCGGGTAACGGGGTCTGTCCGGCTTGTGACTGTAGCACTTGTCTAGCAAGATTGTCTGTTCTCTCCTTGGAAATAATTAGTTCCCTTCTTAGAGCATTCGTTTCCTGACGAGCTGCATGCACTTCTGCCCTTAGTTCCCCAAGTAACCGGGCTAGGGGGTCAGTATCCGAGGTTTCCATAGCGCCTGGGCGAGAGTTTTGCGGTAGGCTTTGCGTTCTGTAACGCTCACCTGATTCTCGCAGAGGCGCCGGTCTTGACTGGGCGACTACCGTATCTTCAAAGGTGATGTGTAGCACCCGGTTGGCTCTTTGGGCTGGACCTCTGTGCACTGAATGCCTGACGTGTAGAGTAAGATGTCTTAGGTAAGTGAATGCCGAGCTCCCCATCTGCCTCGGGGCAGGGTGCTGTAACCAGTTTCTTCACTGGATAGGTAGCGCAGGCCTCTTGACTTCAGAGGACTGCTGTCCGTCGTTTACTGCACGAACGGTAAGTTTCGAGTCATTCAAATGTCTTTAAAGTCTTTAGTAATGATGTCTCTTGTTTTGCAGGGTTCCGGCGATGGCGGATGACGGGCTGAAGTGAGTTGAAGATGGAGCCCGTGTGATGAATAGAAGCGCCTGGAAGCACGTAAGTAAGCGCTTGTTGCCTGCTTCACTATGCGCTCTAACTGTCTTTTTATTTTGCAGGTACGAGTTCGGAGCGGCTGCAGGGTGCCGGAATACCCACTGGATTAGATGTGGAAAGGAGTAATGGCACGTGAGTATTAAAGTTCCCCAATGTCTTTAAACGCACCTTGTTTTGTCTTTCAGATGCGGGATGCAGCGCCGAAGGCCTCCGGAGCGTGCGAAGAGTTGGTAAACTTTTGTCTTTCAGATGCCGGAATGCTAACCTGTTCTTTCTTGTCTTTATAGGTGTTGCTGAAGACTGGATTCAGGATGGTAAGCCTTTGCCTTTCAGATGCCGGAATGCTAACCTGTTCTTTCTTGTCTTTATAGGTGTTGCTGAAGACTGGATTCAGGATGGTAAGCCTTTTTCCTTAGGCCCAGGACCGGATGCAGAAGACACGATGAGCGTTCTGCTGCAGAGGTTGCAGAATAACGCAAAGCAAGATTCATCCACCGGGTGTGGTTTAAATAGCCTCCTGTAGTGCTTAGGTGTCTCCTTCCACAGCCACGCCTAAGTAAGAAAAGAGTTCCTGGTAAGAAAAGAGTTCCTGCCTTCCAGAAGAGTTCCAGTGTTCTGAATCTAGGGAGTGGCTCCAGCCCCACCCAACAGGAAAAGTAGTTCCAAACAGAAGAGGATCAGAGGCTCAACTGGCAGGCAAGTAAGCAGCATGGTCTGCTGAAGGTAAGTCCACCCAAGCATTATGAGCCCGGCGCTTCCAGCGCTGGGACTGGGCATATTTATGAGCCTGGTGCCACTGGCGCCAGGACTGGGTCCAAAAGGTCCCAATTGGGACTGGTTGGCACTCGGAACCTGGGTTATGGATCTGCTTCCAAGGGAGTTGGGAAAACCCTGACCTTTTGGAAGCAGAGATCATGACAAAATGCCTCAGCCTCGCTGCCCCACCCTACCTATCTGAAACTATCACAAGGGACACCTCCTCTCGGCCTAAGAAAAGTCACTATGCCAACCAACTGCGCATACCTCCCATCAAAAGAGCAAACGCAGGGGGGAATCAGTTTTACAAACCTAGCTCCCAAACTTTGGAATGCCTTGCCCAACGAACTCAGGGCCGAAACCTCCCTCACAGCTTTTCACAAAACCCTCAAAACTACACTCTTTAATTAACCTCTCCCATGTCTACTTGTCTCCCTCTACCCTTTCACCCACCCTACTCAGCATGTTTGTCCGTCTACAATTGTTATCTTATCATACTTCACTGTCATGTAACTAATTATTCTTTCCTGTAAACTGCAACAATCCCTGCTACTATGTATTTTTTTCTCCTGTAACCAGCAACTATCTCTGTAACAGAGCCACAATGCCTAAGGGCTGTTGCACGCCATATAAATGTTAATAAATAAATAAATAAATCTGTGACTTATGCAAAGTACGTTTTCCCGAGTCTTTTGGCAATTTCTTTGGATAACCCCTATTTGTTCATTTCCATTTTAGTACTTTGCTTCTTCCCTATAACTCTCAATTTCTGTAATGTTTCTTTTGAATCTAAGAAATTGACCAAATGGGATATGCTTTGGTATGCTTGACATGGGGATTCTGGAAGTGCAATAACGCGTTTTTATCCATTGCTTTATGAAAAGGTTCAAGTTTGAGGACATCATGCTCGAAGTACATCTTCAGATCTGTAAAATTAACCTCATACTTGCTGATCATGTTTGTGAATTTTAGAAAAGGATTTCTGTGATTCAACCACAAAATAAAATCTGTGGCATCCTCTAGATTTCCAGTCCATAGTATCATGTTGTCTATATAGCTACTCCACATATCTATCTGGGTATGAAAAGTGTTGGACATGATATAAATTTCCTGTTCTTCAGACCACTCTAATATAGGTTGGCCAAGCTAGGGGCCATTACAGATCCCATGGCAGTGCTCCCTACCTTTTGAAAAAATATGCTGTTAAACTGAAAATAGTTCTTAGGTAATGCTATCATAACGCACCACAGGAGGAAGGAGCTGAGCACTGGTAGATCATCTATTAATTTCTTTAACCTTTCCTCTACCATCTCGAGGGTGGCCATTTGTGGAATCTTGGTATATAAGGACTCAATGTCTAAACAGATTAACAATTGTTTAGTTTGATCGAAGGGCAAGTTCTCTATTTTTTTAATGACTGTTGTTGAATCCTTAATATAGGATTTCATTTTTTGAACAAGGGGATTCCATAAATAAGATGCATACTTGAATAAGGGTTCCAAGATTAATGATATCCCACTCACTATCAGGCTTACTGGTGGATTATCCAGAAATATATGGATTTTGGGCAGTGTGTAAGACATAGGAACAAAAGGTTTAGCTTGTATCAGGTATTTGCTTTCTTGTTGACTAATCCAGCCCTCTTCCTGGGTTTGAATTACTTTTTCTACTATAGGTGTTTTCAAGTCAAAGGTAGAGTCACCCTGTAGTTGTTTGTAACTGCTCCAGTCACTCAAACGTCTATGGCATTCTTTGATGTATCATTTCTATTTTGTATTACAATGACCCTGCCTTTATCTGTACTTCATATAACTATATTTGTGTTTGTCCCCATATTTCTAAGGCAGGCTAATTGTTTCTTGATGAAGTTGTGCTATATTTTCCTTTTTTGTGTCTCCATTTTTCGACGTCATTTAGTACCTTTTTTCAAATAGAAGGGATTCCTTTGAGTAACTCTGGGGAGGCAGAAACCACTTGGACGGTCTTCTAAGTCCGATAGTGGGCATCTCTGTTGTCTTTGGGGCATCTCTAAAAATAAATTTTAATCTGGTGTTTCTAGTAAATCTCTGAAATTCCACCCTGAATAGGAATGGATCGTGGGTTTTGGAAGACACAAAATCTAGTCCTAAATTTAAAGTCTTCTCTTCCTCATCTGTTAAAGAGTAGCTAGAGAGATTGACAACTAGTGTCTGCTGCTCCTTGTCACTCTCTGCTCATATCTCCATTAGTCTCTGCTGGGTCCCTGCGTAAAATAATGGCTCCTATTTCTTTGTGTGTTATGTTGTGTACCTCGACCTCTATTCAACTGTCCTCTGTATTCCAAAGTTTGTTCTTGCCTCTCTCCAAATCTGTCCTCACCCTCTGTATTGGAGCTGTCTTCACTAGAGCTGTAAAATGTATTGGTAAATCTCACCCTTCTCTGGTCGTTTCGCATTTTAGGTATACCTTCCTGTGTATCTCTCTTGTACCCTTCCACAATGTATGGGAAATACTTTTCATGTGCATAGTTGAATAAGTACTTTTTCAGCCGGCAAATCCTGTCATTTGTGGTGTGAATTTCAAAATCATCCATTTCTTTATTTTGCTTTTACAGTTTGGCATTAAATATCTTTATCGCATTTGATTTTTCATCTCTTGTTCTATTTTGAGCAAATCTATCTCAATTTGGTGAGAGACCTCCTTCACTGTATCTTTTATTAAAATGGGTCAGTCTTGATCACACTTGTTGGCAATATAGCGCCATCTGATCTTAAATTGTTCATAACGAAAAGAAAGTCAGGGTTCATTGTGGACTATAAGTCCCAGAGAGAGACCCTTGTTTTTTTTTTAAACATTTCAACGTAATTCCTCCATGGAGTTCTGTTCATACTAATCGTTTTCTCAGGTGTGTCAGTTCGTCCCAGTTATCTATGTTTGTTTCTATAATGGTGATAACTTAATTATTCAATAACGACATATTAGTCATGTGTTCCATGGCATATTCATCACTGTATGCTAAACATTTATCCATAGCCATGTTGATGTATTTATTTGTATATGTTTTATCTAATAGATCTATTAGCGCCAATTTGTGTGCTTTTTTTCCCCTAAGTACAAATGTGAGTAATTCTATCCTATGCAGATGCCTGAGGAAATGTATATGTCTGAAGACCCCAATGGGCCCTTATATCCCTTCAATATTCCAAGACCCTGGGAATATTAAAGGGGTATCTTACTATACCTGTACTATGCAGCCCAAAAACAACATGAGTAAGATACTCCTAAATATTACTTTCTTGTTGCAATTCTTTGAATATTCCAAAAATAACAGCAGTTCATTGGTATGAAATCATTTTCAGCATATATTTACATCTTCACCTCCTGTACAAACTTTCCACAATTTTGGTCTGTGACCTTGGTGAAAAAATCAAATAAAGGAAAAAGTATACCGAAGAGATAGGAGCCTTCACCGTATTCATACCCAAGTGACTATAAAATGACTGAATCTACATGAGATGAATTACAATGATTTGAAATCTGCTCAGCCAAAACCTAAAACTATTGACACATGACCAAAGTTCATATGTCCCATATGTCCAACATGTTTCTGTCTATACACTCCAATTGTTGATATTCTTAGGGGAACCTTAATAATTAATTTCTCTTCAAACAATACATATGAGTTTCAAATTGTGCCTCTTCACTAATGGTTCTTTCAATTGATTTCACAGTTCTATTCAAATTACAAAACGCTGGAGGTAAATAGTACATTTCTCTCAGAATTCGCAATGTGTAACATTTCTTCATAAGTTCTCAATTCTCACTTATGGTGTATGTACAAGAAAGTAAAATTAAGTCTTAGTTAATATGACTGCCTCAAGAGTAGTGGGAACATTATAAACATATCATACAGTCCCATTCACGGACCATTGAAACCTGGTGGCTTGGCATTTATTTCTCTCTGTATTTGATTTCCTCATCACCTACCATCCTGGTTCTGCCAATACCAAGGTTGATGCCTTGTCGCGCATGTAAAGTGTCCATGACAAAGAACATTATTCACCTCTGCTCATTGTGCCTCGGGTCATGTATTGGGGGTCATTCTAAGGTTGGAGGTAAGGTAAAAACGATGCTGGTAAAGTATTACCGGCATTGCTTACCGCTACGGGCTATTCTGACCAACCAGACCGTTATTTACGGCATCGTAATTTACGATGCGGTAAATAGCGGTCCGGTCGAGCGCACGACCCACACCATGCAGGCATTACCGGCATGCCGTAAACCGGAGCTGATCACAAGCCATGCGGACATGCAAATAACGGCCTACTGAAGCCTGAAAAGTACCTTACCGCCATGGAGTAAATACCGGTATCTCCGAGAAGGTGTTAAGAACCCTGAGCAGTGTTTCCAAGAGTCACAGGTGCACACAATCAGCACAGGTGGAGGCAATGGAGTCTGGCAAAGCACAAAAGGAGCACACCCACACACCACACCCCCTCCCACACCAAGTTGATACCAATAGTATTAGCATTACTGGAGCTGGAGGCCCTGCTTGCAAGGCAACAACAGCAACAACAACAACAACAACAACCACAGTCCCCACCACAGAGGAGACACAGGAGGAGAAGGAGGGTGAGACAGGCCCAGCATGCCCCACCAGTGCAGCCACCGTTACCACGCTGGCAGCTCCCAATCCCTTGCATCAGTGCCACCCCCTTCAACCTAACACCAGAGCAGATCCACACCCTGTACCGGCTTGGCCGTGACACCATCACCACCATAGTGGACCTGATACATGACGACATAGTGAGCCTCATAGAAATACGCACCGCCATCCCCCCTCTACTGAAGGTAGTGTGTGTGCTCCACTTCCTTCCACTTCCACTGTGTGCTGGTAGGTGCCGTAAGGGCATCCTGCACTATGCACTGCATATGCACCATGTCGCTGCCTCCAGCATATCACCACACAGGACAGTCATCCCTGGGAGTGCATTGAAGTGTGCCTAACAGGGATACCACAGCGTGTCACTGGTTCTGCACACCCATATGAGTGCTGCAAGTCTCCATGGTACTGATCAGTGCAGAATGACGAATATGCTACTGACTACAGCCAACACTCCCTACTACCAAATCTCACAGAACACAACACATCAATGATTTTACTCCAACACTGCTGCATGCATATACGATGTACGTGCAACAAGATGTAATTGCACACCATAACCCATCTTGAAGATGCTCCCCCCTCCATCATTCCATTGCACAGGACACATAGAGGGGCAAGAAATGGGGTCAATGCATCCAGGGACATGTGCGTATGGGCAGAAATCACCTGCTGCCATGTAAGACTAGTACAGTTGTCCGCCATGAATGTACGAACACTTACCTTCATTCCCCTCTCATGCAGGTGATGGCTATCCCTTGAAGCCACTGCTCATGACCCCTGTCTGAAACCCACAGAACAGGCACGAGGAGGACTACAATCGTTCCCATACCCGTACACGTGCAGTGATTGAGCAGACCTTTGGCCTGTTGAAGGCACAATTTCGTTGCCTCAGCCGGTCGGGTGGGGCACCTATCTACAGCCATGAGAAGGTGTCTAAGATCACCATGGCATGTGTAATGCTGCACAATATGTGCATCCGTCGGAACGTGCCCCTGCCCCCTGACATGGAACTGCTACCACCTGATGATGATGAAGGGGAGGAGGAGGACGAAGTGGCAGGACAGCATCACGGTGCCGAGGCACAGGAGGGACGTGCCGTGCGGCAATCATTGATTGGACAATTTTTCTGACACACAAGTCAGTACAGTGTGTGAGGATGTCAGGACATCGGGCACTGGGTGTGGGTATACAAGTATACTATGCACTGTGCAATATTAAATGACACATGCGCAATGATGAATGTCCACTCTTGTTTCGTTTAGATGAACAATCGGTGTATTTAAAGTGAAAATTTGAACATGAAAAACAAACCCGTACACCACCCTCCCTCCCTCCCTCTCCCACCACATTTCCCCAACACACCCTCATCCCCCTCACCCTCCCACCACAACTCCCCAACACACCCTCACCCCATCCCCCTCCCACCACAACTCCCCAACACACCCTCACCCTCCTCCCCCTCCCACCACAACTCCCCAACACACCCTCACCCCCCCTCCCACCACAACTCCCCAACACACCCTCACCACCCCTCCCACCACAACAACCCCACACTAGTCCCATAGGGTCCACATAGCCCACATGTGGATGGCAGTAGTAATGTCACTGTGCGCTCCCGGAGCCAGGGGGAGGCATGTCCTGGCAGCGCAGCGTACGGAGCAACCGACGGAGCGGGCTGGTCTGGGTGGAGGAGCATGCTGAAGGGGTATCCTCATGCTGGGGCTGTTTGGCAGGATGTGCAGCCTCCAGAGCATCGGCAATGCGGCAGAGGACCTCACAGAGCCGGTTGGTGCTGTCCGTTATTACCTGGCCCAGTGCCCTCAATTCATCCCGCCTCTCCTCCCTGGCCTGCCGATTGTCCTGCATACAATCTGTGATCAGGGCTGTGAGCTGCTCAGCCCGTTGTGCATCTGCGGATGATGTTGTGGCCCTGTTGGGGATCGGGCTGACATGTCCTGCCGGTGCTTCCTCAAGGGAACTGGGCACAGGACTGGCATGTCCCTGTGTTGGTCCTTGGCCAGTTAGCTCAGGTGTGTCGGTCTCACCCGAGTCACTAAAGGAGACCTGGGGGTTAGAGTAGGCTTCAGGGGTGTGCACGACTTCACATGTATCCTCCTCAGTTGCTCCACAGATGGAATTGGGGCTGTCGGCAACTTCGAGGGGGGCCGTGGCTGCCACCTCCCCAGCCACACTGGACTCCTCAGACCGCGGCGTGGGGCATGTATCTGCAGCCAGTGCAGGGAGGGGTGGGGGTCAGGGTGGTGCACCCTCCACGGGCCTTGCTGGAGCCGGTGGTGTGCATCCAGGTGTTGCCTTCCTCGCTGGGAGTCGGCGGCCCCTGCCTTGGCCCCTGGAAGTGCTGGGACGGTTGCTCTCCTGCTCCTCGCTGTCATGCTCACTGCCTGTGGGGGTGGAAGAGAGGGACGGCAAGAGTGAGGATTTGAGAGCCAGCATTTATACATGGCTACAATAGCACATTCAGATATTTGTGGGTTATCAGCATTTGGGTAGGGAACGGCACATAATTCAATACTTGGGTGGTAAATGTATGCATATGTCGGTGTCACTCATGTTGGCCGGGTACTGTGTTGTCTAGCATGCACACTGTTTACATCACCTGCCCTGTGTGCCTCATGGAATGGGTCACTTTGTGTGGTATGTGTCATATAGGTTACAGCCTTGCACCTGGCACTAGCTTGGGTCTCACTTGCTTCAGCATGATTTACAGGGGGAGGTGGGGTGTGGCCGACCATGCCGTGACTCCTTGGCCAGACCTTAGCAGTGACTTTCATGACATTTGCGTTGGCAGTATTGACTTTGGACACTCACCTCCATCAGCGGTTGGCATTGCACCACACTCCATTTCTCCGACCCCTTCAATAGATTCGGAGCCTATCATGGCCGCACATGTCTCCTCCATCGGCATGAGTTTCATGGGCGGACCTGGGCCCCCTCCATTCTCCAAGGCCTGGCTTCTATTTGCAGAGAGGATGCTCCGCACCCTCAGCCGCAGGTCGTCCCACCTTGTGCGGCAATCTTTTGTGGTGCGGGGGGTGTTGCCCGCAGCGCTCACCTTCTGCGCCACTAGAGCCCAGATGTCTTCTTTTTAAGCACCGCCACCCTCCTCATGTTGTTGCTGAAAACAGTTTCAGCATGCTCGTGGAGGGTATCCACTAGCATTTGCAGTTCGTCAGGGCTGAACCGCTCCTTTCGGAGGTGGGCAGCTCCCTTCTTTGGCGCTTTGAGCATTCCTAGGTAGTGGTGGTAACTTTCCGGTATGTCAACAGTGTGCCAGGGGTCCTGTCTGGTGAGGATGGCAATGGATTGTGTTTTTAAAGATGGCTGTCGTACTCCTTCCAGTTCCTGTGCGATAACGCTATTTCCGGTTCTGCATTTTAACGGTGATCGTAAATAACGGTGACCACTATTTATGGTCACCGCTAATGCTGCGTTGCTCAATAGCGGTAGTGTTCGTTACGGTGCGGTTCATGCCGGTAGGGGGTTTTTCGGGCATTTTTGCGGCATGGCGCTACGGTAATTACCAGCATGGCGCAAAGCGTGTGCCCGCAAACTCGTAATAGTGCGCTTTTAGCGGTCTATTGCCAGCTCCGACGTGCTATTTGCGCCATGCCGGTAATGGACGGAACTTACCTCCAAACTCGGAATGAGGGCCATTGTGTCTATATCACGCCCCCATAACCTTGCATGAGGACTTGCAAGTCTGGGTCCAGTCTCACCCAGACATCATTCAGGGGGACCTATGGACAAATAAGGATGGCTTACTGTTAGGCAAAGTTTGTATGCAGTACCCTTTGGGTGCACTACAACAACTCTGACTACAGGTATAGGAAACCCAACCTTTGGTATAAGCTTGTACTACGCAGTTTTGGTAGCGTGTTGAGCAGCCAGGCTTATCTCAAGAGGGGTCAATGTGAACTGTAGGGGAGTTACACAGAGATTCACAGTGACAAGTATTCAAATAGACGCTTACACACAAGGTTTCTTGAATAAACAATTATTAATTTATTTATCAGTCAGTTAGAATAAGTCTTCTTCAGAAGGGAGCAATATAAAAAGTAACACACGAATACACCTCAATACTGTACACTCTTAGTTTCTAAATCAGTAAAGACCCTTTTGGGATGGCCCACAGAAACAACCTAAACCCTCAGGTGACTTCAATAGCTAGGGTGCTGGGGACATTAATATCTTACTGTTTGCATTTAGAATACTGTTAGAAGTTGGTAAAAGGTAAAGTTTATTAGAACAACAAGAGACCAGAAATATTCTTAAGCAGACAAATACTTTTGGATCCCCTAAACAGAGTCATTCAGTATAACAGGCTAAGCCAAAGTCAATGGGCAAAAGTCTTATATAGGATGAAGCACTTCTGGTAGGTAAGTAGAACAAGTCTTTGTACAATGTTTTAGAAGTCTTTGAAGAAAAGAAGAATCAAATGTAGGGCCACAAGCTGATTAGACTTGTGAGTAGTAGAAGATGCAAGCAACTCTACAATGAGAGGTAAGTTCTTTCAGACTTTACAGTACCTTTGTATTGAAGATAAAGTGCAGCAGATGACTACTGTTCCTGTGCAGCTCTGCAGATCTCACTGTTCCCGAGCCTCAGTCATGGGGACAAGAGAGAGGACTTCTGGGGACTCCTGTTGTGCAATGGGACAGGCACAGCTCACAACCAGCAATCTTTCCAACAAGTGTCACTTCAGTGTTTCGGCTCCTCGGGACTACCGCAAATAGCAACACTGCGGTTTCTGGCTGTCGAGATGAACTTTTCTTGCTGCTGGGGTCCCGCACTCTGTTGAGGTGTGGAAACAGAGAAATTGACATGAGGCCGGGAAGCCCAAAAGGAAACACACCAACACAGGTTACAGAGGACATACAAAGCGCTTTATTTCAAAGTTACAAAGTTACCAAAGTCAATTGACATGCGAATAGCTATTCGGCCCTCTGACTAACACACGAACCTTCAACGTTAGGTTCGCACTGAAAGTGGGAGAGACCGACCATCGGGATGCTTGGGTTTTTATACATTTAGTACTGCATTGGCCAGCCCTCTTACAAGTTAACCATTTCTGGAACCATGGCTAGGGTTCGTAGCCAGGTCGAACACACAATTTCCATACATTAGATCAGTTCCGCTGATACGGTTACATATTTACACATAGGTTAAACAGAGGACAGGGTCTTAGTTCATGACCCTAACAAGTAGCCTACGGACATATTATTCATTCACGTGTGCGGAGGTCACCATGGCCGAAGTCTTACTCGAAATGTCATTCGGCCTCCATTTTGTGATTCAGGGTGACTTCCACACTGCAAGAGTACCTAAAATGGCGGCTAGATCCAAGATGGCGGCTTACACGATACATTAAGGTCAAGACCTTGCCGCGGAACCTATGTACATAGTATCCTTTAGACAGCCTGGCGTAGGCCAACATACATTTAAACGATGCGATTGGGGTCATAATATTATATCGATTTCCACAGACCCTCCTTTTGGCCTATGCCAAGTGCTAAAACATTATTTCCTAATACTTTTGAAAATACTTGAAGGCATCAGCATCCATAGGTTCCGCATCATTGTCTGAAATGTCAATAGCCATAAAGTTGTTCATAAGAACTTCTTGCAACATGAATTCTTTAGATGCTGTCTTCGGGGTAGATATTCTACGCCCTATTGCGCTCATAACCTGGGCACAACATCCCCCTATCATTCCGCATATACTCGGGAGGCATTGAAAACAGCAGCAAAGGAATAACAGAGTCCCTAAAATACCTAAAATAACAGAAAGCACCTTCCACCCCCAAGATCGTAGAGAATCCCAAAACCAAGTACTAAGGCTCCAGTCTCCTACGGGGATATGGACTTCAGAACTAAGAGTGTGTAAATTCTGAATTGCTTTGAATATTGTTGGTGAAGAATCTGGTACAAAAACACAGCAAGCGGACCCCACTAATTTACATACTCCACCTCGTTCAGCTAAAATGACATCTAATGCCATTCGATTTTGAAGTGCTACCAATCTTATCGCCTTTTGCTCTAAGGTCATATTGTAAAGTATGTCCGTGGTCCGGTTGATTGTTTTCTCCAATACCCTCGCTAATCCCCTGATGTTTTCTGAATTTGCTATTTGTCCCCAGAAGGGAACTACTGATTTGGCTATATCCCCGAACACTTGTCCAGGGGTATCTCCATCATTATCCCGTCGCGGGCGAGCCTTAGATACCTCTAAGGTACTGGCTATAAATACGCCAGGTAACAATATCCCTAAATAACAAGTCCCCTGCCAATCCTTGGGCAACCAGGGAAAAGCTAAACTACCACACACAAAATAAACCGGTCCCCCTACATACAAAGGCCTATTTTCCCCAGTCAAATTTACAATATTTATACAAGGCTCGAAATCTCCCATTGGCCTAGTGCCGTTTCTTTGTACACAGAAAGGGACAGAATCAGGACTGTGATTTACAGAATAAGAAGGAGGCATGGCATCCTTATTGCCTATCGGAGCCATCTTGAAAGAAACTAGATTTTGAAAAGGAAAAGAAAGTTTATCAGATGGCCTAATAGAAGCGATATTAGGTCTACTCCTATTTGCGAAAAGCGAGCATCCCAGGGGAGTCAATTCACGTTTTTCAAATTCATTCAAATTAGTCCCATCGAAGTTCCCTGAGATGCTATCATTCCATCGGCCAAAAAAGAGTGCTCTAAGAGAGGCATAGCAAGAGGTTGTTAGAGTTAAGGGATGTACATACCATCCCAGTCCCTTGTTCCCATGTTGTGGTAAGTGAGTGCAGACCCAACAATTACTCCTATTAAAAATTGCATGCGTAGCATTCATCACTATCATCAAAGTGTTATTATAATATTTCTGTCTATGCCGAGAGTCCCTAGGGGACAGAGTGTAAAGGTGTACAGAGGGAGTCAAACCAGTTGGTACAATTTTGGTCGGTAACAGAGGCTTCAAAGGATACATTTCTTCAAAGTACCAAAGTCCCACGGCAGCAGTTGCAAAACTAACAATAATCAAAACGAGAACACAACAGTACGTTTTCGGGGCCCAGGCACATTGTCCATTGTTCGAATTGGTCACCTCCTTATCTAATAGTTCAATACGAGGAGCAGCGGTGAAGGCGGCAGGCATCATGGTTATCCCGATCGACGGCCCCAATGTTCGTTGCTGACGGCACTTCGGCCGCGCGACTTCTTAGTCCTTCCCAACCCTGGCCAACAGAACCCCCCCCTTTTCTTTGTTCCAAAAAAAGGGAAGACGATAGTATTTCAATCACTCCTTTTTCTTCCAGATGCACGATACTCGTGCATCGATTTTATTTGCGTGGTCGAAGGTTGTACCGGATGGTACCCAAGTTTGTTGAATCCAAAAGTAAAGTATCGTCGCTCCCTGAGGGGAGCGTCGTATCAGTAGCGACGGAAGTCGCAGAGCTCGAAACAAGGTTTTCCGGAAGTGATTGATCAAGGGAGTGCGGAGACAAAATGGACGGCTCCCCGAGCTCATCAGGCTCAGAGAACTTCTCCGACGCACTCACAACGCTGCCTGCTACTCCGAGATCAGAGAGTGTAGCACCAGCGAGGGGTTCTGTTTCTTCTGTAACGTGTGGCGTCGGGTGAGGGATCTTCTTGATATGTGTTGCATGTATCCAGTTCTTCTTTCCTGCCACCCGCACTGCCGTCCTGGTGACCAATAAAACCTGGTAGGGTCCCCGCCAGCGAGGCGCGAGACAGGAAGACCTTTCGTAGGCCTTCACCAGGACCCAGCTGCCGGGCAATATATCGTGTCCTGGGCCCGTAAACCGTACAGTAAGGCAGCATTCTCCTGGTGGTAAATGAAATACAGATTTTTAGTCAATTGATTACAATAGTCTATGAGCAATACATTCTCCACATCCCTCAGGGCTTTAGGTTTAGGGAGACCCCAAATATTAGCAGGCCTTCCCATTACTACCTCGAATGGAGAGAGCCCAGTTCTAGTCTGGGGTGTGGTGCGCATAGCTAACAACACAATAGGTAAAGCATCTGGCCATTTTAATTTAGTGTCGGCACATGTTTTTGCAAGTTTGTTTTTCAAAATACCATTGTGTCTTTCTACCAACCCCGCACTTTGAGGGTGCCTAGCTGAATGAAAACGTTTCTCTATCCCTAAGGCAACACATATTTGCAACATTACGGCTGCGATGAAGTGGGGGCCGTTGTCCGACCAAATTATCCTCGGGAGCCCAAATCGAGGAAAATAGTCTTTTACCAAGATCTTTGCGGTGGTCATGGCGGTAGCATCTTTGACGGGGAAAGCCTCGACCCATTTGCTAAAAGCACAAATGATAACAAGAACATATTTCAAGTTATTACATCGCTCCATTTCAATAAAATCAAGGTGAATGGTTTCAAAGGGGACAGAGGGGGGCCCGAAACTTCCCCTTGGAGTCACTGTCCCTTTACCCACATTGTGCTGCAGGCAAATCATACAGTTCTGAATGTATTTTTTTGCAGTTTCCAAAATTTTATCATTCACCCAAACCTGCTGTAATATCTTCGCAATTTGCTGGGCACACACATGTGTTGGACCGTGTGCCATCGTGACCATTGCTAATACATAAGAATCAGGAAGCAACCATTTCCCGTCAGATGCGTCCACCAAACACCCTTCGTCATCCAATTTCCCCATGCCTTCAGCCCATTTCCTAGATTCTTCAACAGAGGCATCAGTCTGAATATCTCGCACAGACCCAATGCCTTCATCTATTATACAACCATCTCTCACTTCCCTCAAGGTGTACATGTCTGTGCTAAGGTCTGTAGCTGTTTGTCTAGCTATCAAATCTGCAAAAGCATTTCCTCTTCCACATTGTCTATGACCTTGCGGTGTGCTGCACATTTCATGATTGCTAATTGTTCAGGGAGTGAGAGCGCAAAAAGTAGTTGTACTATTAAGCGACCATGCTGAATCTTGGTCCCGTGTGAGGTCAGAAACCCTCTTTCCGACCACAGTTTTCCGAAATTGTGAGCCACCCCAAAGGCGTACTGACTATCCGTATAAATGTTAACTCTATGCCCTTGGGAGAGCTCACAAGCGCGGGTCAACGCTATAATCTCTGCGGCCTGCGCGGAGTTATGCGGAATCCTTTTAGTTTCTACGATCTTGTTCAAGGTAGTAACTGCATAAGCAGCTGTAGACGTGCCATTCGGAAGTTTAAAACAGGAGCCATCACAAAACAGCTCCCCTTCCGCATTCTCCAAAGGAGTATCTGAGAGGTCTATTCTGCCCTCTGTTTCTTGTTCGGTGGCATACAGGCAGTCATGTGATCCGTCATCGCCGCAAGCAGTAGTTTGCGGGAGAGGCAAAAGTTCAGCCGGATTGAGAACACAACACCTTTTAATTTGGATATGAGGAGCAAATAGAACTAATTCGTACCTGGTCAACCGGGCAGAAGTAAGGTGTTGTGTTTGAGTTTTATTCAATAGAATATCGACAGAGTGAGGTACCATCAAAATTAAATCGTGGCCTAGGACCATCCCCTCACTCTGTTTTACAGACGCAGCGGCAGCAGCAACAGCGCGCAGACATCGCGGCAAAGCGCATGCAACAGGATCGAGGGCGGAGGAATAATAGCCGCACGGCCTATTCTTCCCTCCATGTTCCTGTGTTAACACAGACAAAGCACATCCATTACATTCATGCACAAACAACACAAAGGCCTTATCGTAATTTGGTGTACCCAGAACCGGTGCTGAACACAGCGCGGCTTTGAGAAGCTCAAATGATCGTTGATGTTCCGATTCCCATGGCAATGGCAGAGAAATGCCCTTCTTCGTCAAAGCCAACATCGGTTTTACCACTAGGGCAAAGTTCGGGATCCACAGTCTACAGTAGGACGCCATCCCTATCAGGGCTCTGACTTCCTTCTGTGTTTTTGGGACAGACATGCCAGAAATGTGTTTTATTCGTTCAGGTGTCAATCTTCTCCCCTCCTTTGACAGGAGGTAGCCTAGATAGGCAACCTCCTGACAACAATATTGAAATTTCTTAAGTGAAGCTTTGTGACCATTTTCAGCTAAATGAACAAGCAACAATATAGTGCCCTCTTTACAAGCTTTCTCAGAGTCTGCAGCCAGGAGCAAATCGTCTACATATTGAAGCAGCGTGCAAGTAGATGGTAATTCAAGGGTGTCGAGCTGCTCTTTTAAGGCTCTACTATAGATACTAGGACTTTCAGTATACCCTTGAGGTGCCCTTGTGAATGTAAATGAGCGTCCCCCCAAGGTGAACGCAAACAAATACCTGCTCTCCTCATGTATCGGAATACTAAAGAAGGCGTTTTTTAAATCTACAACACTAAAGTGTGTAGCCGTAGCAGGGATCATTGTTAAGATCGTTGTTACATCAGGCACGATTGGAAATTGTGGGGCTACCACCCGGTTAATAGCACGAAGATCTATTATAAACCGGTACGGAATTGCATTGTCGCCTTTCTTATATACTGGCAAGATCGGGCTATTACATAAGCTACCTGTAATCTCTTCGATCACTCCACGATGTACAAAATCGGAGACAATGCATTTCAGAGCGCGCTCTCCTTCAATTGAAATTTTATATTGCGGAATGCGCGGTAGCTTAACCCCATGTTTCAATATTATCTTAACAGGATCGATGTGCAATATCCCGACATCATTATCGTCTATTGCCCACAAACATTCTGGGACAATGTCAAATTCGAGAGGTAGAGGTCGGGTCAAGTATTGGGAGTTAAAGGGTTGCTGTGGTGAAACTGTTAATCTTATTCCGTCAGGGGAACAATGAATCACTGCATTCAGTTTCTTCAACAAATTCAACCCCAGCAAATTTTCTCCACAGTTTGAAGTAAGAAGAAAAGGGCACTGGTCTGTAAAAGGACCCAAAGAAACGGATACCGGCGCAGAAACCGGACAAACAGTTGGTATGCCAGAGAACCCTATAGAGACGTTTGTTTGCCCTGACAGTGGGATGTTTGGAACCCTCGAATGGTCGATGGAGCACTTTTGTGCTCCAGTGTCGATCAAGAACTGATGTTTCCTATTCCCCACCAATAATTCAACATAGGGGCCCTTCTGAATAACGGGAATAGGTAAAGGTTCCAAACGCTGCTTCGGGCAATCCTAGTAAGGCAGAACTTCATCAAAGGGAAGTTCCTCAGAAAGATAGGCGGCGGAAGGGTGATCAAATATATTTCTCGAGTCCATACTCGGAGTCTGATTTTCCCGTGAAAAAGGTTGCTGGGGATCTTGTAGAAGCTGACCCCTATCAGGGCCCCCTGCTCCGGGGCGGCCCCTTGGTCGCCTACCCATACCTCCAAATGTGCCTCCTGACCTCTGACGAAGGGCAGGGCACTGTGCTCGCCAGTGACCTTCCTGGCGGCAATAAGCACACTGATTAATATTTATAGAATTTGGAGGAGTATTTCCTCTTGGAATGTACTGACCTCTAGTCTGTGTCGTACCTCCTCTGGGGTTTCTGACAATTTGCTGCAACAATACCTTAGTCTTTAGGTCACCCCTTCTTTTTTCGATTTTCTCTTTTTCGTTATTAACCCGATTCTCGTAATACTGAGCCATATGCAAGACCTCTGACTGAGATTTTGCCTGCCAAGCGCTCTCTGAGGACATAATTTGTGACTGGATGTCGGGCAACAATCCACGCACAAATTTGTCCACAAACAACCTCTTCCCCGACTCTGTACCTAAATCCTGTCCACTGAAGTCGGAGAACACCTGTTCGAATCTATTAAAGAATTCAGTAGTACCTTCAGTTTTCCCTTGGACGCAGGCCGTAAGCTTGTCCCAAATAATCCTTTTTTCTGGGATTATAGTTTTTAATTTGGCAACTATTCTATCAGGTAAAGTGAGTATTACCTGGGGTGGTTTCTCACCAGCTGGTCGTTCCCCATCTATTCTAGTTAAGTTTACCCATGTATCCCCTAACCCCGGCACATTATCTATTGTTCGTACCTGTTTCCATACATCAACAGGTAAAAGCACTGGAAACAATAAATCCATGTCACTTAAGGTGAACACAGAAGACTGCAAAACTGATTCTATTTCTTTGTAAAACCCTGTCGGGTTCTTCCTGATATCAGGGACTGATTGTCTAATCGTGTTCACTTCCTGTCGAGAGAACGGGACGTGAACAAACTGTGATACGTAATGTGCAGGGATATCCACCGCGGCAGCACCAGTCGCCGCGTTGGCGGGGATTTCTAATTTTGGGACAAGGGTCGGAGGGACCTCTCTCATAGGCAACTGAGATATAGGGACCTCCGACCGCTTACTGAGCAATAAGGCCAGATCGAGCGCTAAAGCAGTTGTAGAAGTGTCAGGCGAAAAAGCTCTTTTACAAATACCCAATAACTCTATGGGGCAACCAACCTTCTTCCTTATACATTCCTCCTGTAAGTGCTGTACCATCACTTGGATTACCTTCCTTTGCATCTCTACCGTGTATTGATTATATGTGTCATACACCTCATCTGGCGGTATCGATGAATCCGAGATCCATCGAATCGCGTCTTTGGTACACATTCGTACTTCCTCAGGTGCTGAACTTCGGCACGAAAGGAACCGTTTCTGTGCATACATCCTGTCGTCCTCATCATCCTCGTTTTGTAACCTTTCAAAATCCCTCCTAAACTCAAACAATCTGTCAACATGTCCATATACTTTCTGCTCTGTATCCCTCGAAAGTGCCAAGGCATTCAGATCTCTCACCCCTTGTGGGAGATCCGAAGTCTGCAATCTACCCCACATTATACCTAAATGAATCCCCAGTCCTTCAATAAAAACGTTTTTCTCGGGAAAATCGTGCAAATTAGATAATGTTGAAAGTACATCAGTTTCATCATCTTTTTCCATGCAATGTTTAGCCCAAGCAAGTAGTTCCTGTTTCCTGCCCGCAGGAACAGTACTACGAGTCACAATTTTCGACCCTGCACCGGGATCTGATTTAGTGAACACGGGACTCCCCAGAATCGGAGGTGTAGGTGAACCTAACAAGGGTGCAGGGGAAAGAGGAAATGTAATAGACGAAATAGACAGAGGAGCGACAACCAAAGAACTAGGGGCAGTAGGCTGCGCAGGAGGAGTAGGAATAACGATAGGAGCAATAGCAGGAACGGGCAAGGTGCCCACAACGGGAGCATACGGAGGTGGCGCTGAAGAATCAGGCCTCCGTTCGTTTAATATTTTCTCAATAAACTCCTCGGAAACATGGAAATCTTTAGAGGGGTAAATTTTCTGGACCCCGAGCGAGAAAGCTCTATCCATCTTCTGAGTTTCATCTAATCGTTTTTCCTTGTCATACAACAATGCCTTTTCGGCATTCGTTTTATGACGTCGTGCATGTTTATCCCTACTTTTAAGCTGCTGTAATGCTTCCTTTTTCCAATTTTGTAACACATCAAAGGCTGCTGGCCTAGCCTTCTTTTTAAGCAAGATCGACTCTAAGTATTCAATACGGGGGATCTCAAAGCTACCATTGATTGGCCACTGAAATTCGGAGGCATTTCTGGTCTGTCTGTGCCAAATGTCATTAAATACAATACTACCAATGCCATACTTACAGTACATAGTACACGCCGGCGACCCCTCCTGTGGTGCCGGACGGCTAAATTCCAAAGATTGTCGATCGCTGCGGAACAGAACCCTAAAGCAGCTAGACAATTTCCCAGGCATTTCTCAAAAAATTGGTGTTACCTGGTCCAATAATTGTGTCTGCAGATACAATACGCCAAATTCAAATTGTCAGGGTTAAATTAAGAGCCGGGTCACGACTGCACCTGACCAAACCTAAGGAGGACCGTACGGTTTACAAAGGACTTCAACTAACAAATTTTACCTGCGTTCGGTGGTTTCGGCAAATCTGCCCGCCTCGGAATTGGACCCTCGTCAAGATGCCGTGTCAGACCGCACGACTATCGCCCAAGGATCGGATCGTGCAGCGCTGCCGAGGTATCGCGTCTCGATCGGTCGGGCCCGCAGAATCACACCGTCCGATCCCGATTCGATAGTCTGCGTCAACCTTCAATGATCCGGCATCAATCTTGAGGGTCCCTATTCGGGCGCCAACTGTGGAAACAGAGAAATTGACATGAGGCCGGGAAGCCCAAAAGGAAACACACCAACACAGGTTACAAAGGACATACAAAGCGCTTTATTTCAAAGTTACAAAGTTACCAAAGTCAATTGACATGCGAATAGCTATTCGGCCCTCTGACTAACACACGAACCTTCAACGTTAGGTTTGCACTGAAAGTGGGAGAGACCGACCATCGGGATGCTTGGGTTTTTATACATTTAGTACTGCATTGGCCAGCCCTCTTACAAGTTAACCATTTCTGGAACCATGGCTAGGGTTCGTAGCCAGGTCGAACACACAATTTCCATACATTAGATCAGTTCCGCTGATACGGTTACATATTTACACATAGGTTAAACAGAGGACAGGGTCTTAGTTCATGACCCTAACAAGTAGCCTACGGACATATTATTCATTCACGTGTGCGGAGGTCACCATGGCCGAAGTCTTACTCGAAATGTCATTCGGCCTCCATTTTGTGATTCAGGGTGACTTCCACACTGCAAGAGTACCTAAAATGGCGGCTAGATCCAAGATGGCGGCTTACACGATACATTAAGGTCAAGACCTTGCCGCGGAACCTATGTACATAGTATGCTTTAGACAGCTTGGCGTAGGCCAACATACATTTAAACGATGCGATTGGGGTCATAATATTATGTCGATTTCCACAGAGGGGGCTCAGGCAGTCCTGCTTCCTGGGAGTCCGGAGAATCTTCCTGGAGCTCTTGGCCAACTTACAAGTAACACACACAATCTGGTGTTCCTCACCCTGGCTATTTAGTTTCCAGCAGAAACTCTGTAGAGTGGCTTACTTTGGAGATGATTGGTCCTGTCAACTCAAAGGGAGAAGTCGTCCTTGCAGGGGCTTCTCTTTTGATACAAATTTGGAGTTTCAGCACAGCAGCAGGGCTTCACCGTGCAAAGCAACGGTCCAGGAGTTGCACCAGGCATCTTCTTCAAGTTCTTCTTCGGTTCCTTCATCCAGTGGGCGACTCTGCATTCCAAGCAAAAAGCCTAGACTTTTATTCAGTTCGCTCCCATTCATTCCAGCCTAGCTGTCAGTCACCCAGCAAGGTGGCTGTCCTTGCCGGACAGTCAGCCAGCCAAACACTACAGAGTGCATTTGGGTCTCCTAGGAGACTAAGCATAGGGAGTTTTGGGCATCTCCCTCACTTCCTGCCCACCCCAGACACCCTGGAGCCAGAGGTGGGCTTCGCTCGTGAATCCCGCCAAAGGCAAAGTGAACAATGGGACCAAACCTAGTTTGGCGTGCAGATTAAATCTCAGGAAGGAACTTCCCACAAAGAAATGGCAAAACAAGAAGACCAGGCCATTTTGACAAAAAAGGCACCCTTGGGTGCTTTACTGCAGCTGTGAACGCAGCCTGTTGTAAATGCACACCACAGTCGTTAAAACGAAACCACTGCCACCAGCCATTCAGTGAGAAAAGGGTAACATAAAAATGTTGCACGAGAAGCTAGATAAAGGGGATACTAGGTAACCCATCCAGCACCCTATTGTAAGATAGTGTGTGCTGGGTCTAGAAAGTTACAAATGTAAGTAAAGTCAATTTCACTTTGCTGCTCTGGGAAACAGTAGTTTATCCCAGAGAAGGTATTTAAACCTTTGGTAAATCTGAAAGACTTCCCTGTGCCACTGAATTGAATGTGTTGTGTGACACAATGTAAAGATGATGCCTATGCAGTTTGTCAGACTCCACAACCAAAAGAAACACAAAGTCCAGAAATCACATTAAAATACATGAGAGAGTGGGAAAAAGAGTCTCACTCTCTCCAGGTAAAAAAAAATCAAGTCCTCAAAATCCAGCAAAGTTGCTGGAGATCTCTAAGGTGGAGGGAACTAGCACATTTCTGAGAATTCTCCCTAACACTTACTGGATAACAAATGGCTGTTGTACCTGCCCAACCAGAATCGCTGTCAATCTGCTTTGCATTTGAGCCATGATGATGCCATTGCTCGCCATCCAGGTAGACAAAAGACAGAGGAACTACTTGGTCATTGGTGTTGGTGGCCTATGCTACAGTAGCACACCAAGTCTTATGTTGAAACCTGTTAGGTAAACCTCAGTGTAAATCATCATGAGGTAACCCCAGAAGGGTTGTTATGACCACTACCTCTACCAGTGAAACCCTGGAACTTTGCTTTGGTTCCCTGGATGTTGTCACTAACTTACCACTAGTGCGTGGCATGACTACCATATTGGTTTTGGTAGTTAGTGACACCAAATTCTGAAAGAAATTCTGACATTGTATAGCTTGTACTGGTATTCCCTCTGCCCTGTCATTGGACATAATCTTCCTTCAAGACCTCTTTTGTTTACATGGCTTGCCTTTGGTTTGGTCATCGACAGAGGGTCCAAGTTTACTGCTCGGTTTTGGAAAGGATTCTCACACTTCGTCCTACCATCCACATACGAATGGACAAAGGGAACGACTTAACCAAAAGATGGAAAAATATCTAAGTCGCTTCAGTTTGTAAAATCAGGTCGATTGCACAACGTTATTACCATTGGCATAGTTTGCATATAACAAAGGTGTGTCGCAGTTTTTTTGGCAGTTAAGGCTTTCACCTTTGAATGTTGCCCATCAACTTCCCACAGATGACTAAGACCCCAACTGACAATCAAACAGCTGCTCACATTGTGTGAATCCATAACCAGGTTCTGGACAACTTGAGGCTTGCAGAATACCATACTAAGGTTCAAGCTGATAATAACTGTGCACCAGCTCCCTTGTATACGGTGGGATCCAAAGTATGGTTGCCCACCAAAATGTTTCCATTGATGGGGTCCAGGAAACTATTGCCTAAATAGATGGGTCCTTATACTCTCGGCTGTGTGATTTATCCTGTGGCCATGGAACTAAAACTGCCAGACACTTGGTGCTTACATCCAGTGTTCCATGTTTCTTTGCTGAAGAAGGTCCATTACCATACCCGGAATCTGATCAGGCCCGCTCCTGTATCCATGCAATGTAACGATGAGTATGAAGTAATATGGGAGATTCTGGGTCTACGTTATGTCAGGGGTAGGCCATTTTTGTTGACCGGCTGGATGAGCTATGGCCTGGAAGAAAGGACATGGGAACCATGGGACAACGTTCATGCTCTTAGTATACTGCGATGTTTCATGCCACATTACAGGTGGCCCCGGTCTTCTGAGAACCTGAGAGAGGGTACTTTCACGGTTCCAGCTGCTTTTCATTGCGGGCATGGAGACCATTCTGGGGGCAATGGTGGCTCCCATGGCACCTAGGAAATGGGACTCCATTTTCCAGGGCCACACAAGCTCTAGTTGTGCATCCTCCACATCACATGACACGCCGTTCATCAAGCTGCAGAGCCAACCATCACGGATGCATTCAGGGATACACAGAGATGAGCAAAGCACTCACCAATGCGTTGGTGAGTCCGCATTGAGCTTGTTCCAGTTACTTCCTTGTTCCTTCTGTCCTGCCCTAGCCCTTTGTTCAGTGTTGTGTCCACTTTGAACATTGTTCTGCTTCCTGCTTCCTCAAATGATTACTGGATTGACCCTTTCCTGGCTACTGGATTGTTTTTAGATTTTGCCCTGACTGACTGACACACACCAGTAAATCTTTAGCTAACAGCAAGATGCTAAGAATACATAAAATTAGCTTGCTCATGCTTAATTGCAGTGAACATGGACGGTGATAAGAACCAAGATGGAAGGCATATGTGCATTGAAGTGAATGGGGAAAGTGAGACAAACTTCGAGTACATGGAGAGGCTGACAGCCTGATTCAGATAGAAGGCAGACAGACAGAGCCTCCAGCACAGACACCGTGCACATCCTAGCCAAGGACAAGCAGAGACAGAACATTTCCAACTTACCAAGGCAATAAGTCGCCTGCAAGGAACATAGCTTAAAATCCTAATTTCAAGCAGGAGAGCTCTATTTCATGGTCCACACACACGTGACCTTGAAGAATAGGACAGTGCCTATTCATGCGAGGCAGATGGAGGAAAGCTGTTCCCATCGAACCAGAGGGGGAAAGATACAATTACTACACAGGTTCAAAGCTGGATGTACGCTCTCAGGACTTAGGGAACATACAGCCCCTTTGAGAACATACAGCACCTTTGTGATCATTCCCATTGCCTTGAATAGTTTCACTCAGCCTGGTACCTGTCCAAGGTCCTAAGGCTCAGAAGACTTGTCCTGTCCAATCCTTAGCTACCTTTCACGTTAAGCACACAGTGTTTCAGGGGCCAATAATTTCCCTGCAACTTTGTAATTGTAACATTTAAAGGTGGTCCTAGGAGGAGCCACCAGATATTGCGATCCAATAAACAGACTAACCCCTATAGATTACATATATAGTTTTTTTCGACTAAGCAATCCCCATCCCTGATAAGTTTTTTGGGATATAACTTGTTTTTATGGTGTCACAAGCTTTTAAAAACGGTGTAGCCCATGTTTGGGGGACGAGAGCTCTGGAAATGAGATACTGTTCTAGTGCGATCCCTATCATTTTGATGGATAATAAAGACAGTAAACTTTGCCCTATGGTTGAGTCTTCCATTCTTGCAGCGGGGATTGTGGTGGGGCCCAAGTACCCACTTGCTGGTAATCAGGGTGGCTTCTAAGAGTGCCCCTTCCACTCCTCTACAGGGTTCTCTCCCTTCCTTCCGTCTTGGATGCTTGACTACTTCATCTTCAGGACAACTTGCAGGTATTTCTTTTTCCTTGGTATCGTGGGTTGATGGAGTTAAAGTGTTACTGTCTGACTCTGTCCTTTATTCCTTTAGGTCATGCAGGGGTCCTATATCACCTGTCTGTTCTTCAGGTGGGTTACTACTGGTCTGTTTGACCGGACTGAACCCTCTTGGGAGAGAGCAGAACACCAGCCACGGGCAACAGTTCCTGACAATATGGGAAGAAATTGGCTAGGCAATCTATTAAATAATTGGGGGATCAGGTGCCACGTGACCTGAGCACCTTATGTGCATTTAATTTTTGTCCTATCCTACACACATTGAAACAGGGTCTGTTCAGGTGGGGCGGGCTCTCCATTTAATTTCTCTACTGGGTAAAATGACAGCCATCAAAATTAACTTGTTACCTAGGCTTTAGTTCCTCCTTACAATTCTCCCGGTTACAATATGGCAATATGTTTTTAAGGACAGTAATTATGAAAAACTAAGTATCACTTCCTAGAGTATAAGGGACATACTACGATATACCATAGGGGCGCCAGAAGATCCAGATTTATTGGACAGAACTTCTCAGCTGGATAAAAGACATAGTGAAAACACCATTGGAACTAGATCTCTGGGTGATTCTATTTGGGGTACCACCAAAAAAGTATGAGCAACGAATGTTCCCTAGGTTGTGTGCAGGTGGTGGTAGCGCAGAAATCACAGGCCTCCCTTCTCCCAGATAAAATGGACCAGCTGTCCACAAAGGTGTGCACATTTATATGACAGAGTAGACAATAGGCTTGTCAAGTTCCATGTTCAAGTTCCAGGAGATTTGAAAGGAGCAACCTACCAGGTAGGAGGCAATCCAGGCTAAGGTAGATTTGTAAAATGCAAGGTCTTCAAGGGTGTGGAGGCGAGAGTAGTGTTCCACAGTTTTGCCAGCAGCAGAAAGGTCCAGAGGGATGTGTATAGATAATAGTTTGGTGAGGTGAGCATCAGAGAGAAAGATAGAGACATGCATGAGTGCAATCTTATTGGTGTGCTTACCATGGAAGCAAGTTTGAAATAGATCTCCAAGGCCACTATCCTGAAGGTATTCAGTAGATTGCTTTAAGACAGTCCCCCCAATGGTCTTTGAATAATGGGATAGTAGGTAAAACAGGCAATAGTTTGCTAGGAGCTTTCCGGTCAGCAAAGGGTTTCTTCAAATTGGATAAGGGAGTTGCAGATTTTAAGGAGTCCAGTGGAAAGAGAGAAAGGTTAAAGAGCACTGAGAAATTATGGCGGATGCATGGAAATATGTCTTTGACTGAGTAGCAAAAGGGTCGATTTGAGCTCCAAATGAGTTGGCTCTGCAGCGGATGCATGACAATTTGTAAGGCGATATAGGGTAGAAGTAGTCTTGAGTAGAATGGTTATGTGGGGAGGTGGTGGACATAATGAGGGATGGGGCAAGAGACAGGAGGGTTATGAGTGTATCATGATGGGGCAGACAATAGTTATTGGCTTCAGAGGTGTCAGCAAAGCTGGGAGGGGAAAATAAGATTTGCAAGAGTGATTGTGAAGGAAGGAGATAAGGCTTGTGAAGTAGGGGGAAGGAATTATTGCAGGCTAGAACGAGGGTGGTGGCCTAGGATGTGTGCCAGCATCTTAGGTCACGTCACATGCTTGTTTTGAGGGTCTAAATCCAAGAGCTGATCCAGGGCTGATGAGGGGGGGGGGGTGAGAATGTATGAATGTGCATGCAGGATAGTGTTGGTGATAGATGGTCATTGGGAGAGGCATGAATGGGGAAGAAAGACGAGAGTGAGGTCCTTACATCATCAACGTAAAGGGCAAGAGTTCTGCTTGAATTACATTTTGGTCATTGAAGAGCAAAGAGTAGGAATATAGGGTGGAAGGACTGAGATGTTAAAATAAATGTTCAGAAACTAGCACACTAAGGAAGTCATTTTCACAAAGTCTGCAGACTGCTAAAACAGCTGTAAAAAATTGCACACCTGCTAAAAGCGCGCAGATTGCATATCAATCCATTGTAAATGCCTCCAGCAAGTGTCAGGGAAGCACTTGCACTTCGCACTTCTTTACACTGGGACTGGGGGGCGGGGAGGACACTTGTACTTCATTTCACAATTAAGTGCAACAAATAAGTGTTCATCTGCCAGGTGTAAGGGCACTGTTTCCCACGTCTTAGTGCAAATTACGAAAGTTGCATTGATGTGGCCAAAATATATATAGGTGCAAAAGGGTGGTAGAACCCTCTGTGCAATTTGTACATCTTAGAAAATGACCTCCACTTGTTTCTTTACTAATTACGAATGGTAAAAGAATTGACTGGATTTACTGCACATCAAGGGCTGCAGTGGAACCAAGATATACTTAGGGCACATTCTTATTGGTTGGTCAATGTGATTTTTCGCTATATGTGTTATTTGATTCAAAGCAACTTATCAGACTGGTTCAGCCCCGAGACTAGTTCTTGCTTGTGTGGTACTAAGAAGTAATTCCATCTATTGTTCTCATCTGCCCTGAGTGGCAAGTAACTGCTCTTCCCTTTGTTCTAGAAATCATAATGTATGTATTTAAAATATTCATCCACAGCTGCGTAACTGCCTGTTTACTTGTTCTGTTGATGGAAAATTCGGTAATTAGGTCTATATCATAAACAATTAGGTTTAATTGAATCTGTGAAATCCCAGGGCCTCTGGTGTGCCGGGGATGGCTGTGCAGCCATGTGAACCTGGATGTCTTAGACGTTTAGTGTACATTTGCATTGTCCTTCTGCTTACCTATTTTTCATCCTCAGGGTGCCACTGTCCTGGAACAGCGGGGGAGCCTAACCTGCCCCTGCACTCTCTGTGGGGCGGCTTCCCGTGGTGGACGATGTCTGCCACCCTGATGCCGGTTGTACACTGGCCTGCTTCAGAGTATGAGCTTGGCAGTCTTATTTTGGAGGACAAGAATGTTTGGATTTTCCAAATAAAAGGCATTCTAGTTTATTTTTTGACTGGGAATATTTCTAGCAGTCAGATGACATACTTTTGAAAGCCAAAATGTTTTAACAGCATTGGCAGTAAAATCCAGACGAAAGTTCGACAATGAGGCGAGTTTCGACGTTGTGCTCTTTCGCTCGAAAAGTGATCATCCCTTTTCTTGACAAACACGTCACATGTATGGGCAACGAGCCCTGGATTTTTTCGTTTGTTGTCACAGGCCCGTAGTTCACCTCCGCAGAGTATCGTTTTTTCTGGGCCTACTCAGAAGATTTTGGCGACATGGTGCAATCAGTGCCTTAAATTCGCTGCGGAACCTTTCCAGGCCATCTGCAGTGTGTTCGACTCTTCTAAAGACCATATCTGTGATGAGGCTAAAGTTATTTGCAATTAGCACATTTTGGATGCTTTTTTAAGTCCATCACTGTCCAGGCGGAATTTCAGAAATGCTTATCTTTTGAGGAGTGTGTCCCAATCGATGATTTTTCAATGTATTGTTTTGATGTTGAATAAGTATTCAAACATATTGTTTATCAACAAGTGATGCTCCACTTGGGTTCTTAGTTGTAAAATAGTTGGGGGTTTTTCCCAGGAAAAATGTCTCTTGTCTTTCTGTTGCTCGATCTTCCTAATTAATTGGAAATTTGGACTCCGGAAAGCTCGATTATCCAGTAGCCGTCATTGCTTTGAGTGGAAGCGTCCTGATGGTAAAGTGCCGGATAAAAGAGCCAGATAAACCAAGTATTGTGGATGGTTATGTGTTGTAAATAGAGCATAAGTATAGGATGCTTTGTTATGCAATATTTTCTATTCTGTTACTTGCCACTTTACCGTAGACCACACTAAATGTACTGTAATATTTTGTTATATGGCACCCCCAGTTCCCCGAAAGTGTCCTGAAGAAAAGAGCTTTGGCTGTATGTATAGTGGAAAGGAAGGGGCATGCGACAACATTGCTTGACTCCTGTTAAGGTTTGAAACACATGTGTCAACTGGGACCCCTGGCTGGACCAAGCTTGATCCCCAGAGTCGGACATCAGTTAGTCAGGTTTGGCAAAACAGGATCTTTGCCCATGCTTTTTATGTCTTCCAAATCATGCGTATTCCACCAAGCTGAAGGCAGATATAAAACCAAAAATGATTGGAGAGACTAGCCCCTTTCTCTGTCCCACATATTTCCCAAACTTCAAGTGAGCTGAGCCAAGATAATGTTTCAGTGTCTTTCGTGTCACAGTTGTGAGGCAGACCTCCAGACAACCAAAATCAATCCTCTATGGAAAAAGCTTGGTGCACCTCTTTGCAAGGAAAACAAATCTATTTTGTATACAAAAAGGAGAAAGGTGACAGACGATGCAGTAGAACCCAACTGCCACAGAGCTCTCTGGGTTAGTTCAAAGCAGTTGCAACATTTTAAGGAGAAGAATCATCAAGCAACATGCACTGTTAACCTCCCATCCTCATTGGCTACCACCTATAAACATACTACCAGTCCTCGATAGTCTCTTGACCGATTGGCCACACTGTAATCTACCCCTGGCATCTAACACATGGTCTTCTGCTCTGTCACTTTGGGTTCCTGCTACCTGATTGGCGGACTTCTGAGAATGTTACCCTCCCCATGGGCCTAGTCCATTCAGGAGTACAGGAGGGATTTTGTCTTGATAAGCCAAATAGCAGTATTCCTCGAATCACCACAGTGGTTCCTCGCATAATAGCATACAGTCACGCATTGTGGAAGCACTTTACTCTCGATTTTATACAAGTGGGGCTTTCAGGACAATTTGTTGTCAATTGTCACCCCAAGATAATCGTAGCTAATCACTATTTTGAGTTTGTCATTTCCCAGGCATCATGCCTGTTCACGTTTCTTAGCAAGTGGGCAGGGGTTAAAGATCATAACCCTGGTCTTATTCACATTCATGGTCAAGCCGTTGTTTCCGAGAGCACTGCTCCAGGCATTCAAGTTGATTTTGCAAGCCTATAGAGTGTAATCAAGTGCACCAAGTCATCTGCGTAGCCTAGCCATTCAATTCCTTCAAAAGCACACGCGCAAAGATCTTGGAAGGAACATCCAACATCAACAATATGCGATAATATTTACGGTTGGATCGAGATCCTTTTATATACACAGGTGTGATGATACTTTTTTGCCATGTGGATGGGGGAGGGCCACCAATATTTATTAACATAAACAGTATTTCAAGTACCTTAGCCCACCATATCAGGTTTCTCTTAAGTAGTACATTGCTAAGGCCATCTGGGCCAGGAAAACAATATTATTTTCATGATTTGATGATGTCAATTAGGTGGTTCACCCCTCCAAGATATCGCCAGCAGTCAAGAATGCCATGCTTAGCGGTGTCAGAAGTATCATGCTGCCCTATGGTGTCTCCAATTTTTTTTTCCAATCAGTTTGTGTTACCGCCCCCTGTTTATCCCCCTCCCCAATTAGGCATTCTGTGGTAGTGCACGGCTTAACTAGTTTCCAGAATCCCTGCCTGTCCTTGCTTCTAGAGGCCAATATTAGGGCTCCCCATTGGGCTTGGTTTTCCCTCATGCGATGGCCCTGTAACCACTTCCGGTATAGTAGTTTCCTAGCCCTTATTGCCTTGATGGAAATATACCCTGCCCAAGAGCTTTTATTAATGACCCACAAATCGCATCTTAACAGCTTTTTAGCTTTCCTGGTCTTGTAGTCAATTTTCCAAGGTTCCCCAACTCACGCCATTGAAATATTTGGAGGTGATGTGGGGAAGTTGCAGGATAACCTTGTTAATACTGGGGCAATTCCAGCTGATTCTATTGAGCCCATTATTGATAACCACAGTACCAATCTTATCATATATATGTTGAAATGCAGATATTCTGAGATAAGCAAACAAGGGGAAATGGACGCTCTCCTCCTGTGGGGTAATAACCAGATTGGTCTCATTGATGAAAAGGGAATGTGAGATAAATATGTAATCAATAGTAGAAGCACGGTTGGCAGTGACCCTGGCATGGTTTCTCAGGTGATCTCCTTTACATCTCCTGTTCATCAACACAAACGCCATAAATGGCAAACAGTCTAGCCCAATCCATGCCAAGAGTATTGTGCATGGTTTGTTTATGTGAGGCCGAAGGTAAACTGTCATATTCAGCCAGCTCTGCTGGTATCTTAGAGGTAAGGTCTCCCAGTATTGTACAAATATAGGCAGTCTATCTGTCAAGTAAATTTCTTATCTTATTAACAATGTGGCGATTCATCTTGCGACCAGTGGGGTCATAAATCCTAATGAGCACTAAAGATTGAGGACGACCATGTATGGGATTCCAAGAAAGAAGGATGGCAAGAAAAGAGTCGTCAGTCATACCTAATTCAGTTAGATCAAAGAAAATGTTAACGCTGACAAGAAGGCCTCCTCTAGGATGTTCCTTATTACTCTTTATGGCCAACCGTTGTATAGTCCGTCTAGCACCAATATCAATGGTTTCTGTGAGCTAGGTTTCTTGGAGGGTACCCATCCCATAATGATCAATATCAGCTATAAACCCAGTAAGTCCAAATAAATGCGTGTTACCACATGTATTTCAGGATACCACCTTCACGGTCTGTGCTAGGGACGGGGCCAATGATTGGAAGGGAGAAAAGACTAGAGACACTGCCAACTTTGGTTATCATGGTCACTGTCTATGCCTAAATCCGGGTCTACTTTCACCAATTGACTGCCACTTCTTGTGGTGGTGATCATGATGGGCTCAGACCCTGGAGGCCACTGTCTAGAGGCTTGTCCCTGCCGTGTGGGCAGAGCATGTTTGTAACCAAAGTTAGTTTTATGTGTGGTGACTATGTTAGCATTATGGCAATAGCCTATGGCATATTTCATTGTCTGGCCGCCCAATGTGCTCAAGTTAAATGTTAAAGGTATTTGTACCGCGCACCGTCACCAACGGAATTGGTCCCCAGGCGCTCAGGCGGATCTGCAAAGGATAAAGGCGGGATGGGTTAGTAGGTTGAAGAAGGGAGTAGGATAGTGAGAGGAGTGGTGTGCTGTTGGCAGCTTCAACTCAGTATACACCGGGTGCTGAGCTTTGGTGCGGGTATCGGATCGGAGTCAGTCCGCGTGTGCTGTTGTTCCGGTTTTATGTGTTGTTGCAGTGTTGTGAAGTGCGTGCGGTTTGTTGTGCGAGAGATGGTTGTGTGAGTTTTTGAGTGAGATAAGTATGCAGAGTTTGAGCTTATTGGTTAGTGGGTTACCTGACCTTTACCACTGCTAGCACTCGCGGTTCTGGGGGGTGTGGTACTTGTTGGCCCTCACATTCCCATCTTGACGCGGCGCAGGCCAGTGATTAGGGCTCCATACCGGTGTGGTCATGCCAACATTCACATTTTTATCTAGACGCGGCGCAGGCTAGTGTTTAGAGATCGGTCCAGGTGTGGGCAAGCTAACATTCACAACTCCATACAAACGTCACGCGTGTTATCATTCGATCAATCCTATCCACATGCGGCGCAGGCCAACTTCTATCTAGATGCATCTGTCGGTCTGAGTGTGTTCGTCCGGTGCGTACGAGCGGGAGAGTCTAGGTCTAGGTTTCGTCTGGGTCTAGTTATGTGGTCAGTCTCCTGTGGCCTTCCTTTGCTGCTGTTCCTTCCTTTTCAGTGTTACTGAAAATGTACAAAAGCTGCCAAATGGGCAGTACCAGTGTACGTGTAAACTCTAGAAGTCGCCAAGTTGGTGGTCTCTAATAGCTCTACAACCTCAATATCTGTGGTGGTTAAATTGCGCAACAATATAGTTATGTAATAACTGAAGAAAAGCTGGGCCATTCAGGTAGCACTCTCCATTGATGCAAAATAGTGTAGGTGTTTGCAATACTTTCCTCAGGCTGTGTTTGGCGCCTTGAGGCCTATGGGCATTTGGCGCGTTAGAAGAATTGAATAAATAAATAAATAAATGTGGCCATCACTTTCCTGCTCTTTCACAAGACCCCCTAGGCATGTCTTAGTTGACTCCAACGGGTCTTGTCTGGTGTGTTCGGGAATGGTAGAGGCTTAGTTATAGTACCAGTGCTCAAGATCGGACTGGGACAAGAAATAGACCCTGTCACCCAAAAAAAAGTGGCCCACCCCTCACCTCAAAAATGTTGTCCACCCCTCGCCTCATGACCCTTGAGTTGTGATGACATCACCGGAAGTGATGTCATTTGATCCCACCACAAAGTGACATCCCGGGAAGCGATGAAATACCACCTTTCACCCCTTGCCAAAACAGGAAGTGGCATCAAATAGCATTGTTCCTAAGTACACGAAATTACTGTGACTCCAAGTAGACTTCCAAGGCCAAATGATAATATGTTGTTGTATAGCACTTAAGCTAAAGCTCTTTTTTTATAGAACAAATATGCATACAATATCACCCAGCCTGTGTTGGTACTCATTTATCGACCTAAGATGGATGAAAGGCTTTTAGAAAAAAGAAAGAATGAAAAGAAATATTTTTTTTCCATTTATTTTTCTTCCAAACCGGCCCAGGCATGGCCAGAAACCAGCCCCCACTCCCTAGGGACGATTTCGGCCCGGCCAATCCGACCCTGGCAGTGCTCAAATCTTCGAAGTGGTGCCAGAGAGCTGATGCAGTTTGTGCCCTTGATCTTAACGAGGGCCTCAGTACCATTGTAAAAAAAGAGGTTCTAAAGCTTTGAGTACAGAAGTGTCAAATTTTCCAGCAACGTGCGCGGCCTAAATCGGCTCCTGGATCATTTCTGAGGGCGGTTCATTCCCTATAGCAGCATTAGTGGCAGGCATGTACTCACGTATGTCATTCATTCCACCCTCATTTCTCCAATGCAAAAAACATCAAGGAGGCCAGTCTCATTGGTTACACGTTTTTGCAGTCGAAGAGTTAGATGCAGAGGCAAGTGAAAGATGAGCCTCCGATTTGGCCTTTGTTCCACGTTTACTCTTCTGCCTTGTTTTGCTATGTTTTTTAGGAAGCCTGTTTCTTTTGATATGACATGACAATTTAATTCACTGGTGTTATACTCGTTGATTGCGACCACTGTCACCTTAGAGACAGTGTTACCCTTAGTACCAGGAGACTCAACCACCAAAGCGTTGTTTGACCAAGAAGCACCCAAGTCGCAAGGATATGTTTTTTTCCGGCAGGACTCTGGTCATTAGGGTCAGGCTACCGTGGTTATTTGCTGCCACGGTGTCGGTTTCGGCAGGTGGGGCAGGGTGGGTAGTGAGGGAATTGGATAAGATGCAGGCCACGTTAGTAAGTGGTATAGGAAGAAGCAACTGCTCACTAATGGTATTAGGTAAAACCGTATGATCTGAAGAAATGTTATATAATTCCTCACGTAGCTTAACCAATGAGGTAAGTAGATAGTCAAAGACTAGTCATTGAGGACGTGAAACACAACTGTTGTTCACAAAACTAGACAAATTGTTGGATTTGCTGACGTTTGCTTATGAGGCATCTTCGTCCACAGAAAAACTGGAATTAAACAAAGGAGGAGAAAGACAAGCTTTAGTTAGCCAAGTCTGTATCTGTTTGGTGTATCACAATATCATTCTTGGATATAAACTTCAAGGCGTGATCCTGGTCCTCAGTCATCCCTGCGCTGTTAGTGGGGTTCAGTGGCTCAGTGTCATTAGCGTTCTGGGCTACCATAGCTGTAGTACTAGGGCCAGTTAACAAGGCGACGCCCTCATTCCTTATCAAGGCCTAGGCAGTAGCAAGAGCAGTGATTAATGGTGCGCCAGGAGCCACTCTGTGAAATTCTCTTATTGGATTTAGAAAACAAGTAATTTTCTGTGTTTCGTTGCTTTCAAGAAAGTCGACAAGTCTAGCTTTTGTTGAAGCTTTATAGTGTCGAGGTTGTCTGCAAGACATCTCTCACGTACCAGGCGCAATGTTATCAGTCCGGCTTACCTCTGCCTTTGATATCTCGTCTGTCTGCTCAGTGCTCCGATAATCAGGTACAGGTTGACCAGGACAAGGGAGGTCAGTTTCTGCCATGCCTCTTCTAGCCTTCTTACATGATGGCATGACAGTGACGTGTTTTGCGTGTTTTGCATACTCTGCTCGTGCGCCGCTGGCGCTCCGCTTCAGTGCTATGGAGCTCTTATTTAGAGGCAAGGGGGAGCGACTCAAAGGGCTTCCTGGCAGTCCAGCAGTCACCGCTCAACACACGCAACACATTGAATGTGATCAACCAGTAGAACTTCCTATTAAGCCCTTAACTGCCGTGGGTTTTCCCCCTCAGTGCCAAGGCCTGTTTTGGTGATTTCGGTATGTTGCCATTCAATGCCTTGTAACGTTTTTGTTACATGAGATATCTCGAACAAATGTGGCTCCTTTTTTTCCCACATGTAGACGGTCATAACACCACCAAGAAATCCTAGTTTGCTGTAGTGGGGTGAGAGAAAATAACCAAAAAGGGAGAACATTTTGGGTTTTTTCAGATAATGCCAATAAAATGATGTACAAAGAAGCCTGTGTTTTTTTTCCTTGTAAGTGCTAGGAAAAAATGGTTGGCTGTGCTGAATTCCCCAATTTCCAGGCTTTCAAGAACAGGTTGAGTGAAAACACATATTTTGATATGGTTACTAACCATTTTGTGAGAGATATGCGATTTTGGCCTTTTTTTCCAATAGGACATGCATGGACGGAATGGAAGAAAAAGGAGTAAAGCTGAATGGGAGGACAGAAAGGCATACATTTGTGAAAGGTAGACAAAATTCCAAGTTTAGGCGGGGGTGATATGTGCAGGTCAGGCAACAACTATGTAGGGAACAATTCCATAATTTGGGGAAATATCGGGAAAATGACAGAAAAAAGGTATGTGGTGGACATGGTTGGCCTGGTAAGGCAATGGCTTCTGTGAATTTTGTGAAAAGCAATGCTCCGCTACATTCCTCCGACTCTTTCAGTTTAGTTAATCACACATTTTTTGTAATGTTTCACAAAACAAGCAATACCACAAGCCAAAAACGGAGCCATGGTACACAGCGTTTGTATGCTTACGGCCTGAACAGATGTAATTAGCATGTGTAAGTAAAGAAAACAAATGTGGTGAGGAAGGGCACGCATACATTTTTTGAAAGAGCACAAGGAGACCTTTTGAAGGATAGGTGACTTGTTCAGGTTACAAAAGTGTATAGTGCCTAAAGCAGCGACTAAATGTAGGTCATATTTGGGAAATGAAAGGGTTGTGTGACAAAGTGCAGCAGCAAATGGTCAAAAATGTTATGAAAACCATGCAAACACAACAAATGTCCTACCTTTTCTGCATTCCTACAGGTGTCCCGATGAAAAACGGCAACTCACATGTGTGGGTGCACCTACCTGGGCTCAAAGGGAAAAGGCTAAACATTGGTAACCCCAAGTCTTTCGGCATAGCAGATTTTGAGGAATTCTGCTCTTGTGGACAACCTACAGAATTAGGCCCATGGTGTTGAAGCCACCAAGGAAAACAGGGGACCCCATGTATTTCCGAAAAGAGGACACTCGTGGGAATACATAGAGGTCTGACTTGGGTGAATCACCCCAGAATTTATTACCCACAACCCCTGCCAAAGTCCGAAATTTGTTGAAAAAATCACAATTTTCTGACATTTCACTTCGCCCACCCACCGAAACACGCCGCCAACACCACATGTCCTACCTTCCCGCGTTCGCACAAGTCTCCTGGCAGAAACAGTACCTCACCTGTGTTGGTGCACATAACTGGGTGCAAAGGGAAAAGGCTAAACCACTGGTAACCCTAACTCTTTCAGCAGAGCAGATTTTGAGGAATTTTGCTCATGTGCACAACCTACAGATTTGGGCCTAGGGAAGGAAAACAGGGAACCCCATGATGCATTTTCGAAAAGAGGACACCCATGGCAATCCACAGAGGTCTGACTTGCACAAATGTATTACTCACAACCCCCGGCAAAGTCCGAAACTTGGCGAAAAAATTACAATTTTTGGACATTTCACTCTGCCCACACACCGAAATGCGCCGCCAACACCACATGTCCTTGTTAGGCAGAATCACATGCAGTACCCTTTGGGAACACTACATGCAATTAGGACTACAAATGTAAGCACAATTTCACCTTTGGTACAAGCCTGTACTACACAGTAAAGTGGTGGCGATGGTTGAGCAACCAGACTTATTCCAAGAGTTTAAGTGAGCAGTAGAACAAGTTACACAAAGGACCAACTAATACAGTGATTCAAATAGACACTTACTCAAGGTTTCTTGGTAAAAGAATATACATGCATGTACTCAGTCAGTTAGAAAATATTACACTAGCAAGAGTAGCTCAATATCATACACTAATAAACCACAAATACACAACGGTAAGTAAATGAACAAGTTTAGCTCCACTGAAGTGGGAGCAAAATGGCACTTCAGATACTTAATAAAGGGGTAAAAAGACAAGGTTGTAAGAACAGCTAGCCAAAATACATTTGTAGGCAGGGCAAAGGGTTTCAGTTAGCTACAACCAGCAATTCTTCTCAATAGGCCTTGGCCAAAGTCAATGGTTCGGAGTCTTTGTATAGGATAGCACAGTTCTGGTAGATAACGGGTAAGTCTTTGCCACCGAATTTAGAGGAGTTTGGCTAAGCAAAAAGTTTGACGAATGTTCAGGGAAGGACAAGCGTTCGACGATGAGAAATTTTCCACAAACTCTCGAAATGGGCGAAAAGATTTCCGGACCACGTTTGCACAGTACCTTTGTATTGAAGAAAAGATGTAGCTGAAGCAGTTGTTCCTGCCAGTTCGAGCAGACCTCGCTGTTTCTGAGCTTTAGGCGGGACAAGAAGGAGGAAGTCGGGAGGTTCCTGCACTGCCCAGGGATGAGGCCAAAAGCTTAGCAAGACGTCGGTTTAATGTGTGAGTGCCTTAGAGTCCACAAGCTGGTTTCCTTCTCTCTGGCTATCTAGTTTTCAACAGCACTCTGATGAAAATGTAACCAGATGGGGACGGTGTCCAGGTGGCTTACGAGTTGGTTGTTCCCACCAAACCCAAGGGAAGAAGTTAACCTTGAAGGGCTTCTCTGTTGATTGGAGTTTCAGGCAATTCAGACCTGCTCCAGGGCTTCCCCGGTCGTCCAGGAGTTGCAGCAGTCCTCTTCCTTCAGATCGTATTCAGTTCTTTCGTTCCAGTGGTCGACTCTGCTTTCCAAGTCCCAGAGACCTGATTTTAAACAGTTTTCCCCCATTCATTCCAATCTGGCTGTCACTCACACAGCAGGGTGGCTGTTCTTGCCGGACAGCCTGCCGGCCAATCACTCCACAGTGCATTCAAGTCTCCTAGGAGACTAAGCACAGGGAGTTTTGGGCACTTCCCTCACATCCTGTCCACCCCAGATACTCAGGTGCCAGAGGAGGGCTTCAGCACTGAAGCCTGCCAGAGGCCAACCAACAAAGGGACCAAACCTGGTTTGACGCGCAGAGGCAAACACAAGAAGGACCTTTCCTAAAAGAAATGGCGAAGAAAGATGACCTTAGTCTGTTTTTACTGATAGGTCTTGGGCGCCATATTGAAAAACATGGCGTACCCGATTTTTAGCTACCGTTGTTAGCGGTCGGGAAAAATCATGGTAGTTGATCTAAACCACTGCCACCAGCCATTTAAAGTAGGAAAGGGTAACATTTGACTGTTACATGAGTGTTTTGACTCAGGTGAAGCTAGGCAACCTATCCAGCACTCTATAGTAAGATAGTGTGTGCTGGGTCAGTAAATTTAAAGAGACTAATAAAGTCAATTTAAATTTATTTGCTCTGGGAGACAGTAGTCAGTCCCAGAGAAGGTATTTAAACCTTGTGGAGTCTGAAAGACACCCCTGTGCCACTGCACTGAAGGTGCTGTGTGACATACAGAAAAAGATGATGCCCATGGACTTGTTTTAAAACTCCATAACCAAAGAACACAAAAGTAAAACACACACAAAATACACGGAAGAGTGGGAAAAAAGGCTCACACTCTTCCCAGGTAAAAAAATCAAATCCTAGAAATCCAGCAAAGTTGCTGGGGGTCTCAAAAGGTAAGGGAAATTAGCACATATTGAGAATTCTCCCTAACACTCGTCCCCCCAGACTAAGGGACAGGAGGATTTAATCCACTCGTGGATGAATCTTCTTACTCCAGTGGGTCAAACATCCTGGAGAGACCATCAGCATTTTGGCTGTGACACCCTGACCTGTGTTCAATGGTAAAAGCAAACCCTTGCAGGCTGATTGACCATCTCAGTAATTTTGAGCTTTCCCCTTTCATTTGCATCAACCATCTCAAGGGTTGGTGGTCAGTCTGAATCACAAAAGTAGATCCATACAAGTATGGCCTAAACTTCTTCAGTGACCACACAATAGCAAAGCACTCACACTCAATGGTTGCCCACCTTGTCTCTGGTTCCTTCAGCTTCCTGCTGATGAAGCAAATGGGGTGCTCCCTACCTTTCTCATCCAGTTGACTAAGGACTGCACCCATACCTGTATTTGAAGCATCTGTCTGCACAATGAAGGTTTGGTTATAGTCAGGAGCTCTTAGGACTGGAGCTTGACAAAGGACTTTCTTTAGGCCTTCAAATGCTTGAGTGCACTCCTTATTCCACCTGACCTTTTTAGGGAATCTGGGAGAGGAGATCACATTCAAGGGAGAAGCTATGGTCCCATAGTTCTCAATGAAGTTCTTATAGTATCCAGTGAGACCTAGGAAGGCTCTCACTTGGGTTTGAGTAGTAGGAGTTGCCCAGTTTTGTACAGCTTGTACTTCACTTGGCAATGGCCTGATTTCACCTCCTCCTACCTCATGTCAAAGGTAGACCACTTTACTCTGACCAATTTGACATTTACTAGCCTTTATGGTCAGATGGGCCTGCCAAAGAGCCTGCAAAACATATCCTAAGTGGTCAACATGTTCTTTCCAAGTAGGGCTGAACACTGCAATGTCATCCATGTATGCCATGCATAAGTCCTCCATCCCATTCAGAACTTGATTAACCATCCTTTGGAATGTAGCAGGTGCATTCTTTAATCCAAAAGGCATTACCTTAAACTGGTAGAGGCCTGCTGGGGTTGAGAATGCAGTTTTCTCCTTGGCATGATCTATCAGTTCTATTTGCCAATAGCCTGAAGTGAGATCAAATGTACTGAGGTACTTGGCTGAACCAAGTTTGTCCACCAGTTTATATGTCCTTGGTAGAGGGTGGGCATCAGTCTTGGTGACTGCATTAAGAGCTCTATAGTCCACACAGCATCTCAACTCCTTGGATCCAGCCTTTGCTACTAGAACAATTGGACTAGACCATGGACTGGTAGAGGGCTCTATTACCCCGAGATCAAGCATCTTGTTGACCTCCTCCTTTATGTGGGATATTAAATGATCTGACATCCTGTAACCTCTGCTTTTCACAGGTAAACAGTCACCAGTTTGAATATCATGCTGGCCCCAAGGGGTCATGCCTGGTGATAGTGAAAACAGGGAGGCAAACTGATTTAACAGAAACTTGCACTCCTCCTGTTGTTCAGGTGTCAAATTAGAAAAGGCATTAAATCCTTCTATTTTCTCATCTAAAGGCTGGCCTCTGATTATGTCAGGTAGAGGTTCACTCTCCTCTCCCTCTTGGGCTGAAGCTACAAGCAAAGCTCCTACTTCTGGTCTTGAGACATAAGCTTTTAGACAGTCAGTGTGAAAGACTCTGGGAGCCTCCTTAGGATTGCCTAAGTCCACCAGATAGTTCACCTCTCCAAGTTTACCCACAACCTTGAAGGGTCCTATCCATTTGTCCTGTAAGGCCCACTGCATTGTAGGTACCATAACTAGAACTAGCTGGTCTTGAGAAAACTCAACCATGTTGGCCTTCTGGTCATGCAAATGCTTCACCAGAGCCTGACCTGCTTTCAAGTTATCTGATGCTTCTGCCATCATGTGTGACATTCTCCTCCAGGGACCTATCACATAGTCAGTGACACTCACTGGCTTTGGAGGAGGAGCACTCTCCAACCCCTCCTTAATTAGGGCCAAGGGGCCTCTAACTGGATGGCCATAAAGAAGTTCAAAGGGACTAAATCATACTCTCTGTTGAGGGACTTCTCTATAAGCAAATAGAAGGCATGGCAGCAGAAGATCCAACTTTCGTCTAAGGGGTTCCTCTAAAGCACCTATCATGCTCTTCATTGTGCGGTTGAACCTCTCTACCAAGCCATTTACCTGAGGATGGTAGGAAATTGAGAACTTGTAAGTTATTCCACAGTTTTTCTACATGGCCTGCATGTAGTGGGACATAAAATTGGATCTCCTTTCAGAGATAACTTCCTTAGGAAATCCTACTCTGGTAAAAATACCAAGTAGGGCCTTAGCCACAGCCTGAGCTGTGACAGTCCTCATAAGTATAGCTTCAGCATGCCTAGTAGCATGGTCTACTACAACCAGGATAAACCTGTTTCCTGAAGATGTTGGAGCGTCTAAGGGACCAAAAATGTAAATTCCTACCCTCTCAAAAGGGACTCCCACCACTGGGAGTGGCACCAAGGGTACCACATTCTTGGCTCCACTCTTGCCAGAGGTTTGGCAAGTGTGACATCTCCTACAGTACTTATCTACATCAGACCCCAATTTAGGCCAGTAGAAATACAAAGAGAGCCTTTTCTTGATCTTCTTAAAACTTAAGTGACCAGCCAAAGGTATCTCATGGGCTAACTGTAGGAACTGGAGTTTGCTTTCAAGAGGCACTACAAGTCTTCAGTAGTCCCCTGGGATAGACTCAGTCAGTTCACTGTAGAAGAGGCCATCTTCCCAGTACAACCTATGCTTCCCTGGCTCTTGCCCACCCAGCTGGGAAGCTGCCTGTCGGCGAAGACCTTCAAGTGTAGGACACTCTCTTTGACATCTGCTGAAGTGTGCCCTACAGGGTCCACCTTCTGCCAGTAAAGACTGCAGCTCAGGATGGTCTGCAGGATACAGATCTCCAACTGGAGCACGGTCCTCTTCCAGCTCTGATTGCTCAGCAGCTGATTCAACCACACAAGGTTGCTCCACACACTCAGCCTCAGCTGGTGGAGGGATCACATGTGTGATTTTGGACAGTTCCATAGGGGATGTCCTTGTTGGTAGCACAGGAGTGCTGGCTGGTTTCTCCCTGGAGGTTGTAGGTTCCCCTTCTCCTCCTTCTTCTTAGAAATTGCAGTCAGTAAGTCCTGTGGAATGAGAGTTATATGTTCTTCTATAATCTCCTCTTGAGAGCCCTTAAGGTATTCTCTCTGGCCTTCCTAGTCTGCTCCTGTTTCCTTTTGCTGGGAGGCCTGGGGGTGCTTGATACAACTCCAAGAGTTTTTAAGTAATTCCCCAATATGACTCTCCCAGGTACTCCACTCTGCACACTTACAGGTATCTTGACAGTCATGTCATTGCACTGGATGAGAGCTGGTAACTGTGCAAGCATTTAGACAGGGCCTCCAGCAAGCTTAGTTAGGAATTTGGGCGCCTTAGCAACACCCTCAACCTTGAAAAATGATTAATCAACTACAGTTATGCTGGCCCTAGTGCTCTGATGGCAGGTGTCTCCTGACCATTCACAAGAACACTGTCTTTGTAATACACTTTAGTATTGTCTGGAATAGAGTTGTACACATCTAAGTTCTGCTGTTCCCACAGACCCAGGGATACTAAAGAAACACTGACTGAGACTTTCATGGGTTCCTCAGCCAGTAAGTGCAAGTTTCTTCTTGCCATTGGTACTTCATCCACTGGGGGGAAGGCTAAGGAGACAGTGTGGACCCCTGAAGGTTTACCCTTATATCTGGGATCACATGGTCAGTTGACCCCCAAGCATAACATTTACCAAATGTCTTTATGAATGGGGGTTTGTTCTGACCTCCTTCTGGTTTGTCACCAGGAGGTACACTAGCCTGATTCAGTTTCCCTTGGGGCTTACCCTTGTTATGTTTGTGGCCCTCTTTTGAAGTGAAGTATTAGAATTCTCTTTGGTATCTTTCTTGTGCTGCTTTCCCTCGTCCCTCTTCCGAGTTGCCCCAGAATCATTGTGAGTAGCCCTGTTGGCAATCCACAAATCAGCAGCCCGTGTAAACTTCTTTGGATCAATTTCCAATATATAGTCAGCTAAGTGCTGTCTCAGCTCAGGAGAGCAGGCATCATTAATAGATTCCAACATAACCAGATTTCTCAAACCTTCATAAGTGTTAACTCTGTAACCCTTAACCCATCCATCTACGTTTTTCAAACATTCAGTCACCCAGGTAGCCCAAGGGGTACCATCATGCTTTTTGAGGGTTGTAAACCTCTTAAGATACTGAGAATGGGTCTTTCCAAATCTAGCTATATAAGCTAGCTTCACAGTTTCATACTCCTTTCTGTCTATATCCCCCAACTCCATTACCACATCAGTTTTAACCGGGGGGGGTAGCCTAGAAAAAAGCCAAGGAATCAACTGATTCCTTGTAATGTCTTGAATCCCATGGTTATATTCAAAAGCAGCCAACCAATCCAAAATATCAAGCTTAACCTCATACATACTTACTGCATCTTTGGGCATGCGAGGCCTCTTAGGACTGGAAGACGTAGAGGACTCTAGGAGACAACCAGTTTCAATAGACAACTTTTTAATTTCAAGTGCATGATTCAATTCCATTTCTCTGAGCCTAAGTTCTTGATGTCTGCTTTCAGTTTGAGCTTAGAGCCTTTTAAATTCTAACTCAAAACTCAACTTTTCAAGTGAAACAAATTCAGGACATAGGTTTGGACCTGATGGGGTCCCTGTGGTCAAAGGTTGAGGCCTATGAGCAGGTAGAGGTAAGACAGGGCCTACATTCTGAGACTCTTCTGCCTCATCTAACTCATCCACAATAGTAGAGCTGGGCTCTGACATATTATCATCCACATCAACATTTTCCACATTTGCTGCAGGTGTGAGGGTTTCAGACGCACTGCTCAGACTTTGGTATTCCAACAACTTTTCTATCAATTCAACCTTTTTGCCTTTGACAGTGAGATTCCTAACTTTACACATATCTCTCAATTGATCAACAGTTAAAGTCACTAGGGTCTCCTGTCTGTGGCTTTCCATATCAGTCATGATAAAACAATTGCTTCTCTAGTGTTATTTAGCCTTGTGAGGATTATTTGAATAAAAGTAGAACTCTAAATGTAACAAGTATACATTATCCTCAACGCTGTACACCAGTGTTAGGCAGAATCACATGCAGTACCCTTTGGGAACACTACATGCAATTAGGACTACAAATGTAAGCACAATTTCACCTTTGGTACAAGCCTGTACTACACAGTAAAGTGGTGGCGATGGTTGAGCAACCAGACTTATCTCAAGAGTTTAAGTGAGCAGTAGAACAAGTTACACAAAGGACCAACTAATACAGTGATTCAAACAGACACTTACTCAAGGTTTCTTGGTAAAAGAATATACATGTATTTACTCAGTCAGTTAGAAAATATTACACTAGCAAGAGCAGCTCAATATCACACACTAATAAACCACAAATACACAACCGGTAAGTAAATGAACACGTTTAGCTCCACTGAAGTGGGAGCAAAATGGCACTTCAGATACTTAATAAAGGGGTAAAAAGACAAGGTTATAAGAACAGACAGTCAAAATACATTCGTAGGCAGGGCAAAGGGTTTCAGTTAGCTACAACCAGCAATTCTTCTCAATACGCCTGGGACAAAGTCAATGGTTCAGAGTCTTTGTATAGGATAGCACAGTTCTGGTAGATAACGGGTAAGTCTTTGCCACCGAGTTTAAAAGAGTTTGGCTAAGTGAAAAGTTTGAAGAATGTTTAGGGAAGGACAAGCCTTCAAAGATGAGAAAGTTTCCACAAACTCTCGCAATGGGCGAAAAGATTTCCGGACCGCGTTTGCACAGTACCTTTGTATTGAAGAAAAGATGTAGCTGAGGCAGTTGTATCTGGCAGTTCAAGCGGACCTTGCTGTTTCTGAGCTTTAGTCAGGACAAGAAGGAGTACGTCGGGAGGTTCCTGCACTGCCCAGGGATGAGGCCAAAATCTTAGCACGACGTTGGTTTAAGATGTGAGTGCCTTAAAATCCACAAGCTGGTTTCCTTCCCTCTGGCTATCCGGTTTTCAACAGCACTCTTCTGAAAATTCAACCAGATGGGGACGGTGTCCAGGTGGCTTATGAGTTGGTTGTTCCCACCAAATTCAAGGGAAGAAGTTAACCTTGAAGGGCTTCTCAGTCATCAGAGTTTCAGGCAATTCGGACCTGCAGCAAGGCTTCACCGGTCGTCCAGGAGTTGCAGCAGTCCTCTTTCTTCAGCTCGTCTTCGGTTCTTTCGTTCCAGTGGTCGACTCTGCTTTCCAAGTCATAGAGACCTGCTTTTAAACAGTTTTCCCCCATTCATTCCAGCCTGGATGTCACTCACACAGCAGGGTGGCTGTCCTTGCTGGACAGCCAGCTAGCCAATCACACCAGAGTGCATTCAGGTCTTCTAGGAGACTAAGCACAGGGAGCTTCGGGCACCTCCCTCACATCTTGTCAAACCCAGACACTCAGGCACCAGAGGAGGGCTTTAGCACTGAAGCTCGCCAAAGGCCAACAAACAAAGGGACCAAACCTGGTTTGGCACACAGAGACAAACACATGAAGGACCTTTCCTAAAAGAAATGGCGAAAAAAGATGACCAGAGTCTGTTTTTACAGATAGGTCTTGGTGCCATATTGAAAAACGTGACGGACCCGATTTCTAGCTACCGTTGTTAGCCGTCGGGAAAAATCACGGTAGTTGATCTAAACCACTGCCACCAGCCATTTAAAGTAGGAAAGGGTAAAATGTGACTGTTACATGAGTGTTTTGACTCAGGGGAACCTAGGCAACCCCTCCAGCACTGTATAGTAATATAGTGTGTGCTGGGTCAGTAAATTTAAAGAGACTAGTAAAGTCAATTTAACTTTACTTGCTCTGGGAGATGATAGTCAATCCCAGAGAAGGTATTTAAACCTTGGGGAGTCTGAAAGACACCCCTTTGCCACTGCACTGAAGGTGCTTTGTGACTCACAGAATAAGATGATGCCCATGGAGTTGTTTTAAAACTCCATAACCAAAGAACACAAAAGTAAAACACACACAAAATACATGGAAGATTGGGAAAAAAAATGCCCACACTCTTCCCAGGTAAAAAAATCAAATCCTAGAAATCCAGCAGTTGCTGGGGGTCTCAAAATGTAAGGGAAATTAGCACATATTGAGAATTCTCCCTAACAGTCCTACCTTCCAGCGTTCTCACTGGTGTCCTGATGAAAACGGTACCTCACATGTGCGGATGCACTGTGGGATGTTTTTATCCACGCATCCAAGCCCTACCTCAAAACTGTGCAGTACTGGCATTGAAAACATCATGATGGCCAGAGCTTCCCAGAAAATGCCCAGGGAAGTGCATGAAGAATAGGCTGCCACCCATTTTGCCGATGTTATGGGCACAGAAGGGCACTGCCTAAAACCACCATTGGACTACCCACACAGTAGCCTGAAACCATTGGGAATGGCAATGCTGATTGCCAAAAGCAACCTAGAATTGTGGGGAATTCATTTTCTTAAATCCCAAAGATGGGTGCATTACCAGTACTCACCACTATCAGAAAGCCGGCGGTTTAAAACAACACCAGACTTTTTTCTCTTTTTGTGTAAAACTGAATAAATGAACCCAAAGCAGGCCAAAGAAACACTTACTGAGAGGTGGATCCAATGTAAAGTTATATTCTGAAGTGACTTGAAGGTTTATAACAAGACTGGCTGAGCTGTGGATTTCAGCAGTTTAAGTAAATTTGGACTGAAAGACACTAAAAAACCTAAATGTTTAAAAGAAATGAGTGACCTACTTTTGAGTGTCACATAGGTTGCAATTGTTTAAATGTCATAGTTTTAAACTTAGAATTAGAATTCTAGCTGCATATGTAAAAATGGTTAGTTTTATTTGAATGCAGAAAACTGGGTAACTAAAAGTGACATTAGCTGGGGCCTGGCTTAAGGAACTGAATTCTGCCCACCAGCTACCCCCGACAGGAGATGAGACTTGCACTACAGCTGTGTTCCCAGGCCAGCTGCCTTTTGCTGTTCCCACCAAAAGGGATCTGACACTTCTCTGATTGAATTATCAAGGGACTGCTAGAGACTAAACATAGGACCCAGGCAGAGGGTTTATTGAAGTGGCCATAAATGGCTTCCTCTTGAACAATGGGCCTTCCAGGGCCCAGGCAAAATGTTTTATTATGGGAGTCTTAAATGTGGCTTCCTCCTGGAAGGAAAGGGGAGGAGCACTGCATGTGAGAGCAAGCTGGCTTGGCAGAAACTTGGAGGGGGAGAAACTGGAGACAGAGGCTGAGCTTGAAGAAAGTGGAAAAACTGGTTTCTGTACCATGTGACCTGAAACCACATCCCTCTGTAGCCAGAATATGGTTTTAGAAAAAGATGAATAACTCATAGTACGGACTTGTCATAATTATTTAAATGATACCATAATTCTTGTGATTTTTCTGCCCACATTTTAAGAGGTTTTTAGAACCGGTGGCGTGATCTGGGGGCAAGCTAGCAGTTAAGAGGGTATTACTTAAAATGTATGCATGTTAAAAGTCTGATACTTCATCAATTAATGCCTGCATGCCTTGCACACATTTGGGTAAATTTGAGTAAGAATCTGATATTGGTAACCTGACCAAAAAGTGAAATATGTTGCCATTTCTCAATGCAAGCTCTCAGGAAGAGCAGATTTGGACAGGGTATACCTCCTGTGATATGTGATGGGTGCATGTAATTTTAAACAAATGTGTACCTGTGCAAATATGTCTTTTGGGTCAAAATATAGATTGTGTGTAATTTGACAGGGGTGGGTTCTCTGTACCATAAACAGACCTCATCATGATGACACTTCATTCCATTCCCCCAATCAAGGGGAAGAGGAGGAAGTGGCCAATGACAAGTGGAGAGGGGTAGGGCCTAGGAAGCTAGCCTCTCCACCCATTTTCAAAACACATAAAAGCAGACAGTCAGGACAGATAGGGACTTTTCAATTCCATTTGCTGCGGAGCATGCTGCCGGACCATACAACATCCAGAGATCCAGACTTCAAATCCATCAATCTCCAGAATCCAGAGAGGCTAGACCAGCAGAGCAGAGCTGACCCAGACCGCTGTTAGCAGAACCAGAGAGATGACCCAGATCACTGTGAAGAGACCCAGACCAGACCAGAGTCCAGTCTAAAACCTGACCAGATCCGTGGCGAGGCCCATTCTATTTCTAAATATATTGTGAGTACCTAGCAGAACTGTGCAGAACCAATCTCTTAGTTAAAATAATATAATTCAATCTATTTTAATCTAAGTAGAACTGCCTAAAAGCTGTCACCTGTCATTTCTAGTTGCTAGCTGTCACTTGTCACTTTGAACTTTAAAATTTCAAATCTGAAAAACGACCTTTACCATATCGCTCATATCTCTGTGACCGTTTGTCTTAGAGACTTGCAGTAACTTTCCTCTGAAAGCTGGGAGTCTTGGCCTTTCAACGAACCTAGAACCGCATTCCTATTCCATACACTTTTGCCGCAATCGCGAAAAACGCACTCGCGAATTTTGCCGCGATTTGCGATTTGGCCCGATTTCTTTACTTGTAAAAAGACAGCTGCTGTTGCCTGAACTACTAAAATTCGTTTGCCTCTTAAGAACCATCCCTGAATCATTGCTAGAGTGAGCCTGGACTAATATTAACTAGATACCACTCACCCTGAACCTCCAGAGGGAATTAAAAGCATTTTAGCATATTTTTCACTTCATTGCCAGCACATATAAAAGCATTTTAGCACATTTTCCAATATAGTGCTATCACATATAAAAGCATTTTGGGCCTGTGTTTCAAACTTCTGTAGTCTAAGTTTGCTGGGGTGAACTGAATTACATTTGATTGCATTTCTGAGAACTGTGTGCTTTCCTTCCATTTCCTTGCATTGCATAAAGGGGGGAGTGGATTGCCAGAGAAAAGTGATTACATTGTTTTGGTGAAATCATATTGAGTATTTTCTGTACGTCATTTTCATTCAACATTGCATCCATCTGAACCCTATAAAGCATTCTCTACCACATTATTCTTCTGTCCCTATTTACCAGTGTTGCTATCTTATCCATCCTATAACCACTCATCATTGATTATAAAGAAGTGTGCTAGTGCCGGACTATCCATTATTGATTACTGCTCAGATTAAGTGTGATATTCAATTATTAATTTATTATAAAGTGTGATATATATATCTATTGTTTAAATTATCAAATAAACCTTTTAAACTTGCAAAACAGAAGTACTTCTTGGCTCAGTGGGATCAGGGGGATTCCAAGAGAGGGGTGTTATATAGGGGTAGTCATCCAGAACGCATGAACTGGACATAAAGATATATCAATAAGGGTTTCCATTCAGTATCCCAGACTAGGCATTGACTTAGCTGTAGTGTTGAATTGAATCCTCTTACAGCACATACCTGGGCACAAAGGGAAAAGGCTAAACAACTGGTAACACCATGTCTTTCGCAGAGCAGATTTTGAGGAATTTTGCTCTTGTGTACAACCCACACATTTGGGCCTAGGGTGTCGAAGCCACTAAGGAAAACAGGGAACCCCATGCATTTCTGAAAAGAGGACACCCGTGGGAATCCATAGAGGTGTGACTTGTGCGAATCGCCCCAGAATTTATTACCCACAACCCCCGGCAAAGTCTGAAATGTGGCATTTTAAACGATGCCCCAGCCAATATGGTGACTATTCTGTTCCTCCCTAGACATCTCAACATCTTTCCTCTCCTTGGTACTGTTAGAGAATAATCACCTAAGGCAGGAGGGCAGGAATAAACCCTTTATTGAACAAGAGAGTCACTGATAGTGACCTCGTAGCTCGCCACCACCAGCAACAGTCATCCTTGGAACCTGGAAACTTTCACACTCCAACCTCGCTACAGAGTTTCCAGGTTCTATGAGTGCTGGTCACTAAGCTGTGACATAATGACATAATGATACAGAGATGTTTTGTGTACATATTATATGTATATTAATACTCACTCCTCACAGTTATGTTTTCTCCTCATAGCATAACCCTGCTCCTATTTACAAAACACACTGCCTGCTTCTTGGTTTTGGAAAGTTTGTGTGGCGTTTGTGCCACAAAATTTGCAAAACAATTGTTACAGAAGAGAGAGGGATGGGGGTTCTGAACTGAGAATATCTGGTTCGGGTGATGCCATGGCATAAAACTGCCAAATCACTCAAATCTCTTTTTTGAAACTCTTACACCGTACTACATACATGCCAACCCTGCCAATTTAGGTGGGAATATTCCGATTTTTCAGTCAAAAATGTTGCTGTTTTTGATTGTTCCCGCCTAAAATATGCCGAACCTCAATGCCGTTCAATGGTGAAATTCCATTCTCCCGCTTCCTGTTATCCCTCCCAGGGGATCCAAAAAGTTGGCATGTGTGGTACTGCTCAATGAGAAGGTCCCTAACAATATTCTCTTAAATCAGCAGCTTAGTAAGAAGTAAGACTGTCAAGGGCTTTCCCTTTCTCAGGCAGTGATTTCATAATGGGCTATTTTGAGACTATTTTTCTAGCCACTTGAGCTATTTTCGGCTGCTTTGGACTGCAGATCTGTTTTTTTTTGTCCTCCGGAGGCTGCCTTTCTACATCCACTCAACACCCACTCTTTATACCCCCACCCCCACTCTCTCTACACCCACCCCACTCTCTCTGCCCCTACCCACCCACCCCATTACGTGGGCTGGTTGGGGGGATTGTTTGGGCTATTTCGGCCTACGTTTGACAGGTCGTCCTGAGGATGCATTGTTCTTCATGTTTTTTTGCCCCAACCAACTATCACATACCCACCCCACCACCCCTCTCTTCACCTGAAACCCACCCTACCCCCACTCTATTTACCCCATCCCACCTACCCCCTCTCTCCCTAGATACCTTCACCCACCCTACCCCCACTCTCTGCCCCCACTCTCTCTACCCCCACCCACCCTACCCCCACTCTCTCTACCCCCACTCAATCCCCACCATCTCTAACCTCACCCACCCAATCCCCACCCATTATACCCCCACCCACCCTCCTTACTCCCACACTCTCTATACTCCCAACTACCCACCCTACCCAAACTCTCTCTACACCCACCTACCCACCCTATCCAAACTCTCTCTACCCATAAAACCACCCTACCTCTGCTCTCTCTAACACCACCCACCCTACCCCCACTCTCTTTAACCCCACCCAACCACCCTACCCTCATTCCCTCTACCCCACCATCCACCCTACCCACTCTCTCTGTACTCCCAGCCCCACTCTCTCTATCCCACCCACCCTACCCTCACTCTCTCTACTCCCACCGACCCACCCTACCCCACTCTCTCTATCCCCACCTACCCATCCTCCCCACACTCTCTCTACTCCCACTCACCCACCCTATATTACCCCCACTCTCCAACCCACCCACCTGCCCTACCTCCACTCTCTCTACCCCCACCCACCCCAACCCCTCTATCTACCCCCACTTACCCATGCCAACTACACTCTCTCTACTCTCACTGACCCACCCTACCCCCACTCTCTCGGCCCTCACCCACCCACCCTACCCCCACCTACCCACACTCTTGTGACTCCCCCCCACAAACCCTACTCTACCCACACTCTCTCTACACCCACCCTGCCCTACCCCCACTCTCTCAACTCCACTCTCTCTACTGCTCCCACCCACCCTACCAACACTCTCTCTACCCCCACTCTCTCTACCTCCACCCACCCTACCCGCACTCTCTCTACTGCACTTACCCATGCTACACAAACTCTCTACTCCCATTGACCCACCCTACCCTACCCTACCCCCACTCTCTCTATCTGCACCCAACCACCCTACCCCCACTCTCTCTACCCCCACCTACCCACACTCTCATGACTAACACCCACCCATCCTACTCTAGCCCCACTCTCTCTACCTCCACCCGCCTTACCCTACCCCCAATCTCTCTACCCCCACAATGTCTACTCCCACACACCAACCCTACCCCCACTCTCTCTACCCCCACCCTACCTCCTCTCTCTACCACACCCTCCCTACCCCCACTTTCTCTATCCCTACACACTGAAACCCCACCATCTCTACCCTCACCCACTCAATCCCCACTCTCTCTAACCTTACCCACCCTACCCCCACACTGTCTACCAGCACACCCTCTCTACCCCACCTACCCACCCTATCCCCACTCTCTCTACCCAAAAAAAATCCTACCACCAGTCTCTCTACCACCACCCACCCTACCTTCACTCTCTCTACACTCACTGACCCACCCTGCCCCACTCTCTCTACCCCATCTACTCACCCTACCCACACGCTTTCTACTCCCACCCACACTACCCCAACTCTCTTTACCCCCTTCCACCCAACCACCAGTCACTCTACCCCCACCCACCCTTCCCTCACTCTCTCTACCACCACCCATCCTTTCCTCACTCTCTCTACCCCACCGGCCCTACTCCCATTCTTTCTAACCCCACCCACTCACTGGACGACACTATCTCTACACCCACCCTAGCCCCACCCTCTACCCTCACCCACCCTAACCCCACTCTCTCCACCCATCCTACCTCCACTCTCTCTAACCACGCACCCACTGTATACCCAATCTCTCGACCAAATACCCACTCTCTACCCCCCCACACTATCCCCACTCCCTCTACCCTCACACATCCTACCCCCACTCTCTCTCTACAGCCACACACCAACTCCACTCTCTTTACCCCATCCACCCAATCTACTTCCACTATCTACCCACACCCACCCACCACACTTCCACTATCTCTACCCCATCCACCCACCCTACCAACACTCTCTCTACCCCCACATACCTATGCTACTCCCACTCTTTCTACCCCCAACCACTTTACCCGCACTCTCTCTACCCCCACCCAACCACCCCCACTCTCTCTACCCCCACTCAATCCCCACCATCTCTAACCTCACCCACCCAATCCCCACCCACTATACCCCCACCCACCCTCCTTACTCCCACATTCTCTATACTCCCAACTACCCACCCTACCCAAACTCTCTCTACACCCACCTACCCACCCTATCCAAACTCTCTCTACCCAAAAAACCACCCTACCTCTGCTCTCTCTAACACCACCCACCCTACCCCCACTCTCTTTAACCCCACCCAACCACCCTACCGTCATTCCCTCTACCCCACCATCCACCCTACCCACTCTCTCTGTACTCCAACCCCCACCCACCCTACCCTCACTCTCTCTACTCCCACCGACCCACCCTACCCCACTCTCTCTATCCCCACCTACCCACCCTACCCACACTCTCTCTACTCCCACTCACCCACCCTATATTACCCCCACTCTCTACCCCACCCACCTGCCCTACCTCCACTCTCTCTACCCCCACCCACCCCACCCCCTCTATCTACCCCCACTTACCCATGCTAACTACACTCTCTCTACTCTCACTGACCCACCCTACGCCCACTCTCTCGGCCCTCACCAACCCACCCTACCCCCACCTACCCACACTCTCGTGGCTCTCCCCCACAAACCCTACTCTACCCACACTCTCTCTACACCCACCCTGCCCTACCCCCACTCTCTCAACTCCACTCTCTCTACTGCTCCCACCCACCCTACCAACACTCTCTCTACCCCCACTCTCTCTACCTCCACCCACCCTACCCGCACTCTCTCTACTGCACTTACCCATGCTACACAAACTCTCTACTCCCATTGACCCACCCTACCCTACCCCCACTCTCTCTATCTGCACCCAACCACCCTACCCCCACTCTCTCTACACCCACCTACCCACACTCTCATGACTAACACCCACCCATCCTACTCTAGCCCCACTCTCTCTACCTCCACCCGCCTTACCCTACCCCCAATCTCTCTACCCCACAATGTCTACTCCCACACACCAATCCTACCCCCACTCTCTCTACCCCCACCCTACCCTAACTCTCTCTACCACACCCACCATACCCCCACTCTCTCTAACCCCACCCACTCACCCTACCACACTATCTCTACACCAATCCTAGCCCCACTCTCTCCACCCACACCCACCCTTCATCCACTATCCCTAACCACCCACCCACCCTATCCCCAATCTCTCGTCCAAATACCCACTATCTACTCCCACCCAGACTAACCCACTCCCTCTACTGCCATCCATCCTATCCCCACTCTCTCTACCCCACATGCCCACCCTACCCCCAATCTCTTTACCCCATCCACCCTACCACCCCTCTCTCTACCCCCACACACCCCCGCCCACTCAATCCCCACTCTCTCTACCCCACCCACCCTACTTTCACTCTCTCTTCACTCCCACCGACCCACCATACCCACTCTCTCTACCCCCACCTGGCCACACTCTCTCTAGCCCACCCACCCTACACTCACTCTCTCTACCCCACCCACACTACCCCATTCTCTCTAACCCCACCCACTGACCCTACCACACTATCTATACACCCTCCCTAGCCACACACCAACCCTACCCCCACTCTCTCTACCCCCACCCTACCTCCTCTCTCTACCACATCCTCCCCTGCCCCACTTTCTCTATCCCCACACACTGAAACCCCATCATCTCTACCCTCACCCACTCAATCCCCACTCTCTCTAACCTTACCCACCCTACCCCCACACTGTCTACCAGCACACCCTCTCTACCCCACCTACCCACCCTATCCCCACTCTCTCTACCCAAAAGAAATCCTACCACCAGTCTCTCTACCACCACCCACCCTACCTTCACTCTCTCTACACTCACTGACCCACTCTGCCCCACTCTCTCTACCCCACCTACACACCCTACCCACACGCCCTCTACTCCCACCCATCCTACCCCAACTCTCTTTACCCCCTTCCACCCAACCACCAGTCACTCTACCCCCACCCACCCTTCCCTCACTCTCTCTACCACCACCCATCCTTTCCTCACTCTTTCTACCCCACCGGCCCTACTCCCATTCTCTCTAACCCCACCCACTCACTGGACGAAACTATCTCTACACCTACCCTAGCCCCATCCTCTACCCTCACCCACCCTAACCCCACTCTCTCCACCCATCCTACCTCCACTCTCTCTAACCACGCACCCACCGTATACACAATCTCTCGAACAAATACCCACTCTCTACCCCCTCCCACACTATCCCCACTCCCTCTACCCTCACACATCCTACCCCCACTCTCTCTCTACAGCCACACACCAACTCCACTCTCTTTACCCCATCCACCCAATCTACTTCCACTCTCTACCCACACCCACCCACCACACTTCCACTATCTCTACCCCATCCACCCACCCTACCAACACTCTCTCTACCCCCACATACCTATGCTACTCCCACTCTTTCTACCCCCAACCACTTTACCCGCACTCTCTCTACCCCCACCCAGCCACCCCACTCCCTCCACCCACCATCCCCCACTCGCTCTATCCCCACCAACCAACCCTATGCTCACCTTCTCTAGCCCACCCACCCTACCCTAACTCTCTCTACCACACCCACCATACCCCCACTCTCTCTAACCCCACCCACTCACCCTACCACACTATCTCTACACCAATCCTAGCCCCACTCTCTCCACCCACACCCACCCTTCATCCACTCTCCCTAACCACCCACCCACCCTATCCCCAATCTCTCGTCCAAATACCCACTATCTACTCCCACCCAGACTAACCCACTCCCTCTACTGCCATCCATCCTATCCCCACTCTCTCTACCCCACACACCCACCCTACCCCCGATCTCTTTACCCCATCCACCCTACCACCCCTCTCTCTACCCCCACACACCCCCGCCCACTCAATTACCACTCTCTCTACCCCACCCACCCTACCTTCACTCTCTCTTCACTCCCACCGACCCACCATACCCACTCTCTCTACCCCCACCTGGCCACACTCTCTCTAGCCCACCCACCCTACACTCACTCTCTCTACCCCACCCACACTACCCCATTCTCTCTAACCCCACCCACTGACCCTACCACACTATCTATACACCCTCCCTAGCCACACACCAACCCTACCCCCACTCTCTCTACCCCCACCCTACCTCCTCTCTCTACCACACCCTCCCTACCCCCACTTTCTCTATCCCCACACACTGAAACCCCATTATCTCTACCCCCACCCACTCAATCCCCACTCTCTCTAACGTTACCCACCCTACCCCCACACTGTCGACCAGCACACCCTCTCTACCCCACCTACCCACCCTATCCCCACTCTCTCTACCCAAAAGAAATCCTACCACCAGTCTCTCTACCACCACCCACCCTACCTTCACTCTCTCTACACTCACTGACCCACCCTGCCCCACTCTCTCTACCCCACCTACACACCCTACCCACACGCTCTCTACTCCCACCCATCCTACCCCAACTCTCTTTACCCCCTTCCACCCAACCACCAGTCACTCTACCCCCATCCACCCTTCCCTCACTCTCTCTACCACCACCCATCCTTTCCTCACTCTCTCTACCCCACCGGCCCTACTCCCATTCTCTCTAACCCCACCCACTCACTGGACGACACTATCTCTACACCCACCCTAGCCCCACCCTCTACCCTCACCCACCCTAACCCCACTCTCTCCACCCATCCTACCTCCACTCTCTCTAACCACGCACCCACTGTATACACAATCTCTCGAACAAATACCCACTCTCTACCCCCTCCCACACTATCCCCACTCCCTGTACCCTCACACATCCTACCCCCACTCTCTCTCTACAGCCACACACCAACTCCACTCTATTTACCCCATCCACCCAATCTACTTCCACTCTCTACCCACACCCACCCACCACACTTCCACTATCTCTACCCCATCCACCCACCCTACCAACACTCTCTCTACCCCCACATACCTATGCTACTCCCACTCTTTCTACCCCCAACCACTTTACCCGCACTCTCTCTACCCCCACCCAACCACCCCCACTGCCTCCACCCACCATCCCCCACTCGCTCTATCCCCACCAACCAACCCTATGCTCACCTTCTCTAGCCCACCCACCCTACCCTAACTCTCTCTACCACACCCACCATACCCCCACTCTCTCTAACCCCACCCACTCACCCTACCTCACTATCTCTACACCAATCCTAGCCCCACTCTCTCCACCCGCACCCACCCTTCATCCACTCTCCCTAACCACCCACCCACCCTATCCCCAATCTCTCGTCCAAATACCCACTATCTACTCCCACCCAGACTAACCCACTCCCTCTACCGCCATCCATCCTATCCCCACTCTCTCTACCCCACACACCCACCCTACCCCGATCTCTTTACCCCATCCACCCTACCACCCCTCTCTCTACCCCCACACACCCCTACCCACTCAATCACCACTCTCTCTACCCCACCCACCCTACCTTCACTCTCTCTTCACTCCCACCGACCCACCATACCCACTCTCTCTACCCCCACCTGGCCACACTCTCTCTAGCCCACCCACCCTACACTCACTCTCTCTACCCCACCCACACTACCCCATTCTCTCTAACCCCACCCACTGACCCTACCACACTATCTATACACCCTCCTAGCCACACACCAACCCTACACCCCACTCTCTTTACCCCATCCACCCAAAAAAATGGACATAGCTTGAGCGAACATCCAGTCTCTACCCACACCCACCCACTACACTTCCACTACCTCTACCCCCACCCACTCACCCTACCACACTATCTCTACACCCTCCTTAGCCACACCATCTCTACCCCCACCCATCCTAACCCCACTCTCTCCACCCACCCTACCTCCACTCTCTCTAATCACCCACCCACCCACCTTATCCCCAATTTCTCAAACAAATACCCACTCTCTACCCCCTCCCACACTATTCCCACTCCCTCTACCCCCACCCAAACTACCCTCACTCTCTCTACAGCCACACACCAACCCTACACCCCACTCTCTTTACCCCATCCACCCAATTCACCTCCACTCTCTACCTCCACATACCCACCATACTCCCACTCTTTCTACCCCACGCACACTATCCCCACTCTCTCTACTCCCACCCAACCTCCCCTGCTCGCTCTACCACCACCCACCCTACCCTCACTCCCTCTGACCCCAACCAACCACCCACCCTACCCTGACTCTCTACCCCCTCACACCCTACCCCCACTCTCTCTACCCCACCCACCCTACCTCACTCTCTCTACCCCACCACCCTACCCCATTCTCTCTAACCCCACCCACTCTCCCTACCACACTATCTCTACACCCTTCCTAGCCCCAACCTTTCAACCCCCACCCACCCTAACCCCACTCTCTCCACCCACACCCACCATACCTCCACTCTCTTTAACCACCCACCCACCCTATTCCCATTCTCTCAACCAAATACCCACTCTCTTTACCCCATCCACCCAATCTACTTCCACTCTCTCTACCTACACCCACACAACCACCCCTACTCTCTCCACCCCACCATCCTCCACTCGCTCTACCCCCACCCACCCTACCCCCAGTCTCTCTAACACCACCCACTCACCCTACCACACTATCTCTACACCCAACCTAGCCCCACTCTCTCCACCCACCCTACATCCAATCTCTCTAATCACCCACCCTACCCCCATACACCCATCCTACCCCCACTCTCTTTACCCCAATCACCCTACCACCCTCTCTCTACCCCAACATACCCAGCCTACTCCCACTCTCTCTACCCCATCCAACCTCCCCTGCACTCTCTACCACCACCCACCCTACCTTGACTCTCTCTACTCCCACCTACCCACACTCTCTCTACCCCACCCACCATACACTCAATCTCTCTATCCCACCCAACCTCCCCCACTGTCTCTACCACCACCCACCCTACCCTCACTCTCTCTAACCCCAACCATCCACTCTCTCTTTAAAATCAACCACCCACCCTACCCTGACTCTCTACCCCCACCCACCCTCCCCACACTCTCTCTACTCCCACCCACCCTACCCCATTCTCTCTCCACCTTTCCTACCTTTACATCGTCCAGACCGACTAGAACAGCTAACTCTAACTGCCTCCAAGTACCACGATTCAGACTTTCTACTATCGGAGGATACAGTTTCCCAGTTAAGGCTGCGCAACTGTGGAACTCCCTACCTCCTGGTATCAGAGAACCCCAGCCCTTTTCCAATTTCAGACAGAATCTGACCAACTGGCTAAAGGAAAATGACAAATAATCACTCTGACCAACACCTTCCTGACGACCCCCATTCACGCCCACCTCTCTGCTTATCGATTTGCTTACTATGTGCCATTCCACTTGGACTCCCCTCCTGTTGCAGTGCGCTCACTTTAATGTACTCACTTTAATTCTATGATATTTGACTATGTAATATACACTGTATATACTGATGTGCTATTGTATATCTCGTCCTGCATTTCATGTATCCATGTACCCTGTAACTAAGCTGAACATATCCTTATCTTCTGCGCCCTGATGCCCCTGGGTCTGGAGCGCATTATAAATAAAAAACTAAACTAAATTAAACTAGCCCCACCCTCTCGACCCCCACCCACCATAACCCCACTCTTGCCACCCAAACCCACCCTACCTCCACTCTCTCTAACTCATCCACTCAATCTGCTTCCACTCTCTCTACCCACACCCACCCACCATACCTCCACTCTCTCGACCCCCCATCCACCCACCTTACCAACACTCTCTCAACCCCACATACTCACCCTCCTCCCACTCTTTCTACCCCCACCCACTCTGCCTCCACTCTCTCTACCCCCACCCAACCACCCCAACTCTCTCCACCCCACCATCCTCTACTCACTCTACCCCCACCCACACTACCCCCACTCTCTCTAACACCACTGACTCACCCTACCACACTATCTCTACATCCACCCTAGCCCCACTCTCTCCACCCACACCCACCTACATCCACTCTCTCTAACCACTCACCGACCCTATTCCCAATCTCTCAACCAAATACCCACTCTCTACTCCCACCAATACTACCCCCACTCCCTCTACCCCCACACATCCTACCCCCACTCCCTCTACCCCCACACACCCACCCTACCCCCCACTCTTTACCCTCATCTACCCTACCACCCCTCTCTCTACCCCCACCCACTCTATCTACCACGACCCACCCTCCCACGCTCTCTCAACTCCCACCGACCCACCCTACCCTAGCCTGACTTTCTACTCCCACCCACCCTACCCCCACTCTCTCTACCCCACTCACCCTACCCTCACTCTCTCTACTCCCACCAACCCACCCTACCCTAGCTCCCTCTCTCTACCCCCACCTACCCACCCTACCCTCACTCTCTCTACTCCCACTGACCCACCCTACCCTAGCGCCACTCCCTCTACCCCCACCTATCATACCCCCACTCTCTCTACACCCACACACCCACCCTGCCCCCACTCTCTTTACCCCCATCCACCCAATCTACCTCCACTCTCTCTACCCACACCCACCCACTTGCTCTACCCCCACACACCAACCCTACCCTCACTCTCTCTACCCATCCCCTCCTACCCTCACTCTCTCTAGCCTACCCACCTTACCCCCACTCTCTCTAACCCCACCCACTCACCCTAACACACTATCTCTACACCCACCCTAGCCTCACCCTCTCTACCCCCACCCAGCCTAGCCCCACTCTCTCCACCCACACCCACCCTGCACCCACTCTCTTTACCCCCATCCACCCTACCACCCCTCTCTCTACCACCACCTATCCACTCTACCCCTACTCTTTCTACCCCCACCCACTCTATCACCACTCTCTCTACCACTTCCCAACCTCTCCCAATCTCTCCACCACCACTCTCTCGACCACACCCACTCTCTCTACCCCCAACCACCCCACTCTCTCTACCCCCAACCACCCAACTCTTTCTACAACCTACCCTCCCAACCCCCACTTTCTGCCCCTCTCATCCTTCCTCTCACACTCTCGCTTTATTTCTTACCCTCTCATTCTAAACCTTTCTCGCTCATATTTCCTCTTGCTCATCATCAATGACACCCTCTCTCAATCCTTTCCTTCCTTGCTCTTTTCTCCTTTCTTCTCATTCTCTTGCAAACCCACGCCCCTTTTCGCATCTTCCTATGAAACTTTGCACTCGGCTCCTTGCACTTAGGTGCCTAAAAATGCAAAATGCAAAGAACAGCAGTAAGCACCAAAACTATTGGCTTTGCCAATGCTTGTTTCAGATAGCCCAGAAGTACCTTATCCTACTACACCACAATCAGCACCTCCATCTGCATCCAATTTCTAGTGCACAGCTAGCACTGGGCATAATGTTCTGCCTGTACACAGGGCCAATATTCTGAATATCGCCCACGGTGGATATGTTCAAACTTCTGCTACCTCATTCTCCACTCTCCACTCATGAGATACCAATTGCTTGTTAACCACATGCGCCGCTGTACACGTTAAACTGAAATATGTGAAATGAGAAGTAGCGCCCTGCTGACAAGCCCAGGAGACACACCCAAATATCATCATGGAACTGGAGAGGATTTAAACACCTTTTTAACAACACAAGCTGGGATTTGGAAAGAGTCGATATTTTCTGTTTACAAGAGATGTGGCTGTGGGAAAAACCACTTATCGACAGCTTTTCTATATACCTTAACCCAGCTGTGAAAGGAATTAAAGGGTGTCCAAAATCAGGTCTGCTAAATATCATAAGAAATGGGCTAGACTGGAAGGTACAAGAAAACCAAAACCCGAGCCCATACATTCAACATCTACTGATAGCTCTAGGGACTAGTGCACCAGATACCCGCAAGTGGTTACTATCAATAAATATCTATTGGAACCTGGCAGACATGGAGACGTTAAATCTGGTCGAACAAGTAACCAAACTGATAGATCAAGGGAAAACTACTTATAACAACTTGATATGTGGCTACCTGAACATTGACTGTTTGAAATACGAGATCACTGATAATATTCCCCATCAAGACCCCTTTAAATCAAAGGCAGGACTTTTTCATGAAGGCAGGCTATGGAAGAAAGAGAGCTCCACATGCTGTACGAGAATACTCAGGGTGATATTCCTGGTGCTGTAACATGGAGACAGGGAACTCAGCCACTTTGGATTACTGTTTCGCCTCCTTGAATATCTTAGATGAAATCATCTCACTGGAAGTGGTGAAGACAGACCAAAGTAGCCACAACATTGTTGCGATAAGTTGGAGTAAAACCCTAAAAGAAAATCTTGGGGCAAACATTGGAAGGATTGAAGTGGAACCGAGAAGACATAGGTTGCGAATTGGAAGAAAGGCTATACCAATTCTGAGCCGCAATTTTGCTAGATCCATCACAAGTACATTCACAAGGGGTGTACTACACCCCGATCCTGAGCAGTTATATGGAGAAGAGATCAGCAACAGAAAAACCCTATTTCAACCGGAAACATAGCTATGACCCTAAAATAGTGTCACAAAGAAGAGAACCTAGTAAAGATCTAAAAGCTACGACGGACCTTCCAAATTTCATAAGAGCAGAAACTATAAGAAAACAAAAACAAGGATATCGAAATTATCTGATATCCTATAAATCTACCCTCATTCAGCATGATGGGGAACGAATGTTGTACGTGGTGTGGGGGAAGAACTCTAGACATTTCTGACAAATAGTAAATACCCTGGGCTCCTCACAGGAAGCACTGCAATGCAATCCTATCTCGAGTTTGGCACTATACGCTATTCTTCTACGTCCCAGGTTCTGTCAAACCATTAATGGAAGAACTGAAATGCTCGTCATGGAACCTGCAAGTAGAGAGAGATTAATTACTTGCACTTATTAAAAATGCGAGTAGCTAGCGAGCATCTGGACCAGATGGCCTTACAAACCACATGTTAAAGGCAGACCCTGAACACTGGGCAGACTTTTGTTATATTCTATTCAAACACATTCTGAAGGTTGCAAAAGTCCTTTCTACTTGGAAATGTGCTATTGTGGTTCCAATATTTAAGAAGGAGGAGCATTTGGACCCCTTTAACTATCGTCCAATCGCTCTGCTGGATGTTTTGGGAAAACTGTTCGCTTCAATGCTGTTGAAGAGGCTGAATAACTGGGCGCTAAAACAGGAAACTTTGTTAATAAACAGACTGGATTTGTCAAAGAGTTGATTGTAATGTTAACTTGCTCTTACTATATACCTTAAAAATGTGCACTTTAAAAACAGGAAGGCCTTTATGCCTAGCCTTCATAGATCTAAAACAGGTTTTTGACAGTGTAGATCGAAACTGCCTTTGGCAAAAAATGAGAACCTGTCAGGAAGATCGTCTGCAGCCCATCACGGACTTACATGAAGACACTGGGATTCAATTGAGGCTACACACTGCTGGGCTATTATCCTCAAAGACCCAACACATAGAGGCCTGAAGCAGGGATGCTCTTTGACTCCAACCCTTTTTGGACTTTTCATTTCAGACATGAAAGAGGCTCTAAATCTACCAGCAATCTGCCCTCCTAGGGTAAATGTTGTACCATTGGGCTGGATGATTTACGCAGAGGAAAACTTCTGGATGAAACTCTTGCCAGTGTACAATGAAGTTTAGAAAACTTGCGGAAATACACACCAAAATGATCTAGAAATGAATGTCGGGAAATCAGAAATTGTAATGCTGCAGAATCTTAGAGGTAAGAAAAAGATTGAGAAATGAGATGATGCGTGTTGTAATGCTCACAAAATATCTAGGAATGTATATCAACGCAAACAGGGATGGCAATCCATAGATCCTGGAACTGAGAAGGAAAACAATGATCCTGAGGGCATAGGCCCTAATGATTCATAAGATATACGGAAAATACTCACTACTTCCAATTATTCAATTCTATCAACAGAAGGTGATCCCGGTTCTAACCTATGGAGCAAAAAGTGCCCTCACTACCCCTTGGGAAATATGGGAAGTACTAGAAGGGCTGTATTGGAAAAAGATCTTGAGCCCACCTAACTCGATACCAATGGCAGAAATAAGATGGGACCTGGGTCTTCTCTCCATGTATGGGAGGGTTATGTGGAACTCGCTTACCCTATACAGGAAAATAATGACGGAAGAAAGTCCAGCCCAATATGAAATTTTCAAAGAAAAACCTGGGTTTTCTCTAGATGAGGTACTGAGAGTCTGGTTTGTAAACTACAAACAAATACTGAATGATATTGACTCCAGTGAATTGCAGCTCAAGCTAAATCCGGGAAAGACGAAACAAAAATTGTGGTGTACTGATTGGAATCAAACGGAAAGAAGAATTGAAGTTTCTAAATTGGGAAGTTTGGCCAAAAACAGTAGGTTTTTCAATTTAGTTCCTAAGTATTGGCAAAATCCCCTAGTCCAGCACGGAGAAACCTATTCCTCAGATTTAGACTGAACATTCTGCACACCAAAGAAATTCTCTTTGCAAGAGGCCAAAATGGGACTACTGACTCATCTTTTAGATTCTGCAAAGAGCAAACAAAGTTTGCAACATCTACTATTGGAATGCACGACTCTAAGGCCATCTAGATCAAGGTACTTGGGGAATTTGTTCGAAAGCTCATCACTGCTGAACATAGATGACTGGTGGGAACGGTTTTATAATGGAAACAATTTGAAGTTAATTTTTGCAATGACAACATTTTTCTAAGAAATCCTGCCTCAATTACTGGACACAGGTGGCTGAATAAGAGGGAAGGAACGTTTTTATAAGCTAAGGGGAGAGTATATAAGTCTGCAGGAATTGGAGGCGGAGGACCGGATGAGATACTGATGTACTGAAAGCCCGGCTCTAGATGGAATTTACTGTCAACTTCTCTATCAGTATTGTATGGTTCGAATTCTCCTCCCCTCCTATTTTTGCATCTATTATTATTTGTTCTTTCTTTTTTCCTGCCCCCTTTTCCTTTCGTTTCCTTTTTATTCTTTGATAAAACTAAAAGGTAAACGTTTGTAATAAACTGTATAAACTGTATACTAATAAAAAAGATTTACAGGGTAATTCATAGAATTTCGCAGAAAAGTGTCGCAAGCGGCTGGCGCAGAGTGTCCGCGTGCGATTGTCTGCGTCAGGCACGTGCGCTAAAACCGATTTCCGCGCACAGCATATTCATGGATTTTAGGCTCCCAAACCAGCCGTGGCGCAGAGAATCGCAGCGACCCTGCAGCAGCGCCAGTAACGCCCCCAAGAATGCCCTCGCGCAAGGAAAAGCCATCAAAATCGCTAAATCATCGCAAAGGGCTGCGCTAACCCTGGACCAGTTCACCGGGCTGGCAAACAGCAAACGCCAAGCGGGGAACGTGTATTTCAGGGGTGCGCGGGAAGTTCCACACGCGATTGGCCCCGTGCAAGCAGGGTACGTGTATTTCAGGGGTGCGCGGGAAGTTCCACACGCGATTTCATCAGGGTACGTGTATTTCAGGGGTGCGCGGGAAGTTCCACACGCGATTGGCCCAGTGCGAGCAGGGTACGTGTATTTCAGGGGTGCGCGGGAAGTTCCACACACGATTGGCCCCGTGCAAGCAGGGTACGTGTATTCCAGGGGTGCGCGGGAAGCTCCACACGCGATTTCAGCAGGGTACGTGTATTTCAGGGGTGCGCAGGAAGTTCCACACGCGATTGGCCCAGTGCGAGCAGGGTACGTGTATTCCATGGGTGCGCGGGAAGTTCCACACGCGATTTCATCAGGGTACGTGTATTTCAGGGGTGCGCGGGAAGTTCCACACGCGATTGGGCCAGTGCGAGCAGGGTTCGTGTATTTCAGGGGTGCGCGGGAAGTTCCACACGCGATTGGCCCCGTGCAAGCAGGGTACGCGTATTTCAGGGGTGCGCGGGAAGTTCCACACGCGATTGGCCCAGTGCGACCAGGGTACCTGTATTCCATGGGTGCGCGGGAAGTTCCACACGCGATTTCAGCAGGGTACGTGTATTTCAGGAGTGCGCGGGAAGTTCCACACGCGATTGGCCCAGTGCGAGCAGGGTACGTGTATTCCATGGGTGCGCGGGAAGTTCCACACGCGATTTCATCAGGATACGTGTATTTCAGGGGTGCGCGGCAAGTTCCACACGCAATTGGCCCCGTGCAAGCAGAGTACGTGTATTTCAGGGGTGCGCTGGAAGTTCCACCGCGATTGGCCCAGTGCGAGCAGGGTACGTGTATTCCATGGGTGCGCGGGAAGTTCCACACGCGATTTCAGCAGGGTACGTGTATTCCAGGGGTGCGCGGGAAGTTCCACACGCGATTTCAGCAGGGTACGTGTATTTCAGGGGTGCGCGGGAAGTTCCACACGCGATTTCAGCAGGGTATGTGTATTTCAGGGGTTCTGGGGAGTACTACACGTGAATTGGCCGTGTGGGTCCTCCCAGGTGTACGCTCCACAACCTCCACGGCCCCTGCAGGCAGCCCACACCACGGGGGACTACCCTGCACCCCTGCTCATGTCCCGCAGGCAGCCCATCCACCATGGGCATGCCCCCCAGCCAACCCACATGTCACCTTGCACTACTGATCAACAATGCATGTCTCCCACCACCCCCACCCCCCAGCAGTGCAGGGGCAGCCTCCACCAGGCCCCCACTCATGTCTCCCACCACCCCCACGCCCCAGCAGTGCAGGGGCAGCCTCCACCAGGCCCCCACTCATGTCAACCACCACCCCCACCCCCCAGCCATCAGGGGCACCCTCCACCAGGCCCACACTCATGTCTCCCACCACCCCCACCCCCCAGCAGTGCAGGGGCACCCTCCACCAGGCCCCCACTCATGTCTCCCACCCCCCCACCCCCCAGCAGTGCAGGGGCACCCTCCACCAGGCCCCCACCCATGTCTCCCACCACCCCCACCCCCCAGCCACCAGGGGCACCCTCCACCAGGCCCCCACCCATGTCTCCCACCACCCCCACCCCCCCACCACCATGGGCAGCCCCCACCAGGCCCCCACTCATGTCTCCCACCCACCCCCACCCCCCATGGGCAGCCCCCACCAGGCCCCCACTCATGTCCCCCTGCACCCCCACCCCGCAGCATCCAGGGGCAGCCTCCACCAGGCCCCCACTCATGTCTCCCACCACCCCCACCCCCCAGCAGTGCAGGGGCACCCTCCACCAGGCCCTCACTCATGTCTCCCACCACCCCCACCCCCCAGCCACCAGGGGCACCCTCCACCAGGCCCCCACCCATGTCTCCTATCACCCCCACCTCCCAGCAGTGCAGGGGCACCCTCCACCAGGCCCCCACTCATGTCTCCCACCACCCCCACCCCCCAGCATCCAGGGGCACCCTCCACCAGGCCCACACTCATGTCTCCCACCACCCCCACCCCCCAGCCACCAGGGGCACCCTCCACCAGGCCCCCACCCATGTCTCCCACCACCCCCACCCCCCAGCCACCAGGGGCACCCTCCACCAGGCCCCCACCCATGTCTCCCACCACCCCCACCCCCCAGCCACCAGGGGCACCCTCCACCAGGCCCCCACTCATGTCCTCCTGCACCCCCACCCCCCAGCATCCAGGGGCACCCCCCACCAGGCCCCCACTCATGTCTCCAACCACCCCCACCCCCCATGGGCAGCCCCCACCAGGCCCCCACTCATGTCCCCCTGCACCCCCACCCCCCAGCATCCAGGGGCAGCCTCCACCAGGCCCCCACTCATGTCTCCCACCACCCCCACCCCCCAGCAGTGCAGGGGCACCCTCCACCAGGCCCCCACTCATGTCTCCCACCACCCCCACCCCCCAGCCACCAGGGGCACCCTCCACCAGGCCCCCACCCATGTCCCCTATCACCCCCACCTCCCAGCAGTGCAGGGGCACCCTCCACCAGGCCCCCACTCATGTCTCCCACCACCCCCACCCCCCAGCATCCAGGGGCACCCTCCACCAGGCCCACACTCATGTCTCCCACCACCCCCACCACCCAGCCACCAGGGGCACCCTCCACCAGGCCCCCACTCATGTCTCCCACCACCCCCACCCCCCAGCCACCAGGGGCACCCTCCACCAGGCCCCCACCCATGTCTCCCACCACCCCCACCCCCCAGCCACCAGGGGCACCCTCCACCAGGCCCCCACTCATGTCTCCCACCCACCCCCACCCCCCAGCCACCATGGGCAGCCCCCACCAGGCCCCCACTCATGTCCCCCTGCACCCCCACCCCCCAGCATCCAGGGGCACCCTCCACCAGGCCCCCACTCATGTCTCCCACCACCCCCACCCCCCAGCATCCAGGGGCACCCTCCACCAGGCCCACACTCATGTCTCCCACCACCCCCACCACCCAGCCACCAGGGGCACCCTCCACCAGGCCCCCACTCATGTCTCCCACCACCCCCACACCCCAGCCACCAGGGGCACCCTCCACCAGGCCCCCACCCATGTCTCCCACCACCCTCACCCCACAGCCACCAGGGGCACCCTCCACCAGGCCCCCACTCATGTCTCCCACCCACCCCCACCCCCCAGCAGTGCAGGGGCAGCCCCCACCAGGCGCCCACACATGTCCCCCTGCACCCCCACCCCCCAGCAGTGCAGGGGCAGCCCCCACCAGGCCCCCACTCATGTCCCCCTGCACCCCCACCCCCCAGCAGTGCAGGGGCAGCCTCCACCAGGCCCCCACTCATGTCTCCCACCACCCCCACCCCCCAGCAGTGCAGGGGCAGCCTCCACCAGGCCCCCACTCATGTCTCCCACCACCCCCACCCCCCAGCAGTGCGGGGGCACCCTCCACCAGGCCCCCACTCATGTCTCCCACCACCCCCACCCCCCAGCAGTGCAGGGGCACCCTCCACCAGGCCCCCACCCATGTCTCCCACCACCCCCACCCCCCAGCCACCATGGGCAGCCTCCACCAGGTCCTCACAATCCCCAATCATGTGCGTAGTGGTCAGCCTCCACAGCCAAAAAGCCCTACCAAGTAACCCATTCACCCACATGGAAATGGAAATTACATGTTACACCCCCAATGTTCATAAAGCTAATGAACCCATGTCCGTCACACACAATGGTTGCAATTGAATGTGAAAACACCCAACATGACATGCATGAAACCAATGAGATGATACCACACAGTGAAGTATGAAAACAAAATTGTATTAAAAAAAAAAAAAATGCAAAAGAAATGAAACAAACTACAATGGCAATGAAAAAAAGATAAGCTGCATGTCCGTTTAAAATAAATAAAAACACCAAATCCTAATCCAAAAAAATGTTGTTCAAAGTCAAATGAAAAATAAAATCAATCCAATGAAGAACTATGTACAAAACATCCAAGGGTCCATGAGCCCAACTGAACAAAGGAAACCTACAAAAAACCCTAACTAAAATGCAATTATATACAAAAAGTGGAGCAGTGTCCGTCGACTCCAAATCATAAGAACAAACAAAGGAAACCTAAAACTAAAGAACTATATACAAAGGCGGTGGGTAAGTCCAGCGGCTCACTCCGTGGTGTTCCGGGCCAGGGCATCATCGAACTCCTGTTCGATGTCCCGGAGGCGGTCCTGTTCCATGGCCCCGAGGGTCAGCAGGGACGACGCTGTGTCCTCCTCCAACCCCCTGAGGATTGCCTTGAGGCACTCGGCCCGCCTCAGGGCCCTCCGCATGGAGTTCTCCGCCCTGACCATTGTGAGCCGCGCCTCTTCCGCCCGCCGCCGCTCCGCACCTATCTGCTGGCCCAACCGCTGCCACACAGAAGACACACCCCGTCCTGGGTCAACCTGCCCTCCGGCCGATGCCTGCCCCTCCGATGTTGAAGGCCCCGAGCCTTCATGGCTCCCACCACGTTGCTGCTGCTGCTGTGCCTCTGCCCGTGCACTGCCTCCTGCTGCCTGCACATCCTCCGCCGGCTGGGGTGCAGTTGTTGATGTGGCCACCCCTGCTGGACGTCCGACTACCGACTGTGGCAGGGATGCCTCCTCCACCAGCCTGGCCGCACCGTCAGAGGCAGCTCCACAGGGCACCCAGGTGACTGATGGGTGGGAAGATGGCACAGAGGACGACTGGCGCGTAGGGGGTCCAGTTGAGGAGGGGGTCGGAGCAAGCCCCATCAGACGGAGGAATCCGGCCTGGGTGACCTGTCCCAGCAGGCTGACGTGGTCAACGAGCCATTCGAGATGACGTGCAGTCTCTCCATGAAAAGACTGCAGGTCACCTCGCATGGCCCGTTGACGCAACGCCACACCAGCCAGGACAGGCTCAACCCGGACCTGGATAGCCACGTCCGCAGGCAGAGGAAGGCCAGTTGACGTCAGCTCATCCCCTGCCTGAAAACGGGTCTGGACGTAGGCATCCCTGCTGGTGCAAGATGATGCAGGGACAGGATCGGGGACAGGATTGCACACAGGCACCTCCGCGGTGGCCTGTGCTGCCTCCTGTCCCTGGTCCTACACTGCACCACTAGCACCAGTGGGATCCCCACCTCCAGACCCCGTCTCTGGTGCTTGCACGGCCTCCTCCTCCACCAAACCCCCCACCAACCTGGATGACTCCGTGCCATCTTCCCCTGTTGGGCCCTGTGGGGTCCCAGCTGCCCCTTCTGCTGCCGAGGAGTCCAACTCCGACCTCCGCCTCTTGGACCTCCCCCCGGCAGCTGCGGCCTGGGACGCGGCACCGGACTCCTCACTCCCCGACGAGATGACAACACGGGAGGGGAGCCGGGCCTTGCGTCTCCGGCTGGTGGTGGGATCCCCGCCGCTGTGCTCCACAGCACCTTCTCCGCTCTCTTCATCAGTTGACGCTGCAGACAGGGAGAAACAAAACACAGGCATCAGGGCACTGTACAATGGACACATACACACATGACAGTTGCACATGAGTGGCATTGGCAAACCTCAGACATGTCATCACAATCCCCAACACACATGTCATTACAACTCGCACACATGAGCCATACCACAGCCATATCGCAACTGCCACCACCATCCCTACACATACAACAGCATGAGCAGCCAAAGGTGAGCCAGACATCACATGCAACACAGGAAGTGCACCACACATGTACACACACCACCACACTTGCATGCATGTGTACACCTCTGCCAAGTGTCGCACTGTTCAGACGGGCATCCATGTCACATCTGCCAATCAGGCTTCCACATACCGCTGTCACATGCATCCATGTTGCATCACTGTTGCACCCTTGTCAAATACACACACATGCACATGTACACAGTGCTCATACATGCAGCCGAAAACAACATACATGCGTGACATCACAGACATGTCTACTTACATACACATTCATCCAAACATGTGTGCCCACACAACTGCATTTGGCATGCAAGCCTACACACAGAAGCACCATCCATGTCTCACACATTACAGCCCTCGCATGTGTCAGCCCCACGGCCCTGTACACCCCCACCCATACTCGACCCCATACAAACAGATGTGCAACCTGCACACTACCAAATAATCACCACACACACTGCTCACAATCAGGATGCATGTACACTCACCGCTCGACTCCAGACGGGTCTGCTTCTCTAGGACCTGGACGTGGAGCGCTGGGGATATGCGTTCCAGGACCCTCATCTGTTCTTCCGACAAGTGGCCCCGGCGCCCCTTGGCATCCGCTGCCTTCAAGAGGCGCCGGGCCTTGTTCAGGGTCCTGGACCTGAAGTCCTCCCAGCGCTTCCTGACATGTTGTAAGTCGCGGACTGCCACCCCCTCCGCGTTGATGGCAGTCACGATGTCAGTCCAGATCCGAGTCCGTCCTTCCTTGTCGGCGCAGGAACTTCCGAAGAGGGCATCATACTGCCCCAGGACTTGCTCCACCAGGACACCAACTTCGGTGGCACTGAAGCTGGTGCCCCTCTGCCTCTCTGGCCGGGGGTTGTCAGTGGTCCCAGATGGTGTTTGCCCCGACATGACAACCCCAGAGGCAGGAGTGGATGGGCAACTGGGTCCTGGGGCTGGGCTGTGGAGCGATGGAATCCCAGTCAGGAGTCTTCGGTTCCAGCAGGGGTGGTCACAGCAACAGCACCCCTGGCTGATGTGCAGGCAGCAAATGGCAGTGCACGTGGGCAGCAGGCATTCAGGCAGCAGCAGATGGCAGGTGGGAGTGTGCTCGGGGCTCTGGGGGGCAGTAGTTCGGCCTTCTGGGCAGGAGCGTGGTCTTCCGTGTGCTTACGCGTGGCCAGCTTGATACGGAGTGATTTGGCACGTGAAAAATCCAACACGTCTGCGTGTAATTCGAGGAAAGGCCCTTAGCGCGTAAACGCGTCGCCAGCGTATGCGCGTCTATGAAGTCACGTGCACGTTGAATTGGGCACACGTTTGAAAATGTTGCGTGTGAAAAAAATGAAAGACACGTCCGAGTGTCAAAGCGTGTAATTGGTGGGAATGGGCCTAGCGCGTACACGTGGCAGTGACAAAGCGTGTAATTGGTGGAAATGGCCCTACACGCAGAAGTGACAAAGCGTGTAATTGGTGGAAATGGCCCTACACGCAGAAGTGACAAAGCGTGTAATTGGTGGAAATGGCCCTAGCGCGTACACGCCGCGTAAGTGACGCTGGACGTGTGGGCCTGTATAAAAGGTACGTGTAGAACACCATTTCCTTGTACGTGCTTTTCGTGGAGAGCGAGTGGGTGAATTCTGTACTTCTTGTCATTTCACACGCGATTTACTTCACAGCGTTTCAAGTTCGTATTCCCTGTTACCTCTGACAGCTTTTTCTCTTTTTTCTCTTTTACTGGTTTACCTGGGCCTGTTCCCTCAAACAGTGTTCCCTTCTACTGTTGTCCTGTCTCCTCAGACAGCGTACAAATCTTCTTTTGGCGGGTGTGTTGCCAACCAAACGCGCTCCTTTTTCACGCTCTTTTACCTGGCAGACGGTGAGTCACGAACGTATCTAACATCTGTGCTTGCCCCGTGTGTAGCCTACCCCTTCTGAGGTCATTCTAGGCTGCGTGTGACACGCATACGTTCATTCTTGTGTTACTGGGTGCCACAGCGTAGTGCAGGTTTTTCTTTCTGCACACGTGGTCTAGGAGGGGTTGCGTGCACGTCATCTCCCTTTTTTGGGGCTCCTGTGCGTAGCGTGACCCGTCATCTTTCCCAAGGGGTTACATTCAGCCTTGCTAGAGCACTAGGGTACAATTACCATTTGGTACCCAACCCCTTTGACCCCCAATTACCCAGGACAATAGTTTACAGCCACTCCCATACGCACATTAACATCAGTGCCATGGCTGGGAGGCGAGGATTCCGTAAGGGTGGCAAAGGTGGAAGAGCCACAAGTGGTGGCCGTGGTGGATCCGGTAGGGGACGTGGTCGTTACTTGCAGGGTGAGCCTGTCCCCCCATGTGTGGCGGACCAGTCAAGGGCACCCATAATCCCCCCCTCTCCCGTTGAGGTTGATGTGGCTGACACCATCCATGCTCAGCCCTTGTTGGACCAGCCCATTGTGGCACCAGACCTGGCTGACTCCATGGCTGACTTCCAGGTCAGCAGGCCTATGACACGTGCGCTGGTGCACGTTGATGTCATCATGCCACGTGCATCTGGGGCAGCAAGGTCATCTGCTGCCCCAAGTAGGCAGGGCGGAGAGGCTGCAGGGGCAACTGCGGCTCCATCCACCCCAGCTCTCACACACCCAGCCAGGACAGTGTCGGTCCTAGTCCATCCTGCTGACATTCCCCCTGACACCATTACACTTGAGCCAATGCCTGCACCAACTCCCATGCTGAGTGTGCAATCCCTCACTCCTGATACAGAGTCCACCAGGGCTCCTGCCCCTAGTGTCCAGAGCGGCGCAGGACACTCAGGATCACCACCACCTTCCAAGCGGAAGAGGAAGAGTGCTCGTCCGGCACAGGCTGATGCCCCAGACACGGCTACACAGTCCGGCCCGTCGAGGAAGCCCAGCTTCACGGATGACGAACTGAATGCACTTGTCGAGTATGTGTCCGCACATGATAACGAGATGGTCATTGTTGCAGGATCCAAGACCACACCTGCACAACGCCAGGCACACTGGCAGACCGTTGCGGACATCGTAAGTCCCCTTGCAATCGTGAGGCGCACAGCCAATGATTGCTATAAGCGCTGGAATGACCTAAAGCGCAGGGCAAAGAGTAAGCTGGCCTCAAGTCATGCCGCAACTCTAGTGACTGGAGGTGGGTCTCCAGTAGTAGACATGGAACTCACTCCACATGAGTCAGTCGCTGGGACCTACGTCACGGAGGAACAGATCCAAGGAGTGGGAGATCTGCCTGATTACGAGGCATTGTCCGGTGAGTGCACATGCATGTGTGTGTCATCCATGTGCATGGTGTGTGTGTGAGGGCTTCTGTTTGTGTGCCAGGTGAGAGTGTGTGCGCCTGAGTCGTATGGGTCAGCCATGTGCTTCATGCAATACATCCTGCGCAGCTGCATTTGGCCATAGCAGTATCCCTTCTGCCAACAGTAGACATCTAGCCCAACTGCACGCCAGTTGCCCTTGAAGTGTCACCTTGCCACAACATTGTTGCTTATTTTTCACTGTTCATTCAGTCAGATTGTTTGCATTCCACCACTTTTACTAGGCATTTCGCAGTCCTCTAGTCACATGTCTGACATGGCTATGGTAAAGTGGAGTGACTTTGTTACCTGGATATCATTTGTTCACACATGTCCCTGTGCAATTGGACCATTTTGGACTGGCAGCTCCAGGTGAAAAATCTGACCTGTTTGAATTAGAAAAGCTATTACATGTGGGAACTGGACTGAATGAATAGGTGCTGCCCTCCTCTCCATCTTCACTCAATAGCAATGGTACATGCCATCTGTGTGATGGCATGTGTGTTTCACCTGGCAATCACAGGCCAATGTGTGATGCCACTGCCAGGCAGCATGCAGAAAATGTGTTCATCTTCCATCTTGGTGTCATCAGTGTGTGCCATTTGCCTGCCCTTCATATGCAGTGAGGGTGCATGCATGGGAGGGTTTTAGTCATGTGGGACATGTGTCAATCAAGTACTGGTTCTCTTGCTTCTCAGCCCTCATTGTGTGCCATGGTGCTAATGCCTGTTTCCATTTCTTTGTTTTTATGTCTTTGCAGGGGAAGACGCACCTGATACTGCTGGGGTTGTGGAGATGGTGCAGACCCAGGAGGGGTCCGAGGGCCGACCAACCACCAGTGAGGGACGTGGTGTGGTGGTGGGTGAGAACCCACAAGTGCTGCAGGTCGTGCTCTCAAGGGGTGTCTCTGGCTGCACCTCCCCCGAGCTGTACTCAGGTGTTGATTCGGATGATGAGACCTACGTGCCGTCGCAGGTGAGTGTTCCAGGGAGGGATTCTGTTCTGTCCCACCCACCTGCACCAGGGTCAGAACCCTCAATGGGGATGTCTGTGTTGGCAGCTACGCCTTTGCTGGTTACGGATGCAGGGTCACACTCCGCGACATCTGATCCTGTTCCTGGGCCAGCAGATCAGAGGGGGAATGCAGTCCTGCAGCCTCAGGCAGTGCCGGCACAGCAAGGCGCAGTTCGCCTTGCCCCAGACAGGTGTGGTGCCCGCCGACGTGGTGGCCGTACGCCACCTGGCAATACCGCATGGGAGCAATCCATTTACGGTATGGCAACCCAACAGGCAGCATCATCCGAGATGATGGCTCAGGCCATGGATAGGGTGGCCACTTCCATTGTCCCCCCTGAAAGGCTGATGGAGCGATTACAGCAGGCAACCGACTCCATCTGCCAGTCACACAGGGAGGACATGTTGGCGTCCAACAGGGACAGGCGGGCGGCACTGGCGACTCTGCAGGAGGCCATCTCCATAGAGTCCCAGGGCCACAGGGAAGCCCTGAGGCAGGAGCTCCTTCACCTCAGGACGACTCTTGTTGAGCTTGAGGCTTCAACACACCAAAGGACAGAACAGCAGCTGGAGCGTCTCACCCGTACGCTCTCAGCTGAGATGCAGGCAACGAGGGCGGAGGTCCGGGCATCCCGTGAGTTGTTGCATGGGGACCTCCGCACACTCATCCTCCAGAATGAGACCTACCACACCCGCATGCTTGCAGCCATGGAGGAGCAGACTAGGGCCTTGCGTGGGCTGCCTCCCATAGTGAAACCACCTCCGGATGCAGCTGCACAGGGTGATAATAGCGACAGCAGTGATACTCCCACAATAGGGTAGCCGTGTGGGCCATGAGCCCATGGAGGTGTTTTTTTTTCCCAGGATCCACACAGGTGGGTTTTGGTGTGCACCCTGTCCTCGGACCTCCTGGGTGGCCTCCCCAACCCCCCCGGGCCCATCAATGGCCATTTTTTATTTTTTTTTATTTTTATTTTTATTTTAATTTGTATTTTTATTTTTAATTATTTTTTTCACAATTTGTTTTGGACAATTTGTTGCCTTCCATGGTTCCTGTGGGCATACGCTGCATTGTGGCTGGGCACATGCAGGCTTGTCATGTATTTGGTTCAGATGCTTGGGTTTGAGTCACACACACCCCTCCTGCTTCCCGTTTCCATGGGCTTGCAAAGGGTGTGCCCAAGTGACATTGACGTACATGGTGACATTGGACTCCCACTACATGTGTGGGTAGTCTAGTCAATACTGTGTATACATTGCTAGTGCATATTGCTGTTGTGTTGTACACTGCATGTTGCATTGATGTGTAACTCATCATCTGTGTCTACCTCCCAATTTGCAGGTCCCTTACTCATGTCTACACAAGGCCCTCTAGTTTGGAGATGGGGTCCATGTTGGCAGCAGTGCAACTACAACTCTACATGGCGCCAACACTGCACAGTTGGTAGTGGTGGGAGTGCAGGCATTTCCAGGTGGTGAGACTACTAATTTATTACATTTGTGATGTCATGTTAATGGTAGTACCTGCTCAAGTTTTTTGTTGGTCCTGCATTACTGTGAGCATTTCAGGTGTTGCAAGTTTCAATTAGGGACACTGTACATTGTGACACTAGTGTCATGTTGTGGGGATTACTTTGTTTACCTGCAAATAGCATGACATGGCACGGTGTGTCGTGTGGCGGTGCTGGGGATGGGTTGGCTGACATGGCACTGTCCTCTTGTTGCATTTTGCAAGTGGGTATTCATTTTAGCTGCTTGAATGTGTTTCTTCACAAAACTGCATTGGTGGTGTCTGTGTGGGTAGGGATGCACACATTGTAACACTTCCAGGTGAACAATCTCAGGCTGATATGGTTTTCACGGTTGATTCTCCAGACATTCAGGATCAGTGTCAGGTTGAGTCATCATTGATTGTCAGATGGAATGTGCCAGGGCAGTGTGCACTCCACAGGGGTGTGATTTCTATGTGAAGTAATTAGCCACTAGCTGTGTACGGGCTGCCTCCCCCGTGCCCTTTCCCCTCCCATGCGCAGCGGCTGTGCATGTGGTTGGGGATGTGGGGCCACCACTATGTCCACGGCCAGGCCCCGGCGTGTTGCAACGTTGTGCAGGACACATGCTGCCACTATGATCCTGCACACTACTGGGGGAGCGTACAACAGCTGCCCGCCAGAACGGTCAAGGGAGCGAAAGCGTGACTTTAGCACTCCGAATGTGCGCTCCACTATGCCCCAGGTTGTAATGTGGGCTGTGTTATATCTTACCTGGGGTGGCGTGGTGGGGTTCCGAATTGGCGTCATCATGTGGAGGCTGAGAGGGTAGGCACTGTCCCCTGTGGAGGTGGTGATTGGTGTCATTGGTGGGGTTCTGACCTTGCTCAGTATCTGACATGCATGCATGTGCTGTGGCATTCATACTCACCAAGCAGCCATGTATCGCCATGCCGCCCAGCTTCTAGGTCCCGGCTTAGGGTGGACATTCGGTAAATGAAGCTGTCGTGGGTGGACCCGGGATAGTTGGCATATACTGAGGTGATGATTCCCTTGGCATTACATACTACCTGCACATTGATGGAATGCCAGTGCTTGCGGTTCCTATAGATGTGCTCTGATGCCCTGGGGGGACGTAGAGCCACATGGGTGCAGTCGATGGCACCTAGCACTTTGGGGAATCGTGCCACACCGTAAAAATCCAGGGCGGCAGCATGCCTTTCTGCAGGTGTTCTGGGCAGGTATATGTGCCTGCGGCGTGCAGTGATGATGTTCAAGACCTGGTGTAGGCAGCGTGACTGGGTGGCCTGTGATACCCCACCCACTATGGCACTTGTCCGCTGAAATGATCCAGTGGCTAAGAAGTGCAGTACATTGAGGACCGTCTCCAGGGGGCTGAGTGCTTGGGAGCACAGGGTGGGTGATGTGAGGTCATCCTCCCACTCACTCACCAGGTCCAGTATTATGTGTGGTGGAAACCTGTACCTCCCATACACCTGGTCATCAGGCATCCCGAAAAGGCTGGTTCTGGGTGTGAATATTCTGGCCCTGACTATCCTCCTCCTCCTTTGGTAGCCCACGCCCACTGCTGCTAGGAACGGTATGTTCATCCTGGGTCTGAGCTTGTTATTTTGTTAGCGCGCAAATGTATGCGTTGCGCGTGTTGTAGGCGAGCGTGTGGCCCGCGCACCCCTGAAATCCAGTACCCAGTCCAATAGCGTGTGGAAATTCCCGCGCACCCCGGGATACAGGTGCGCTGACGTACTTGCGTGTGTAAGTGCCCGCGCACCCCTGATATACACGTACATAGGCCAATCGCATGTACGCGCACTTTTGTCCAATTACACGCAATGACACTCTGACGTGCTGTCCAATTACACGCGATGACACCCTGACGTGCAGTCTTTCCACGTGTGCTCTGTCATCACATGCTGTGTGGGAAACACCCGTGCGGGTCACGTCACAGACGCGCTTACGCGCTGAGGGCCTTTGGTCCAATAGAATCGCGTATGCGTGCTGACGCGCTTACGCGCTAAGGGCCTTTCCTCGAATTTCACACTGACGTGCAGGATTTTCACGTGTCAAATCACTCCGTATCAAGCTGGCCACGCGAAAACACACGGAAGACCACGCTCCTGCCCAGAAGGCCGAATTACTGCCCCCCAGTGCCCCGAGCAGCCTCCCACGTGCCATCTGCTGCTGCCTGCCTGCCTGCCTGCCTGCTGCCACCGTGCCCTGCCATTTGGTGCCTGCACATCAGCCATCTGCAGGGGTCCAGTTGCTGTGTCCACCCCTGCTGGAACTGAAGACTCCCGACTGGGATTACATCGCTCCACAGCCCAGCCCCAGGACCCAGTTGCCGACCCACACCTGCCTCTGGGGTTGCCATGTCGGGCACTTCCACATCTGGCACCAGTGGCAACCCCAGGCCAGAGGGGCAGAGGGGCACCAGCTTCACTGACACCGAAGTTGGTGTCCTGGTGGAGCATGTCCTGGGGCAGTATGATGCCCTCATTGGATCGTCCCGCGCCAGCAAGGAAGGACGGGAGAGGATCTGGGCCGACTGTGTGGTTGCCATCAACGCGGAGGGGGTGGCAACCCGCGACGTCCAGAAGATCAAGAAGCGCTGGGAGGACTTGAGGTCCAGGACCCTCGTGAAGGCCCGGCGCCTCGTGGAGGGGGGCCGGGGCCGCATGAGTTCCATCCAGATGAGGGTCCTGGAACGCGTACGCCCAGCGCTCCACGCCCAGATCCTTGAGAGGGAGACCCGTCTGGAGTTGAGCGGTAAGTGTCCAAGCATTGCTGTGTGAGACAGGGCATGTTGCGGTGTGCTGGTTCTCTGATACTTGCCTGTATGTGTGACATAGGCCATGTATGCATGTATGTGTGCAGGGACATCATGGTAATGCATGTGCGACCAGTGATGTGTGAACCATGTGGTTGTTGCATGTGTTTAAATGCCACATGGGGAGCCCTATGCAGATTTTAGACATGAGAGCATGCCAGTCTCTGTTCCTGGACATGGGTGGGGGTGAGGGATGGGTGCTGATGGCAGGTACATATATGGTAGCCATGTCTGTGTGTCTGACCTGCGTGTCTGTGACTTGTGCATGCCATGGATGCATGACACATGTGTGTGACAATGCACAGATTCACTGATGCAGCCTAGTTACCCTTGTATCCACTGTGTTTGGGGTGTATGGGGCCAGATGGATGTGACTGAGGTGAAGTGTGTGCATGTGATAGGCATGACCCATGATGCATGTGAGTTCCATATCATTGTATGTTTCAAGAGTCCATTGGACATGTATGGAAATATCCATGGCATGCACCATGCCTGTTACTGTGTGTGTTTTGCCTGGACTGACCCATGTGTTGTGGAGGGACATGATGGAAGTGTACTTTGACAGTGGTACTCATCTGCTATTGCTTCCTGTCTAGGGAACCATTGTACAGTACCCTGATGCTTGTGTTCTTTGTCTCCCTCTACGCAGCGGCTAGTGAAGAAGAGGGCGGAGACGGCGCTGTGGAGCAAGGCGGCGGGGATGCCCCCACGGCTGCAGCGGAAGGGGTGGGTGAGCCCCCACAGGGGCCTGCTACGGTGGAAGACGGTGAGGAGCCATCCAGGTTGGTGGTTTCCACAGAGGAGGAGGAGGCCGCCACAGGGGCACACATGGGGCCTGGTGGGGGCATCCCTGCTGGTGCAAGTGGTGCAGTCCAGGGCCAGGGGCAGGAGGCAGCACAGGTCACCGTGGAGGGGCCTGTGCATGTCGCTGACCCTGTGAGTGCACCACCATGCACCAGCAGGGTTGCCCCGTCCCAGGCCCGTCCGCAGGTAGAGGGGATGTCCATGTCACCTGACTCCCCTCCACCTGCGGATGAGGGGACACGTGTACGTATGGAGAAGGTCCTGATTGGGCTTGCGATGCGCGCGGGTGCAATTCGTGATGACGTGCGTGCTTCCCGGGAGGAGCACGCACATCATCACGAAGAGCACCGTGCCGACGTGGCCCAATTGGGATCTTCCATGTTCGGGGGTTTCCTGCATGTGTCGGCCAATCTGCCTCGAGGCAATCCGCAGGGGGTTGGAGGAGCAGATGGCATCGTCCCTGCGGACCCTCGGGGCCATGGAACAGGACCGCCTCCGGGACATAGACAAGGAGTTTGATGAACACTACGGAGTGAGCCGCTGGACTTGCCCGCCGCCTTTGTATATAGTTCTTTAGTTTTAGGTGACATTTGTTTATTCTTATGATTTGGAGTCGACGGACACAGCTCCACTTTTTGTATATAGTTGCATTTTTGTTAGGGTTTTTTGTAGGTTTCCTTTGTTCAGTTGGGCTCATGGACCCTGGGATATTTTGTACATAGTTCTTCATTGGATTGTTTAATTTTTTTATTTTATTTTTTCTTCTCCATGGAGCAATGGTGTTTGGATTTTATTTTTTTTCTGTCGGATTGATTTCATTTTTAATGTGACTTTGGAGTACATTTTTTTTGGATTTTTTGTTTTTTTTGGTGTTTTTCATTTTTTGGGACGGACATGCACCTTTTCTTTTTTTCATTGGCATTGTAGTTTGTTTCATTTCATTTGCATTCATATTTTTTTAATACATTTTTGTTTTCATACTTCACTGTGTGGTATCATCTCATTGGTTTCATGCATGTCATGTTGGGTGTTTTCAAATTCATTTGCAACCATTGTGTGTGACAGACATGGGTTCATTTGCTTTATGTACGTTGGGGGTGTAACATGTAATTTTCATTTCCATGTGGGTGAATGGGTTACTTGGTAGGGCCTTTTGGCTGTGGAGGCTGACCATTACGCACATGGTTGGTGATTGTGAGGACCTGGGTGCAGGGGGACATGGGTGGGGGCCTGGTGGAGGCTGCCCCTGGTGGCGGGGGGGTGGGGGTGCAGGGGGACATGAGTGGGGGCCTGGTGGAGGGTGCCCCTGGATGCTGGGGGGTGGGGGTGATAGGGGACATGAGTGGGGGCCTGGTGGGGGCTGCCCATGGTGGCTGGGGGGTGGGGGTGGGTGGGAGACATGAGTGGGGGCCTGGTGGAGGCTGCCCCTGGTGGCTGGGGGGTGGGGGTAGTGGGAGACATGAGTGGGGGCCTGGTGGAGGGTGCCCCTGCACTGCTGGGGGTGGGGGTGGTGGGAGACATGAGTGGGGGCCTGGTGGAGGGTGCCCCTTGTGGCTGGGGGGTGGGAGACATGAGTGGGGGCCTGGTGGAGGCTGCCCCTGCACTGCTGGGGGGTGGGGGTGGTGGGAGACATGAGTGGGGGCCTGGTGGAGGCTGCCCCTGCACTGCTGGGGGGTGGGGGTGATAGGGGACATGAGTGGGGGCCTGGTGGGGGCTGCCCATGGTGGCTGGGGGGTGGGGGTGGGTGGGAGACATGAGTGGGGGCCTGGTGGAGGCTGCCCCTGGTGGCTGGGGGGTGGGGGTGGTGGGAGACATGAGTGGGGGCCTGGTGGAGGGTGCACCTGCACTGCTGGGGAGTGGGGTGGTGGGAGACATGAGTGGGGGCCTGGTGGAGGGTGCCCCTGGTGGCTGGGGGGTGGTGGGAGACATGAGTGGGGGCCTGGTGGAGGCTGCCCCTGGTGGCTGGGGGGTGGGGGTGGTGGGAGACATGAGTGGGGGCCTGGTGGAGGCTGCCCCTGCACTGCTGGGGGGTGGGGGTGGTGGGAGACATGAGTGGGGGCCTGGTGGAGGGTGCCCCTGCACTGCTGGGGGGTGGGGGTGGTGGGAGACATGGGTGGGGGCCTGGTGGAGGCTGCCCCTGGTGGCGGGGGGGTGGGGGTGATAGGGGCCATGAGTGGGGGCCTGGTGGAGGGTGCCCCTGCACTGCTGGGGGGTGGGGGTGGTGGGAGACATGAGTGGGGGCCTGGTGGAGGCTGCCCCTGCACTGCTGGGGGGTGGGGGTGGTGGGAGACATGGGTGGGGGCCTGGTGGAGGCTGCCCCTGGTGGCGGGGGGGTGGGGGTGATAGGGGCCATGAGTGGGGGCCTGGTGGAGGGTGCCCCTGCACTGCTGGGGGGTGGGGGTGGTGGGAGACATGAGTGGGGGCCTGGTGGAGGCTGCCCCTGCACTGCTGGGGGGTGGGGGTGATAGGGGACATGAGTGGGGGCCTGGTGGGGGCTGCCCATGGTGGCTGGGGGGTGGGGGTGGGTGGGAGACATGAGTGGGGGCCTGGTGGAGGCTGCCCCTGGTGGCTGGGGGGTGGGGGTGGTGGGAGACATGAGTGGGGGCCTGGTGGAGGGTGCCCCTGCACTGCTGGGGGGTGGGGGTGGTGGGAGACATGAGTGGGGGCCTGGTGGAGGGTGCCCCTGGTGGCTGGGGGGTGGGGGTGGTGGGAGACATGAGTGGGGGCCTGGTGGAGGCTGCCCCTGGTGGCTGGGGGTGGTGGGAGACATGAGTGGGGGCCTGGTGGAGGCTGCCCCTGCACTGCTGGGGGGTGAGGGTGGTGGGAGACATGAGTGGGGGCCTGGTGGAGGGTGCCCCTGCACTGCTGGGGGGTGGGGGTGGTGGGAGACATGGGTGGGGGCCTGGTGGAGGCTGCCCCTGGTGGCGGGGGGTGGGGGTGATAGGGGCCATGAGTGGGGGCCTGGTGGAGGGTGCCCCTGCACTGCTGGGGGGTGGGGGGGTGGGAGACATGAGTGGGGGCCTGGTGGAGGCTGCCCCTGCACTGCTGGGGGGTGGGGGTGGTGGGAGACATGAGTGGGGGCCTGGTGGAGGCTGCCCCTGCACTGCTGGGGGGTGGGGGTGATAGGGGACATGAGTGGGGGCCTGGTGGGGGCTGCCCATGGTGGCTGGGGGGTGGGGGTGGGTGGGAGACATGAGTGGGGGCCTGGTGGAGGCTGCCCCTGGTGGCTGGGGGGTGGGGGTGGTGGGAGACATGAGTGGGGGCCTGGTGGAGGGTGCCCCTGCACTGCTGGGGGGTGGGGGTGGTGGGAGACATGAGTGGGGGCCTGGTGGAGGGTGCCCCTGGTGGCTGGGGGGTGGGGGTGGTGGGAGACATGAGTGGGGGCCTGGTGGAGGCTGCCCCTGGTGGCTGGGGGGTGGGGGTGGTGGGAGACATGAGTGGGGGCCTGGTGGAGGCTGCAACTGCACTGCTGGGGGGTGAGGGTGGTGGGAGACATGAGTGGGGGCCTGGTGGAGGGTGCCCCTGCACTGCTGGGGGGTGGGGGTGGTGGGAGACATGGGTGGGGGCCTGGTGGAGGCTGCCCCTGGTGGCGGGGGGGTGGGGGTGATAGGGGCCATGATTGGGGGCCTGGTGGAGGGTGCCCCTGCACTGCTGGGGGGTGGGGGTGGTGGGAGACATGAGTGGGGGCCTGGTGGAGGCTGCCCCTGCACTGCTGGGGGGTGGGGGTGGTGGGAGACATGGGTGGGGGCCTGGTGGAGGCTGCCCCTGGTGGCAGGGGGGGTGGGGGTGATAGGGGCCATGAGTGGGGGCCTGGTGGAGGGTGCCCCTGCACTGCTGGGGGGTGGGGGTGGTGGGAGACATGAGTGGGGGCCTGGTGGAGGGTGCCCCTGGTGGCTGGGGGGTGGGGGTGGTGGGAGACATGGGTGGGGGCCTGGTGGAGGCTGCCCCTGCACTGCTGGGGGGTGGCGGTGGTGGGAGACATGAGTGGGGGCCTGGTGGAGGGTGCCCCTGGATGCTGGGGGGTGGGGGTGCAGGGGGACATGAGTGGGGGCCTGGTGGAGGGTGCCCCTGGATGCTGGGGGGTGGGGTGCAGGGGGACATGAGTGGGGGCCTGGTGGGGGCTGCCCATGGTGGCTGGGGGGTGGGGGTGGGTGGGAGACATGAGTGGGGGCCTGGTGGGGGCTGCCCATGGTGGCTGGGGGGTGGGGGTGGTGGGAGACATGAGTGGGGGCCTGGTGGAGGGTGCCCCTGGATGCTGGGGGGTGGGGGGGTGGTAGACATGAGTGGGGGCCTGGTGGAGGGTGCCCCTGCACTGCTGGGGGGTGGGGGTGGTGGGAGACATGGATGGGGGCCTGGTGGAGGCTGCCCCTGGTGGCTGGGGGGTGGGGGTGGTGGGAGACATGAGTGGGGGCCTGGTGGAGGCTGC